>NC_092600.1:22700000-23020000 GCF_047663525.1 Anas platyrhynchos
TACGGATCACTTTGGCTTAGGAAGAGAAGCCTGGGCTTTTCAATTTGGTCATTCAGAGCAACTTCATTACCACTTTAGTCCCTTCACCCTTTCTCCTTGTGAATACCAAGCACCCCTTCAACACACAAACTTGATGTTACCCCTTCGTCTACCACCCCTCGCACTTTTAACAGCTGGAACTGTTTACAAAGACTCAGCAGTCCTGAGAATTTAAACATAACACGGATCTATCTTTCTTTACCTGCTGAAACAGAGGCGTTTTTTCTCTGGTATGTCAGGCATTCCATCTTTTAATTCATCTCCAGAAACCAAGGATGCATCGTCATCACTGTCGAACGTATCATCTTGTAAAATAGGATTTAAATGGTCTGAAAGACAAAAGAGGTTTGTTAACTTTCCTGAATAGCCTTTGTCTCTTTCTCTTACATGAATACAGCTTCTAAATCAGTGCCAAAACCCTTTCTTCATTTGAGAGCACACACTGAAAGCTATTTCCTAGAGTTCATCCCACCACAGATCTAAGGAGATGGCACAAGGCCCTACAAAGCTGTACTAAGTCCCACTGATGTGTACGTATAAGGTACGCTACTCTTGGTGATTTTTTTCTCCCCCTTAGAATAAAGGAGATTACAAACAATTTCCGCAGTTGCTAAATAGCTAAAAACAAACAAACAAACAAAAAACAAACAAACAAACAAACAAAAAAACAACAACAAAAAAAAAAAAAACAAAAAAAAACCAAGACCATTTCTTTCTGGAGGAGGTTCCCACAATGAAAGCACGGGGATTAAGGATGTGATGGCCACAGAATTCCATTCATCTAGTAAATATCAATGCTAATTGATCTCACATGCACATGTATAGTACGATCCACAAACATTTAAATTAGGAGACTGGTTAAAAACGATGATAGCTAAAACAATATTTAGCTTAGACCAGTTATACTTGTATCCTGGTCCCGACATTCTTCAGAAAGGAATTAGAAACATTGACCTAGAAATGCTTCCCCTCCAAATATCTGACTTTTGATTTTTTAAAGAAAAATAGGTGCCTTATACTTCAAACCTCAAGTCAACCTCTACAAATGCTAATTATCTTACCTGCCGTCAGAAGCAGGATGCTTCAGTAGAGAACGCATCGTCCTTTACTGTGTATTGAGTCATTCAGGGCTTCCATTTGGCATTTCAGTTTCGAATCCAGAAGAAAACCTATGCGTTATCTTCCAGACATGCCCAAAAGAAAGACATGCACATGCAAATAATAAAATTCTACCATCATTATGTCTGAAAGGTTTAAGTTGATTGCACAAACCACAAGTTTTTGCTTTAGCAGAATTATAAAGAAGTGGATGCTGTGGTTATACCTTGCTGTCGGTCCTCCTTTAGTGCGAGCTGTGCATGCGGGAAGATCTTCTGCACAACTTGTAAAATATTCGCTCCTGATCTTTTAAAAAGTGGCTTGAAAATGGGTGATAGTGCTTGTCTGGGTGAAGCCACGATCCTGTTTGATGCCGGAACAACCTTCTTCAGAGCCATGAAAAAGTCCTTTGCTTTTATTTTAATAGAAGCAACCTCTCCCTACTTGCATAATATAATGCTTTTTTTTTTTTTTATATAATGCTTTTTTTTTGCTTTTATTTTAATAGTAGCAACCTCTCCCTACTTGCATAAATCTGAGGATAGCATCGACGTAGAGAGCACAGCGCAGCTTCAGTACATAAAGATTTGATATCTGCACCACAGTATCCTAACAAACAAAAATCAAACATTACATCAGTCAAGGCCCAGGTTTACAACATGCAACATTTAAAGAATTTGTAATGCCAAAACCAAACAGGTTAACAGGGAATTCAAAGTGCTACCGCTCTGCAGGGAAGTTTCATGTTGCGCACTGTCTGATATCCTGCGCTTATGCAGCTGAAGCAGACTCCTCATCAAAAACTATACTCTTGAGGAAGATGCCCCAGAACCATTTAACGTTCTCAGACAACAAAAAGAATGACAACAAAGAGTAAATAGATGAAAGCATCTAACTCTGATTGCTATGAAGGCGTGCCAGCTGCCTCGTTGACTAGTTGTGCAGCAAGGCACAAGAGCTTGGGTACTGCCTGGTACAAGCTAAGGTTCTTTACAACTTGCTCACAAGCAAGAATCCATTTTGGTTTCAGTCTTACCAATGCATTTCTCAGCTAGTTCATCAAGCAACATGTCCGGTGGCTTAGGGGTCCCGTCACGAGTATGAATCTTGAAAATTTCTTTTCTAGCCTGGAAGCAAAATCATTGCGTTTTAGCTTGCCCCAAGTTTTCCTTAAAAATACCAAGAAACAAACAAACCAAAAAGCAAGCAAACAAATAAACAAACAAAAAAAACCCAGTCCTTCCTCAAAACCCCTCATCTATTAATACGCTTTTCTTATTTGCTCAACTTTCAAGTATTTTACAGTTATTTAATATACACTCTGCATTTTCAACCAGGAAATTGAATATTTCTTATTTGTTATACTGAACTTTTTCTAGGAACCTACAATGAAAGAAAAGGCATTTATAGCTTCAATAACAAGTTTCCAAACTACGGGACCTAATGACCCAGAGGAAAATACTGTAATGAAAAATTTATCCAGAAACATTTCTTTGTTGTCCAAAAATCTTCTCTAAAACTTAGCAAGCTTTCATTGTGACAGTCTCATTACTTCATCACATTTGCTTTTCAGGCTGTAAATTCACAGAAAGCACTTCTGGCACAATGCTTCAAATTGCTACAATTACTATAAAGAAGAAAATAATTATGACTCAAACTACTACCACCGATCCGGGGCACAATCAAATGCAAACACGTCCCCTATTCATTCAGAAGTGAAGGATTGAGACCACAAACACAACTTCATGATGAAAACGCCCAAGTGGACTAAATAATTAAGCAAACAGGTACAACTTTGGGAATGAAAGGTTTGATTATAGAACTAACTACTTGGTGGTATCATCCTGACCATATATATCCAGTACCAGATTTGCCCTCCATGGAACAACGCAGTGTCTCCACATATCACTCTTTTGTTCAAGTTGTCAATTATTTTTTTTTCCTATAAAGTTGGACTTTGCCATGGTAGAACTAACGTTGAATTTAAGTTCTCACCTCTTTATTTGGCAAGTTGAAGAGGAACTCTCTGCCAAAGCGTCCTGGTCTTCGTAAAGCAGGATCTATAGAATCCAGTCTGTTGGTAGCTCCGATTACCACGATCTCCCCTCTGTTATCTGTGCCATCCATAAGCGTCAGAAGAGTTGAAACAATGGAACTAATAGAAAAATATAGTTTTTATTTACTGGTTCAGTAAATTTTGTTACATTCCACATGACTTTCTTGATGCCGGAACAACCTTCTTCCTAGTAGTCATTCAAAAGTGGGAAAAAAATAGTCTACCAAGTCGGGTTTTTTTTTTTGGTTTGATAATACATCTGCAGACTGGTAAGTCATCAAGCACTTCAAGACTGTTTGAAATAATCTCTACATTAATGGAAAAGGAGTACTGCACACTTCTGCTCAGGAAGAAAATCACGGAAAATGTTCCGTGATGTTCCCTCGTGCTTTGGTAATGCTCTTTCTCAGTGTTTTTAGTCTTGTCCTTTCTACCTTGGCATCTCTCTGCAATAGCTGAGGAGGAAAGCTTTTTAGAGCTACATTCAGTGTCACACTTGAGAGAGGAAGTTTGCCGCAATTTCTCACCAGGCTCAGAAGTCTCTTTGCCGTACAAAACATTTTCATTAGAAATGAGGTCACGTTCTTTTGATCTTCTTGGTTTCTCCTTGTCTCCACCGTCATCACATTGGTACTGTGCGAGGTATTCATCCTTCCCAGTAGATTTCGGAGGGTCCGCGACACTGCACAAAATAAAATCACATTTCTCACTTCTGCTGAAGGACGTGAAGATTAACAGTAAAACCTTCCAAAGGCAAACAAACAAACAAAAACCTCCAGACTACAGGAACACTCGCAAAGATATGCCATTTAGAAACCTCTCCTGCGATAAGGACACCTTCTCCAGCTCCCAGAGAAAGTGTTTTTTCCCCTCTTGCTTCTGAAGCCATTGCACTAAAAAAGCACACGCATCTGTCTCCCTCCACATGCTGCTGCTCTGAATAAGAGCCAGAAGATTCAAAACCACCCTATTTGGTCTCCCCACATAGCCGAAAAAAACACCAGTTGAAACAGAGTTTTCTACCTCTCTCCCAAGAATTTACATTCACATATCCTGTGACTGCAAAAATAGAAGGCGGGGCTCAGGAGGAACAGCCAGTGTTGGAAATGAAAAAAAGCAGCCTGTTTCTTCAGAGTCTTAAGCCTATTCTACTAGGAAAACAAAACAAAACAAAACAAGAGGAGAGGAGAACAACAGCGGGAAATTTACCTTTTCTCCAGGTGTTCAATTGCAAAGCCTCTGCTGGAGGATCAACAGCTGTGAATTCAGCGTGCTTAGGAGAAATCAGATCTACGTCTGAACCACAACTATTTCAGTAGTATCACTAACTTATGTTACTCTGAAGAAGCAGTCAGCACCATTTCTATGTTAGGAAATAGCTGAACAGAGTCTGTTATTCACAGGAATTATTCAGGCAGGCTTCTTTAGGAAGGCTGGGTTTCACTAGAACATTACTAGCCTGTAAGCCTCATGGCATCACCTTCCATCTTGACTGCTAAACCTCCTTGCTCCCTACTATCTTCTTTGCCAAGATACAGCTGTCCACGTTTACTTTTCCTACTTGGCTGGACTGAATTTAAGAAGGGATCTTGCAACTCTTCCTCTTGTTTGCCACTTAATCATCACACCAAATGAAAACTATTTGCCTTTCACCTCTTTATTTCAGGCATTCTTTCCTAGTGGTCATTTAAAAACGGAAAGAAAAAGTCCATCAGCTTTTTTTTTTTTAATATCCAGCAGACTGTTAAGTCACCAAGCACTTCAAGACTGTTGGAAATAATCTCTACATTAATAGAAAAGGAATTCCTCAAACACACTGCGGCCGCTTACCTTTAATACACTCGTTGGATGAGACGGAGGTGTATTTCTTGCTTTTGCCTGCACTGGAAGGCTTCCCTTCCTTGTAAGGTTGTTTACTGCTCTCACTTCTGCATTGCTCACATGAAGAGCCATCTGGAGGATGGGATTCTTCCTTCTTCTCCCGCGTTATCTTCTGGAAACGAGGATCTAAGTGTTCCAAGGAGCCTTTCACTTTCCTGCTGTTTCTCTTTTTTCTTCTTTTTCTTCTCCTTTTTCTTCTTGTTTTACGCTTGGGATTGGCATTGTCAAAGTGGAGCACACAGAAACACAAATCGTGAAGTCTGAAAGAAACATGCAAGTTTAAAAGAGAAAAAAAGATGTGGCACTTGTTGCCTATATGAAACTTTATTTATTTTACCACAGGTGATGATTTGCAGCATGTCAGCTATTTTGTGGTGCTTTGTGCACACGCAACTTACTTTAGATGTAGCAAACTTAAGCCCTCAGATTGGAGGACCATAGGTCCTGGTTTGTACACAGATCATTAACAATGGCTAGCTCTGGAATACGTGCAAGCAGAAAAAAACTTTTAACCTAATCCAGAATGGTGTACGGATGTGTTTCCAACTATGTGGTCCAAAGCTAGTGCTCTGAAACAATTCAGCAATAGCTTTCCTATCTTCACTGATCAACCTAACAACATGATCCCCAGCCAGCTGATGCTATCTAAGTAACTTAGAAACTACCAGAAAAAAAAAAAAAAAAAAAAAAAAAAAAAGAAGAAGAAAAAAAGAGAAGAAAAAAAAAGGAGAAAAAAAAAAAAAAGAAGGAATACATGAGAAGCACCCAGAAAAGAATTAGGATAAAAAATGCGGAGTATGCTGGAATCCTTGCTTACTTGGAATCCTTCTCTCCATGTTTATCCTTAGACTTCTTTTTCTTCTAGAACTTGTGATATTTTTGCATTTTTTTCACCACCTAAAAGCTCCTTTTCTATCTTTCTGTCTTTCCTTTCTATTTCACTTTCACTACCTTCTGCACGGGTAGATTTTCTTTTTCTGTTTCCTTCTGTTTCATTTTTCTGGCGACAGTTCTCCAAATGAGCTGACACAGGTGGAAGCGCATGTCTTTCACGAGAATGTCTTCCAGAATGTTGCTGAGATACCGAGCAACGATGCAAGTCTGCTCGGGGTGTGCTAAAGCGACGTCCATCTTCATCTCTCAAGAGGGAACCGTGAGGCCATCCACTTTTGTAATGATAATGCTTATGTGACCTGCCGTAGTAAGTTGCAGTCCATTTGTCAAAGGCTGCATCGCCGTGAGAGAACTTTCTCTCTCTACTGTCTCCTGTCGCATGAGGTGAATAGTAATCATTGTAATAGCTACATCTTTCCCACCTCCGTGCTTCATCTCGATAGTATCTTTCTCTGCTCCAACTTCTTTCCCCTTTGGATCGGTAATATCTATTGCTACCTTGTTCTGATCTTCCTCCGCTGCCAGATCTGGACTTTGAATATTTGACTGCTCTTCTGCCATTCTCAGGGCTGTTTCTTTCACCAGGGAAAGATCTGCACCTGCTTCCCTCCCAGTGCTCCTGCTTGTGACGCTTTTGATGAACAACTTCCACGCTCTGAGAACACCTCCTCTTGCTGGAAGGACCTGCTTTTTGACTCTCCTTCTCTTCACTAGGAGCATGTTCCCTCTTGCTTTGGTAATGCTCTTTCTCAGTGTTTTTAGTCTTGTCCTTTCTACCTTGGCATCTCTCTGCAATAGCTGAGGAGGAAAGCTTTTTAGAGCTACATTCAGTGTCACACTTGAGAGAGGAAGTTTGCCGCAATTTCTCACCAGGCTCAGAAGTCTCTTTGCCGTACAAAACGTTTTCTTTTGAAATGAGGTCACGTTCTTTTGATCTTCTTGGTTTCTCCTTGTCTCCACCGTCATCACATTGGTACTGTGCGAGGTATTCATCCTTCCCAGTAGATTTCGGAGGGTCCGCGACACTGCACAAAATAAAATCACATTTCTCACTTCTGCTGAAGGACGTGAAGATTAACAGTAAAACCTTCCAAAGGCAAACAAACAAACAAAAACCTCCAGACTACAGGAACACTCGCAGAGATATGCCATTTAGAAACCTCTCCTGTGATTAGGACACCTTCTTCAGCTCCCTGAGAAAGTGCTTTCTCCCCTCTTGCTTCTGAAGCCATTGCACTAAAAAAGCAAATGCATCCGTCTCCTTCCACCTGCTGCTCTGAGAAAAAAGGCATAGGGGCGAGCGGGGAACAGCCAGTGTTTCTCCAGACAGTGGAGAAAAATGGAAAAACATTCTATGAAGGAACACAAGTTCTCCTTGAGGCACCAACCTGCATCAGAGTGATATGCTCAGTGCTGATCATTAGTTCTGTTCGTAACGCTGGACATACAGCATGGAATTGTACTAATTTAAATCCTTCCATTAAATACTATTAGTAGACAGATAAAACCGTAACGAACTTCCATAAGGTCTTGTCTTAATCAGACTGTGCTCATTTTACCTCGTTTCCTCTGACAAGCTGTTCAGCTGGCTGGCTGTGAGGGACTCCGTGATGATTTCTCGATTGACTGAAGGCATAGCTCTAGGCATCTGCAATCAAAACGCACAAGTCAGCAGACAAAAAAATACTATTTGTAGTAGTACTGAGGACTAGTCTTGTCAGAATTTCTCCATTAAATGGTAAGCAAGACCGTTTTGAGTTGTATGCATTATCTACACTTCAAAGATAACCCCAACTCACCTCCCAAAATCTACTTTATGAAACTTAGGAATTTTTATCTCAGCTGAGCTTAAGTTGACAAGTTCTAATGTAAGCTCAGGTCTGCAAATTCTAATGGGATAATACCACAAAGTCTTACAATCACATTTGTGCTGTGTTTTCTCAGTATTTCACCTGAATTAGGAACACAATAAACACTCCCGAATACATCATAGGTGAGAAATTCTCGATGGAGCAAATCTATGTTTCAAGCAATCCATTTGTTTTAGAAAAGAACATCTCAGAAGGTTTAACAGGTTCAACTCGGCAAGTGGAATCATCAAGTTTCAGTCCGTTTTCTTTCGATTCATTAACTAACCTAATAGCACCATTTAGTGAATCGGTTTTTGGCAGCTCATGCTGGGATCTTCCTTCGTCAGCATTCTGACAGGAAGAACCGGAATGCTGCAATGTACGGACTACCTTTCCAACCAAAATTCCATTAGAGGACATTGCATTGCAATTCCTTTTAAATAAGCCCTTTGACTCCTCCTCAGATTTTCCTGAAGATTCTGCACCGTAAGGGACTGTGTTATCAGAGCTGAGTTTAGGATTTTCATTCACTGTTGGCTCCACAAAAATCTCATCAGAAACTTTTTTGCTTGTTTGCATTTGCTTCATTTGCATTACCGAATTTGTAATTGTGGATGAAGGAACAGCCTGGTAGAGATCTTCGTCCTCCGCAGCACTGCTAAGACAGTCAGGCTGTGACACAGTCCGACGAGCAGGCAATTTATTGTGAATACTGGTGGTGATCTTCTGTTTTCTTGACGGATCAGTAATTGAAGGCCTGGTAATTGTCTGGTTTTGAACACAGGCCATCGGTGGTGCTGAAGATGGCCTTTTTAGGGTGACACCAGTGGTCTTTGCGTCCTCTTTTATGGATCCATTTCCATTTAAACGGCTTGAATTCTGTATTTAAAAAGAAGAAATGGCAAGATGGATTAACGCAAACACTGCATTTAACATTTTGAAACACAAAACTCTCCTACTGAGTATTTCTACAAATGGTCTTAACACCTACAAAGAAAAACACACTGCCCTTTAAAGATAAATGCAAGTCCAATAAGCGTATTCAATTCCTGCTTTTGGTTTACAGCCGATTGGAATCAAATTAACATCATCTTTGAAAACCAGCCAAACAACTTAACATTACCTGCTGCTATTCCCAAATATATTTATTTTCCCCTTTAAACATACCCTGAAAAGCCTGAAGTAATTGTTCTGGTGCTCAGGAATAAGACAATTAGTTTTCCCTGTCTTAGCTAAAGTGACGACGATAGGAAAAACAAGTCCTCTTTTAAATGATTCGAGGATTAGTACACTCTGCTTAAATTGTCAAAGAGCGTAGCTCTCTGTGCTTTAGAAAGCTGTCTTGGAGGTATTAAGTAATGGAGTCGAATGGCTGCACAATTTAGCAGTAACCACTGTTTGAATGACTCTGGCTGTAGCATGAAGGCTGTGAAGAAAGCTGCAGCATGGGAAGGAAAACAAAACTAAGATGCTGAAAACCAAACAAAAAACCCCACACCAAACCCCAAACCCACTAGCAGTTTGGTGCCGTTACCTGCCCTCCCACTTCCCTGAATTACCTTAATCATATGAGGAAGAAGTCGTGGTCCCATAAATCCAGCCTGCTTACTATTAGCCCCCTGCTGACCAGGAGGGAATGAACAGGGATAAGATGGTGCTGGCAAGTAAAACGCACGTTCTCCAAGTGTCAAATCATAGCGCCTTCAGAAAAGAGCAGTGATCGTAGTTTAGTTTTTCTTTCAGCCTACTCTTGGATTAAATCCCATCCTATAATTTTAGAGGAACAGTTCATACGATATGGAAGCCTTCTCTACAGAAGGCTTCGCCAAGACTACAAACTGAAAAGGAGAGAACAGTCTTCCTACTAAGACTATCACTTTCAGAACAATCATTCATTCTTACACGACAGATGACCTTCATTTTTCTCCTTCTCTAAATTAGCCAGCTACAGGTAACACATAGATAGCAATTTACACAAGTGCTGCAGTTTCAGGCCAAGCAACAAAAGATAATAAATGACACAGAGAATTTCAGGTTAGACAGAACTGAATTAGACAAATAATAATCTTTCCCTGGGATAGCAAGAAAAACACTTGCAAAACAGAAAAATATCAATAACAGGAAAGTAAATCTCTTCTGAACACATGTTAAGATTTGTTATTACCTGATATAAAAAAGTATGTAAGCTTGCTGACCAAGAACTCTCTTAATGTCAGTACGGACTACTTTAGCATCATTCATCTGATACCAAAGTCCATTACCAGCCTGCAAATAAAGACAACCATTTCTTTAGGTGAATTGCACGTGTTCCAAATGAAATCACGGATAGGAACAAAATACACACGTGTCAAATAAAAATATAATGAAATCTTTTTCCCTAGAAACAGTAGCTGCTAGTCACGCTTTCACTGGTTTGCCAGCACAACCTTTACCCTGTTAGAAATGCTGTTGACTTCTACCTTTACATAGCATATATAGTGTCCTGAGTGACAGCTGACACCGTGATGTACCAGCACCGCGTATAAGGCATAGAGCAGTGGTTCTCCCATTGACTGTGACATGTAGGCTCTCAGGTCCAAATACTCCGGATATTTCACCTCCTAAAGAGAGACCAAGAAGATAGAAAATTATCCCAGAGTACTTCGTGGACTAGCCAGAGAAAAACACTTCCAAAAAACACAGACTAGAATTTATTTCTAGAATATATTTCTAGAAGATATTTCTTGATTCACTACAAATAAGTCTTCCCATAAACAATGTTTAAGACTAGAAGTTGCAGAGAACTGTTTCCTGATGAATCAGCCTTCTCAGAGGAAAGCATATGCTTCTTGTCAAGCGGGAACTTTATTGATATTAAGAGAAAGAATAAGCCATAGTCGTTAGTCTACAATTACTGTCTGAAAATATAAACAACTTTCAGCTTTGGGGGATGTCCCATTACACAATGATATAGTTGCATTACAGTGGTAAATATACCTTGTTGATCTTTCCACCTGTGAAATCTGCAAATCTTTTCAGTGATATTGTGAGAACCTTGGAAGAACGGTGTATGGTAAATCTCTTGGATGCAGGAACCATCTTATTACACCTTAAAAACAAGCAGAGATAAGTGTTTGAAGGCATCTTCTTTTTTCGCCCCCAAAACAAACTCGTTTTAATGTCTCACGCATGCCTATGCTATTTGAATGACATTTACTTGCATAATAGGTTGGTCTTTTTTCTTTTCATAAACCCATGCACTGCGTGTCAGGTTTGTTAATACAGTGAAGAAGGTAAATTCTCCCAAAACCCCGGGCATAGCAGGAACAGGAATCTCTCACGAAAGGGTATTACCAGGTTGGATGGCAAGGTACCATTTCTTGGTCTACAAAAGTGGCTATTTGAACTCCAATCCTGGATACATTCTTTCAGCTTTCAAGGGAAATACAAATAATGAAAGTGGAACGAGAGAGCCTTGGTCCCCAGGACTAGAAATTGCAAATAATCTCCAACATAGGTCGTCTATCAACATCAAAAATACAACAGAAGCACATGGTCATTCTACAGGAGGGAGACATTTAACAGTAGGAAGTCTTCATGTACTGAGCTTGTCTGGAAAGACACTGAAACTGTCTGCCATCCTTTGAAACACAATAGTTCAGTTTGATACATTGCCCGCTCCAAGGTAGGACCTACAGTGTAAGCAGTGAAAATTAGCCACTAGCCCAGAGAACAACGGAAACTGGGCAGTTTACATCAAGAAAAGTACTGTCGAGAGCTAATAAATAGAAAGAACAAAAGTATCTCTTTTTGAATTCTGATGGCAAAATACGAGCCAGAGAATTGCAAACCCATAGGGAATGCCTCTGAACAAGACTTCCCCCCTCCAAAGAAACAAAAATCCAAGTGTTTTATAAACTTCCACAAAACTCGTAAGTAGATCCAAAGTTTAGAGGTAGTCCAACAGAGTCATGCAACATATAAAACTGACATCTAGGATTAAGACCTAATTCGTCAAAATCTTACTCGCTACATTTATAGCAATTCTCTCCACCCAGCTCTTCAGGTTTCACAAAGAGTTCCAGAGCTCTGGTAACAGATGAAACCGCCTAGAGGAGCGAGAAAGAAGAGCGTAAAGTCACCGTAAATTCAAAATTCCAGAGACGTACTAGTAGGTTGTAAGAGAATCTCACTAACATACTCCAGCGATCTACTATGAGCACTGTGAAGAAGGAGGCAGAAAGAGCATGCTCAGCATTGACCTCACCTGGAAGTCATTTGACTTCGGAACAAATACTTTTCCAGTAGCCTAGACAGCATCTATAGTGTGCTTTGTCATCAATACTGGGGACAAATTCATCAGTCTAACAATTAGATGTACATTGGGGTAGAACAACAGAGAAGTATGACAGCATTATAATTTTTGCAGAAAGAGAATTCTTTCCCCTTAAACCCAATGCAAATGTGGAGACTATTTACATGGGTTCCACAGAAGGACAAAGTCCAATCCACTTCCTTAGCACCACCAAGCTCTTACGTTTTAACATTATATGTGGTTTGGTTTTTTAAGGTAAACAAGTTTAATTTAGAAAGTTAGGCATGTACTTAAACATCATGAATTATATTTAGAAAACATCTTACCTTTATATCCAAAGTGATATCAAGAAATGCCTCATACGTATCCGAAACTGCTTTGCAATTCAAGCACTTCACTGGAAGCAAAATATAAATGCTTAACCTTATGTGAAGGAGACTAACTGTCCAAATTCAAGTTGTTGCCAGATACTACTTTAGACAAACTACAGACTGCTTTACTACCGACAAAAGACACAGATCAGTTCTAAGGACAGGAATATTTTTTAAAGTACCTCTCGATCTTAGAAATCCTCCAAATATTTGATGAATGATGGTGGTAGCTTGAGAAGATCTGTCCAATCTGGAAATAAATTATAATCAGACCTCAGAAGATTTAAGGCGCAGAGTTAACTCTTCAAAGAGTTTTATGAAAACTAAGGATGATGTAGACTTTCGTTGCTGATAGTAAATAAGGCACTAAAAGGTGCTAGAGATCATTTTTAATAGTAAATAAAGGACTAGAAGGTGCTAGAGAATGTATGAAAGTGAACTTGTTTATGCTTACTCGGTGCTTCCATTCAAGCACGCTTCCTGCATAGCATCAACAGTATAGCGCAAGAACTCGTGTGCGTCTTCTTGACTGCCAAAACGGAAATGTTGTCCTATTCCTAAAGAAGAAGATGATAGTATTCACCTCATTTAAAAATGAAATCATTCTTGTATTTCTAAAATCTCTCTTCTTTCTAGTGTTAAAACCACTTATACACATCAAATAAGTATTTGAAGATTACAAGCTATCGAAAAGAAACACATCTGAAGCCACTTACGACTGAGATTACTGATAACATGCGTAGGCTCGATGGCATCAACAGTGCAACGCAGGGCCTGGTTAATCTGAGTCTCCATTGTGCACATCATGCAAAAATCTTGTTCACGACCTGAAGAGTGAAAGAAGAAAGCATCCCAGTCCAGCAAAATATCCATAACTACAAACAAACATCTAAGTAAAATTTAAACTATAGATACGATATCCACTCTCCTTGCTACATTCTATTCTCCCAAGATGCCAATGTCCCAACAGTCTTGTAACATTTCATTTCACACAACTTTACAGAATAAAAATATCCACTAAGCCTGTATTCAAATGCATTTTGTGATGAGAAATCTAAAAGACTACTGCAAAGTCACATTTGTAAAGGCTGACAGGAATGTGAACTCCACAGGCTGAAAAATGTATTACTCTCTAAAATTACTACTAAATGCATTACTGTCCAATGCACTTCATTATTCCCACGAAGCAATAAATGATCCTTTAATAAATACATAAATAAATAAATTCATTCATTAAACAAACAGTGCATTAATTGCACTCCGTATGCTATTCGGAGCCCACTGCTAATACAGTGCTCAAAGCCAGCTTCTACAGGTAAAATCAGGCAAATAAGCTTGTCTCAGAATCACTGCTGTTCTTTCACCTTCAGAGCTGTCCAACAGATTTGAAATACTCTTAGAAAGTACTCACATGACTGGCCGTGCTCGAGAGAAAGCATGTAATTGGCAAGTGGGGGTGTGTAGGTCAAACACTGTAGAGTAGCATTAAGAAAACATGTGTTGCCAAGATTGTACAGGCCAACTCCAACACTTTGTGTTTCTCGCCAATCCATACAAATCTTCTCAGGTGGAAAAAGAATGCTCTGTGGTGGAGCAATTCCATCATTAACGACTGCAAGAAAGTTAAATTTAAAAAGAGATTTTGTTTGTTTGTTTCTAAGCAAGGTATTTAAAAAAATACTATTCTGCAGGAGCACCTAGAGGAGCTAGCTACAATCCAAGCCAGAAGAAAATTATTGCAGACAGCTTTAATACCGCCAAATTCAAATTGGCTGGTCAACACAATGTTTTGGGGAAAAAAAAAAAACAAAAAAAAAAACAGCTTTCGTCAACCATTTTAATTTTTCTAAGGCAAGGCTAACTGCCATTCTGTTTGTAGTACCTAATGCCAAGTTCCTCTCCATCTATAATCTTTAACCTGATTAACTCAACTACTGTTTTTTTCCTTATTATAACTTAAACCACAAGCTTAGACTTGAAATTATACGGAAAAAAGGTAAAAACTAGTAACTAGGAATGACGATACCCCTACAGGTACCAGATCTTTTCCTGAGCAATGTTATCATTCAAAAAACGTGTGAAAAATGGAAGCTGTGAATAGCAACAATCAAACACTTTTCTTTGCAAAACGGAAAAGACATGGATGAATCTGTGCATTACAAAAAGCTCCCCATATTTCTCTGTTGACTGTAAATATATCAAAATTAATTTCTGTAACATCAGTCACTTCAGTTGCCTTAGGAGATTCGCTTTTGAAGTCTTTGTTCACACTAGTCCCCTTCTCTATCAGTGCAACAAGTAAGAACTGCATTTTCTACTTTTGCTTTGAAGAAAATGGAGTCAGGATAAAGCTCACACTTACTTAGATCTCTTGGGGCAAAAGCCTTAGATTTTTCAGATGATCTACAGTAAATAGCACCTCCACGTCCTTGGGCCACAGAGACTTGGCTTGAACCTTCTGCAGGCGGTATCTGGCCCCAGTTTGCGGTGCGTGACATCAGTATTTTAGTACTTGGTTTCTTGGATTTGCCAGACCGCCTTGAAGAGGGCTTTTTAGACTTTGAAGATTTGGGCTTCTTAACTACGGTCATTGTTGACATCTGCGACAGAGACAGAAGTTCTGGTTGACGTAAGAATATCAAGAAGCATTCCAAGAAGAAAAGAATAGCAGAAGTCCTGTCACTTAATCTCAAAGAAACAGCCTTAAGAACTAAATCGCTGGTATGAATGATTTAAAAAGAATCCCCAAACTAAACACACAAAGTGAAAATTTCCATCTAAACTCTATCGGTATTACTTTTAGCTTCTGCAGAACTAGTGGCTGATGCCATTTCTTTCACTTCCGTAGGATTTTAATCCATTACAACTCTGGAGTCTTTTTAATATAAAAATGTAGAAGACATTCTCTGAGGGGAATCAGTTATTTATTGATTTCCAGAGTTGCACAATTATCTGTTAATTATTACCTATGATCTAATAGATAATTGTTGCAATTATCTATTGCTGGCGTTAGTAATGGAACACTATTACTTCACTGCCTGCGTTTTTCTGTTTCGTGTGCACAAAGGTACCCAGAACTCACTGCTCCTTTTCTTCTGTCTTTCCAGGGATCGCTCTCTACCTCACTGTCTACTGCACCAATCATGAGGGGTTTGTTGTTATTCTATAATGAGCCTAGCTTTTAAATACACCTTTTCTGGGCGTCACTTTCTGATAGCAAGTTAATTTGTGAGGGCTCCTCAGTCTACATCATGTGGTCGCTTTTTCCAGGTGAAAAAGCGGAGCCGTAAGTGGCAGTACACTAAAGCCCTGGCATGTTGAGATCCAAGAAGAGAGATGTTTGGCCCTCCTTCTCACTCCTGGGAACCATACACCTCAAAACCCACAGAGGATGGGCTATATCTCAGAGAAATCTTGGGAAAGGAGAGCATGAAGAGCACGTTTGCAAATTTATTTCTCCCTGGGCTTCTTCTGCTTCTCCACGAAATACGAGTTTGAATATAACTTTGGCAGCAGTACTTCTGGTGTTTTACTCCTACCACATTTAAAACTCCTACAAAAAACTGAAACGTTAGACTAAAAAGCAGCTCTTTCCGTTCTGCTTTGTAAAGTTGCACGTTTTCCTCATGCAAAACAACAGGGCAATGTAAGCTAGAAACGGAAATGCTGAATGTAAAACAAAACAAAACAAACCTCAGCCCTCCAGGACAAAAGCCAATAACTGCTACAAAGTCCTTTTTAAAATGCTGATTAGGTTTCAAGGTGATACCGCTTTAAATAAGCATAATTGTGTGTCCGTAGGCAGAAGCATCCATGACAGGATGAACTTCTATACTTCATGTTTTGTTACTGTCTTACTGTAGCACACAGGGACTTGTTACCTATAGGGAAACCACTAACCTAATGGAGCGTTTAAAACATAAGCTAGTTTGTTATACCAAAATGACTGAGAGAACAAAGCATAAAGTGCTTTCAGATTTCTAGCACGCCTTGATTGCTATCCATTAAACTTCAGACACGTTAAACAAAACACAGTAAATAAGAAAACTCCTAGTCCCACAGCTGGCAAATTATGTGCAGAGGTTGTAACTAGAACTTTTTTCCCTTGACATTTTACATTTAAGATTGATTTTAAATCCATTCTATACACACTTTCCGTTCCTGAAAAAACAATATGCAAACCTGAAAAATGCATTTACACGAGAAATGAAGTCGTCCTTGTCCGACTGGAAGACTAAGGTGACAGCTCCTGGGCTCAGGGATTTTCAGATAAGCTCCGATCTTCACCAGTGACAGCTCCTTTTTTCGGATTGAAAGAGAAAATGTTTCAGCAACACACTGAAAACACACTTAAGGGACAAGAAACAAAATTAAGACTGTAGTGAGAAGGAGAAAAGAAAAACAATACTGGGGAAGAAAGGAAAAGGTAAAGGAAAAAGGAAAAAAGCCTTGATCTTTATACTGACCAACGAGATAAGCCTTACACATTTTTAAGTTTATTTTTGACAACTGATTGAGGCGTTACCAGGTATTAAGTACGATTCAAGAGCAAATATTAACACTAGAAAGAAGAAATCCGATCCACCACCACTGTTTCAAAATACATCCATTTCTAATGTGGAGATAACGTCTCTCTGACAAGGTAGTAGAAAAACTGTAAATACCGACAGAGCTTCCTCTCCCGATGTTCCATATACATACCGATGCTGTTCCTACACCTACGCTCTGAGCATAAATTTATGTTGACATGAGTATCGGGTGTTACTCCTCTCTTTGTTTGCCTTGAGAGACACACCTCTTGTCCACTGAAAAGTAAACTCAAGATTCCAGATCAGTTAAGACAGTTGCTATCCCCCCATTCAGAGTTCTGCAGCAGCACTGTTCAGATGTGTTTAGCAGTCTCTTTAGAAAACGTTATCACTTAGGACCTGCTTCTCAGTAGGTACACGTTTGGCCTCCGCTTAGCAGAGAGTCAATCCCAGCTTAAGCTTTCGTACAAGAGCCCCTTCACGAAACGGACTTGGGCCCTGACATAACTGAGCTTAACCTTTAACCTTGAAGCTTCCTTAAAGAAGGAAGCAGCACCCAGGCCAGGAAATAGAAATTAATCGTCACTTTACCCTGAAACGCAGTGAGCTATTCTGTGCTGGCAGGATTGCTGCCGGGCTGGCCGACGAGGCGGCGGGCAGCTCCCCGGGGCCACAGGGCCTGTCACAGGGAGCCGCCGGAGGTCTCCAAGGTCCGGGAACAGCGGCAACAGCGGCAACAGCGAGGACAGAGGGGACAGCAGCAACAGCAGCAGCCACCTCAGCCAGGGCCGTCTCCACAACCGCCAAAACGGTCTCGGAATGCTGCCGAACTCGGAGCTCCAGCGTGACGCCTTTTGAACCTGGCCGCTGGAAGGACCTGCTTTTTGACTCTCCTTCTCTTCACTAGGAGCATGTTCCCTCTTGCTTTGGTAATGCTCTTTCTCAGTGTTTTTAGTCTTGTCCTTTCTACCTTGGCATCTCTCTGCAATAGCTGAGGAGGAAAGCTTTTTAGAGCTACATTCAGTGTCACACTTGAGAGAGGAAGTTTGCCGCAATTTCTCACCAGGCTCAGAAGTCTCTTTGCCGTACAAAACGTTTTCTTTTGAAATAAGGTCACGTTCTTTTGATCTTCTTGGTTTCTCCTTGTCTCCACCGTCATCACATTGGTACTGTGCGAGGTATTCATCCTTCCCAGTAGATTTCGGAGGGTCCGCGACACTGCACAAAATAAAATCACATTTCTCACTTCTGCTGAAGGACGTGAAGATTAACAGTAAAACCTTCCAAAGGCAAACAAACAAACAAAAACCTCCAGACTACAGGAACACTCGCAAAGATATGCCATTTAGAAACCTCTCCTGCGATTAGGACACCTTCTCCAGCTCCCAGAGAAAGTGTTTTTTCCCCTCTTGCTTCTGAAGCCATTGCACTAAAAAAGCACACGCATCTGTCTCCCTCCACATGCTGCTGCTCTGAATAAGAGCCAGAAGATTCAAAACCACCCTATTTGGTCTCCCCACATGGCCGAAAAAGACACCAGTTGAAACAGAGTTTTCTACCTCTCTCCCAGGAATTTACATTCACATATCTTGTGACTGCAAAAATAGAAGGCAGGGCTCAGGAGGAACAGCCAGTGTTGGAAATGAAAAAAAGCAGCCCGTTTCTTCAGAGTCTTAAGCCTATGCTACTAAGAAAAAAACAAACAAACAAACAAAAAAAAAAAAACAAAAAAAAAAAACAAGAGGAAAGGAGAACAACAGCGGGAAACTTACCTATCCACAGGTGTTCAATTGCAAAGCCTCCGCTGGAGGATCAACAGCTGTGAATTCAGCGTGCTTAGGAGAAATCAGATCTACGTCTGAACCACAACTATTTCAGTAGCATCACTAACTTATGTTACTCTGAAGAAGCAGTCAGCACCGTTTCTATGTTAAGAAATAGCTGAAGAGTCTGTTATTCACAGGAATTATTCAGGCAGGCTTCTTTAGGAAGGCTGGGTTTCACTAGAACATTGCTCCGCAAGTCCCTTCTATTCCTTTTCCCCTTAGAATCTGGGGATGTTTCAGCTAAAAAGGAGGGCAGAAACACTCTCCGTAGGTCTCCACCATGTAGTAAAACAGCGCTGCGTACCTGGTTAACCTCTGCAGCCAGCAAAGCATTTCTATTTGCAGCAGTGCCCTGACCCCAGCCTCTTGCTGAGCTCCGTCCTGTGCTGCTCGGATGCTCCCGCTGCTCAGACACGGGGGCTTAGAGAGCCACCGGGCCAGCACAAGCCCCCGAGCTCACTGTCAAACTTCACTTTTGGCATCTTTCACTTCACCATCGCCGCCGGACGAGGAGCCCAGCAATGCCTGACGCCGCTCCGGGCTCACCTAAACGCGGGGCAGGAAATTCAGATTCAAAGCTGCGAAGGTTTTTCTTAGTGAAAGCATGGAATGAGTGGCCATCGGTGACTAACCTTACAGGAAGGCATTCACTTTGTGAATGCTGCAGTGAGTGAAGACTGAAGGCGTTTTCTGAGTGACCTAAGGAGAGCCCTCCCCGAAAAGCAGGACGTTTTATTGTCTATGTAACATCTCCTTTGAAGGCTCGAGCATGAGATACACCAGGTTTAAAATCTCAAGACACGGATCTGCCACCACAGAAGCAATACATTTCATCTACTAAGCCTAAATACCGTATTTTGCCTCCTCTGTAGGTTTAAAAAAACACGGCCATGCTTGAAGGAATGCATTCTCAGATATTCTACGTATTTACAGTGCTTTAATTAATACCACAGACATGTTGTGCTGTTGAGGGGAATTTGCAATTACATTTTCATTTCCAACCAAACGCAGCCTGACACAAATTGGGAGCAAAAGGAACTAATCATCTGGAAGCCGGGATATGCATCATTCGCCATTTTCTAAGAAAATGACAAAAATATAAAACCCCAGCAGTCTGAGAACGTGAGCGCTGAGGTAAAGGCCTGATCAAACAAACGCGCACAACTATGATTTGTCCTTTTAACTCAGCAAAAGTCTGCAAACTGCCATGGTAGCAAATGAGGAGAAGGAGCTGGTATTTACAGAAGTTGCAGCTGAAGATTCAGATAAACCATTCGGGTCGATGCTCCCTTCCTGCAGGTTTAAGCTGCGGTCACATCGCCTATTTCAAACCCTTTTGATTTCTACCAGTCACCCCAGATCCCACCTATTTTGCACGTTTTCCAATCAATGAATTCGCTACATGATTTCTGGGGCAGAAGAGCAGGCCTGGTGAAGAGGAGCATGCCTGGTGCCATCATTCAATCAAATCAAAAGCGTCCAGGAGAAGCCCGGGGTGTGGTACTCACAGAGAATGTTTGCGAGCGGCCAAGTTCAGCAGAAGAGAATAGGCAGGACTGGAAGCCCAGGGGAACGAGATGCATCTGTTGTTGCAGGCAGCCCCAGCAAAATGTTACAGCTTCACTAGCCTGGGGCATGATTCCCCCCTTCCCTTTTCACAGCCAAGTACAATATTAGCTTGCCTTTTCTTTTTTTTTATTATTATTATTATTTTTATTTCTTTTTGCCATCGTCAGGCTGAGGCCGGCTGAGAATATTTTGTGTCTAGACTAATAAATGTTTGTGCAGATTTTGCAAGAGCGGCTTATGGGAACAGAATCCACTTTTTGTTTTCTGCTGGAGGAAAAAAAATAAAATAAAAATAAAGGAGGAGCATTAAAAGCAACCAAGCACCCCCGTGCATTTGTTTGAAATTGCATATTACGGTGCTGCTATTTTATGTGCAATCAATACATAATTTGGAAGAAAAAAATGCTTTTAAAATTCAGAGCTACCCCTGAGCAGCTAAGGTTCTCTTGGAAACTGAAGGAGGAGTCTGAAATTATTGTTCTTTTGTTTGCCTCCCCCAGTGGGAAAGGCAGCACACAAGTAGAAACCACTGTGCTTTGAGGCGGCATGAATCATTAAGAATAAAGATTCCTCCCCCCCCTCCCCCTCCAATTAAACATGAGATATTAAAACTGAATCTAGGACAAAGGTAAACTAAACAGACTCCTTCCTTCCCAGGCAGTCAGTGGGTTAAATCAAATATCAAAGGGGCAACATCAACCTTATAACTTCCTCTGCCGAAATTAAAAAAAAAAATAAAGGTAACTTCTATTTTGCCTGCCCCGACCCCAATCGCATCGCCCGAATGGGTGCAAACTGCTGGGATATGTGAGGGCCCAAGCCTACATTTTCCCTTTTTCATATTTCTTGGAGGAGGGCGGGGTATCTCCAGATGAAATGGCTGACCGAGCTTTTTATTTCCTCGCTTTGGGTGGAAATGACTGAATCTTTCCAGGCAGCGGAGCAGTGCTCGACCGGCTCCCTCGGCCTCCCCGCGTGGGAAGAGCTCTGCCAGGAGCAGCCCGCGTAACCCTCAGATGCCAGCCCCATCAGGATTAGGTCCAGCAATGGGATGTTGGCTCCTCTAAGTGAGGACGCATCCTCTCGAAACACATACACAGAGATTTAAATGAGATATTCCCAAGAACACCTGCCTATTCTTTCAGCACGTGTGCAAAGAGTAAATTCATTTTACTTCATTCCTCTTTTTCTCAACTCTCCCCTCCTTCCTCCGGAAGGAAACAGCCAAGCAATATTAGCAGGGCCTTCCTTTTCCCCTGGTGGAGTCCAAGAACGCGAGAATTGAGAAAAGCGACTTGTCAGGAATCAAGTTTAAGAAGAGTGTTTGTGGACTGCGAGGTAAAATACCGGAAGCTGTAATCAGAAACACAACTTTTAACTAAAAAAAGCTTCTTTCCATTGTAAATTATTCCAGTTAGTGAAATAACAAATTAGTTCTCTGCTCAGCCACAGCCTCCTCCACCAAATTTAAGTAAAACCTGCAAAGAAGTCAAAGTTGTAAAACATTTGTCAGATGCAAGGGGCAGCGTTGCGTGGGTTAGCATCACGCTCAGATGCCCACAGTACCAACAGGTGCTTTCTTTCCAGAGGCACTGGCTCCTCCACGAGTTCCCCGCACGAAGAACTGAAGAAGCTGCAGGCAGGGTGAGCCTTCCTCAGTCCTCATCCTCACAGCAAGGAGTACTGGGGATGGGGAGCTGTGTTTCGGCTTGCTAAGAAGCAGAAACCCCCCGAGTTTTCAGGCGGGCTCCGCTCAGCTCCCCTTGTGACTGCTGCTCGGGACACGACCCTGCCTTGCTCAGCACCCTCGACTCCAGCAGGTGCTGCTGCTGGCAGCTGCCCTATGTATATAAAAAAAGAAGAAACCAACACAGTATTTTCCTGCTTTTAAGTATATCCCAAAGATTTACTAGGCATTGTGACGTTCTGCAGAAGCCCACAGCTGTAACTAAGGTTTGTGGGGTGTAGAGGGGCTGGGGGCTAAACAAGGCCAAGAAGAGCCACATCTCCTCCCCGTTTGTCTCCCCTGTACTCTTTTTAGGACATCCAACATTCCCAGATCTCGTTTTGTCCCAGTGACCAAACAGGAGCCTGGCACTCATGCACTACGCCTTAAAACCTCTACAAATCGTGCGCCTAAGTCACAGCACTCATTATAAGCCGGCAGCTCTTTCTGGTCTCACAAACTATATGTGGCTTGAGAGATGCTCTCCAGATTCAGGGCGCTGAACACCTGCAGCCTTTGCCATAACCATGACAAAGTTCAGGAGCTCCCTGCTGGCTCCAAGGCTGGCTCCAGCAGCGGCTTCAAGCTGTGGGTCAAGAAGGCCAAGACACCCAACGAGAACCTGCAACACCAAGTGGCTTTCTGGAACGGCTCCAAACACAACTGGAAGCCTGTTGGTTTTTTTGGAAGTGAGCTCTTGTGGACCTGTTAGGTGCAAGCAGAAGTCAAACTCTCAAAGCATGTTTGCATCATTAAGCTCTCCATGATCTATCTCCAAGGTCTTCTAAGAGCTAGTAGCAACGTGGTCAGAGTTCTTGCCTGTTTTTCCCTTCACGTTCTTCCACGTCAGCAGCCCTGTGCTCCCTTTGGGCTGACTTCCAGAGCTGGGTAGAAAGGATCCCCTGGAAGCAGAGATGCTGCTTTATGCAACACCTTGCAGCTCACTGCACTCTGAAGGGTACACGAAAAGAGGTGAGTGGTCCTGGTGTGGTTCCTTCCAGCTCTCAGAAAGGCAAGAGAACTGGAAATGAACCATCAGCCAAAGGGAGGCACGGCGCAGCCTTGCGAAATGCCATCTGGCTGCTACAGGATAAGGAAAGGAGGCATTTTTGGTGGCTCCCATCTCCACAGAAAAAGAAACAACTATTTATGCAGCAGAGTGGTTGGAGTATTTCAGGAGGCCCTGAGCTACCCCAAAAACCAACAACGAAACCACAAACCAAACCGAAACCAAACCAAACTAACATGATGGACTGCAATAAAAGATGAAAATCAGAATTAATACTACCAATGACAATAAAGATGTTGAAAACTTGAGTCATCACATCCCTTGTGTAGACTGCAGGAGGAAGCACCTTTAGTGCCTGATGTGACAGTGTCAGAAAGTTAATTAATAACACCACAAAACTGGATTCCTGTGAGCACACACTCGGCAAAGGTGATACAACCGACAGCCGGACTTGAACACTGATACTGGTACCTGACTGGGAAACAGCGAGGAAACAAAGGGAGGAGGGGAAACCGTGCTATCCTGAAAATTGCATCACTTGTTTACAAGTCACCGGCAACTCCGAGGCAAACCATCTCGGGCATTTATGGATCAGTGACCTCACGTCTCTGGCACAGGACGGAGAGGGAATACCGACCGTGAGTTCACAGAAGGGAATAGCGCGTCCAGGCCCTCCTGCACTCCGCCAAATGTGGTCAGAATGTCCCCTCCCCTCATCACCCCAAAACTTATCACGTAGGACTTCTATTAAACAGACCCCAAAGAGCTCGTTCTGTCAAGTTTGCAACAGGCTCAGCATTTCTCAAAATTAGAGAGGCTAACTTCATAATATACAAAAATACTGCATCTGGCACAGGGGAATTCTCAGCTAGACTTCAGCCTTGAGACAAAGCGAAACTGACCATAGAAATAGAGATTGGCCAGAGCTCAGCCACAAGAGAGTATGCCTCCGTTATATTTATTATGTGCAAACAGAACTAGAAAAACAGTTTACACTGACTTGCTGCTTTAGAAGTTAGTTCCATAAAGATGGAAGAAATTCTCAACTCAAACTTGAAGAAAGCATCAGACTTCAAAACCAGTCGTAGATCTTTGAAGTAAGACTGTTATGAATTCAGAAGTCACATCCAAACAAAAAGATCATTTATATTAATGGTAACTAGATTAAAAAAAAATTAATCCTGTCCCTCAGGCTTTGTAAGTGACTGGGGGAAAAACAGCGCAAGGATAGTAATAAGCCTAAGTGAAACACCACAAACTGCTAAGGGAAGCAAAAGACCCAAAGAAACAGCCTTTTTGGTACATTAGGAACAAAAGGAATCCTAACAACAGCACAAAGTCCATCACTTGACAGAAATTCTTCAGCGTAGAGAAATTTACAAAAGGCAGAACCGTTCAAAACCAAGCTCTAACAGGCTCCAGGGACGCATGGACACGCAGCAATAAACATCGGTTTTCCCAGTAATAACCAGCAGAGATAAATGACGACAATTACGGCTAGCAAACGGAGCGCTGGATGCAGCTGAAGCAGGCACAGGTCATCGAGGGCTTGGCAAGAGAAGAGAGAGCCCAGGAGAGCCACAAGAAGCATTCAAGGAGTAGGAAAGCCTCACAAAGAGAATGCGTGCCCTACCTCCAAGTGTTATGTCTCAAACTTGTCTTTGTTAAACAAGCACAGTGCACAGGTGCTTTACGGAAATGCAAAGGGCTTTTTGGCTGAGGAAAGCTAGTAAGACTGCCAGCCTGAAGTTAGCAGTCACCTCGTTTAGAAAAAATGGCACCTCCTTCTAACGAGCTCCGGAGAACCCAATTAACAGCGTAACTGGAAGAGGCTGCCTTGCTGGCAATGTTTCAAGATGGTAACAAATGGGTTTTCTACATAGTGTCTGCTTGTTCGGGGAGGTTTGGACTTACAGCCTATGGCATTTAGGTCCTGGGGTTTGCCTCATACAGGTTGTTCTCCACAGCTGGACCAGGTTCCTCAGAGCACCCACCAGCTCCTCGTGCGTGAAACCCCTCTGAGCAAACACCAACACAGCACAGGCTGCTGCTTAACACCAGCAGCGCAGCTTTCCAAACTCCCCTCTCCTTTCCCCCTCCAGCGGGCTGCTCGTGTTCACCTCAGGCCTTCCACAACAAAGCCCCCTTTGCACGGATCGCCGTGCACTTTGACAGCCCCAAGGCGCTCTCTGGGGCGCCTGTCCTGGCTGGGACCGCCACCTCAGCCTTGACTCACCCTTCAACGAAGCCAAACTCCTCCGTCAAGCCTGACAGGGAGCCCCAGCACCTACCGGGCAGCGCTGACAGCCGCAGCCTCTCCGCTCCCTCAGCGCCCCGCCGCCGCCTCCATTAGGTGCCTCGCCCCGCCGGCTGCCGATCTCCAGCGCCGCGCAGCACCTGGGGGTCAGCCGGGCGTCAGGGCGGCCCCTGGTACCGCAAAAGCCCCCGGCACCGCAAAACCCCCCGGCAGGGCTGGGGACATGGCCCCGCTCCCCTCCCACCGCCACACCGAGCGCGTGTGTGTATATATAGAGGGGGGGGGAGCCCGGTCTCGGCTGGCTCCGTCCCGTTTCAAGGCACGGAAAGCGAAGTTGCTCGCCCTGCCCGTGTGCCCCCCATACCCCCGGCTCTGTCACAGCCCAGCCGCACCCCGTTCCCCCCTCACAGAGCCGGGGAAGGGGTGCTCGCAGCCGCCCCTCTCCTCAGGGCCGGCCGGGGGAGCGCCTCGCCTTCTCCCCGGGGGTCTCCCGTGGCCGCTTGGGGTCGCCTCCCGCAGCCGCCTCGCCCCCCTCTCCTCTCAGCCCCGCCGCCTGCCTCCTCCTCCGCCGCCGCCGTTTTGTGTCTCTGGGAGTCGTCCGCTGCCGGCGGGGCGGGCGCTGAGCCGTCCCCGAGTCCCAGCTCCGCCGGCCGCCCGGGCCCTCGCCTCGCAGCCCGCGGAACCCACTCGCATCCTCCTGGCACCTCGCAGCTTCCCCCCCCCGTCCCCGGGAGGGTTTGAGAGCCGGGCAGGGCCAGGCAGCGGCGGGCCGCGGTGCCTCAGCCTCCCCCGGCAGGGAGCAGGGCGGAGCCACTCCGCCCGGCAGGCGGCGGCCGGCCCGGCCCGGCTCGGCTCGCCTCAGCTCAGGGCATAAAGGCGCTGAGGGCGCCCGGCTCCCCGACCTCGGCTTCTTCTCCAGCCCCGAGTTCCCCTCAGGTGCCCGGTGCTGAGGGAGGAATGCCCTCCGGGGCTGGCTGGGACACCCCCAAAACCTTTGGAGAAAAAACAAACAAACAGCGAACAAACAAAAAACCCACCCCCAACCCCCTTTTTTTCCACCTCCAAGTTGAATAAAGAGGAGCTCTTCCTTCAGTACGTGTCCAGATATCTTAGTCTACGCTTCGCTTTAACTCCCACTACGTACTTCTCTTCAATACCGCTGCTTTTAGCAATGTTTTTACCTCAGACACTAAAAGTTGATCTTTTCCCCAAGTCAGAAAAACCAGAATGGGGCTTCTGGGAACCCTTAGCTGTGACAGCTGTTCATGTCCAACCTAGATTTACTCCTTTATATATATTTAACTGTGAAGGTCTTCTTCTCTCCAGACTAATAACGGGGAGAAGTTTGCCCAAAACTTTGAAGAGCAAAAGTTTTGATGCCAGGAACGCTCCTGCTTCCTCGTTGCCTGTCATTCCCTTTTAAGTATGAAATTTTCCAGTTGCAATGCAATGAGCTGACTGTGGTTCCAGAGATAAAGATGCATTTAGGATACCAGGTTTTCAACATCGTCTTGAAGTGGATAAGAAGAAACACATTTTTGCCTCAATGATATTTTTTTTTCCTCTCCTTTGCCTGGAGATGCAATGAAAGCTTCCTGTTGTCCGCTCAACACAGGCATCTTCTTCACGGTAGCTTTTTAAATACAGTGCTAACAACACAGCTCTTTGTTCCCTTCTGTACATCTACTGAAACGCAGATTAGGTGCCAGGCGTAGGTCAGTCTTGGAAAAAGCTGCCACCCCTAACACACTGACGGAAACGTCGGCATTGAGTTGCACCTGGCTCACGATTTGCCAGTGTTTGCCTAGAAAGCTCCATGGTTTATATAGCATAGATAGATCCTGAAACAATTGAGAAAAGTTAGACTTGGAGCACTGTGTCCAGCAGTTCTGGGCTCCCCAGTACAAAAAAGACAGGGGTCTCCTGGAAAGAGTCCAGCGGAGGGCAACAAAGACGATAATGGGGCCTGGAGCATCTCCCCTGTGAGGAAAGGCTGAGAGACCCGGGGCTGTTCAGCCTGGAGAAAAGACTGAGAGGGGATCTCCTCAATGTGTATAAATATCTGAGATGTGGTGGACAGAGGGATTTGGCCAACCTCTTTTCAGTGGTTTGTGGGGACAGGACAAGGGGCAATGGCCACAAAATGGAGCCCAGGAAGCTCCGCACCAACATGTGAAAGAACTTCTTCACGGTGAGGGTGACGGAGCACTGGGACAGGCAGCCCAGGGAGGTTGTGGAGTCTCCTTCTCTGGAGATATTCAAGGCCCATCTGGATGCCTACCTGGGCAACCTGCTCTAAGGAACCTGCTTTGGCAGGGGAGTTGGACCCGATGATCTCTGGAGGTCCCTTCCAACCCCTACAATTCTAACAAAAAGGACTGGTTCATATTCATACTGGTGCCACAGTGGTGGAAGACGCTTATTAGACTGGCCTAGAAACCTGAAGTAATGTGCTCAGGAGTGCTAGCTAGTATCCCAAAAACTCAGCCCTGTAGAATGCAGTCACGGGAGAAAGATGACAATGCACTTACAACAGATTAGGAAAAAAGCTAGGAAGCAGAAATGGATATTTTTATGGTGTACTCTTTTGAGCACCTCAGAAGTTCTTGTCACCTGTCTTGTCTGTGATTCCTCAACTTCATGTTCATTATATAAAGGATTTCTCAAAAAGTCATTTTAGAGAACAAGAAAAGCAAACCATATACACAATCCCATTAAAAATGTCAAGCATAGATAAAAAACATCATACGATGGGTGAGCAATGTCTGACGGGTAGGGCTCAGAGGGTTATGGTAAATGGGGCTACATCAGGCTGGTGGCTGGTCACCAGTGGGGTCCCCCAGGGCTCCGTTTTAGGGCCAGTTCTTTTCAATGCTTTTATAAACAATTTGGATGTAGGACTAGAAGGTGTTTTGAGCAAATTTGCTGATGACACTAAACTTGAAGTTGTTGACTGTTGAGGGTGGAAAGGCCTTGCAGAGAGATCTGGACAGATTGGAGAGCTGGGCGATCACCAACCGCATGAAGTTTTACAAGAGCAAGTGTCGGGTCCTGCACCGGGGACGGGGCAACCCTGGTTATATGTACAGACTGGGCGATGAGATGCTGGAGAGCAGCTCTGCAGAGACGGATCTAGGGGGGTCGTGGTTGACAGCAAGTTGAGTATGAGCCAGCAGTGTGCCCTGGCAGCCAGGAGGGCCAACCATACCCTGGGGTGCATCAAGCACAGCACTGCTAATCGGTTGAGGGAGGTGATTGTCCTGCACTGCTCTGCGCTGTGCGGCCTCACCTCGAGCACTGTGTGCAGTTCTGGGCACCACAGTACAAAAAGAACATTAAACTGTTGGAGAGTGTCCAGAGAAGAGCTACGAAGATGGTGAAGGGCCTTGAGGGGAAGACATATGAGGAGCGGCTGAGGGCACTGGGCCCGTGCGGCCTGGAAAGGAGCAGGCTGAGGGGAGACCTCATCGCGGTCTACAGCTTCCTCATGAAAGAATCATAGAAACACAAGGTTGGAAAGGACCCACAAGATCATCTAGTCCAACCATCCTTCTATTACCATTACTACCTATTACTAAAATAGCAGTAAGCACAAATGAAAGCTTAAGAACACTTTCTATTACTATAAAAATAAATAATTTGTAATACATGGTTAGTAATATTTAGCAAACAGTGTGCTACCACCATCACAACGGCCTATTACCCCTTCTAGCTTCAGAGGCATCCATACACATCCAAAATAGAGAGGAGGATATAAACTATATGGATCTCTCTCAGCAGTGGTTTCACAACAATTAGAAGGAAGAAACAGTTGCTGAGAAGCCACAACAAGCTCAAGTTAATTTCTGGACTTTGAATAATTACTCCTTAAGTTCTCTCTCTCTCCATACAGTAGAGCACGCTCCTGACTAACTTGTACAGTGCACTCTGAATAGGAGAGATTTGTTTGCCTAAGCTAAAGGAAGAAATAGAAAACCAAGAAAGCTACTTAACTTTTAACACTTAAATTAAATGTTAAGTTACAAAAGTTCACAGGCCATGAGATAACATAAATAAATCCCTTCTCGAGCTAAAAGATCTCATTTTTTTTTTCAGGAGCGGCCTCCCTGAATCTAAATAATCCTCTCACAGGCAGAACAGAGTGTCCGTTCTAACTCTTTATCAGATGTGGAAGAAGAGATCGAGATGACCAGTGCCTAAAAAAAAGAGGCACTCTCTTTTCAAGGCAGACTGATCGGCACAACAAATTTCATCTGTTCTCAAGCACAAGCAACTCTAAGATAAATGGGTTCAAGGATCTTCAATGTGAAGAGTGAATATCCAAGCGTATACTGGGAACACCTGACTTGGACCATGGATGCCTCACACAGATTTCTGAGGAGTTCGGACAACTCCAAAATCATCTTTTACAGGAAGAGACCAGAGAATCTGACTCAGTGTAAAACTGGCACAGGCAGAAATCTCCCCAATTACAGATGCTCAAGCGCATTAGTTAAAAAGAGATTAGAGTGTGACTAGAGAGAAGTCTCAAACTCTTGTTATATACTTAAATTTCTCTCCAAGGATGGAACAACTGCTATCACCGTGCATGACTGGCTGTAGAGGGAGAGAGTGAGTGAAAGACTTAGAAAAGCACCTTCCCTTCGTAGTCCTCCCGCTCCCAAAATGGTTCCCAAGGAAAACTACTGACAGACTAAGGTTAACTGCTTTGAAAGGGCTGTGTGGGTGGACCCATTGTCTTCAAGTTCAAGCTTTTTCCTGCAGAAACTGCCAACAGTTATGCCAAATATAACAATTGTTTTGCAAGGTGGATAAACGTCTTCCAGACTGAAAGGGAGAAGTCGTACTGTTGTTGTCTGTGCACAGACAGCTAAGCAGTGAAGAGCAATGCTAAACAACCACGATACCCCAGAACACACAAATACTGCGTAACAGTGACAGAAAGTGCTAGAATTCAAAACAAAAATTACCTTCACCAAATCGGTTTTGTCGTAGTCTTCTCTCTGGTTGTAAATACACTGATTAATGACGCCATATACTTTTTCCAGGTGATAAATGTCAAATCCCTTCGTTATCTCAGTGACAAAGCATAACAATTTCTGAAGACAACAATGGAGCAAAACAACAACTTTAGAATAGTACCAGATCCTTTGAATACGCTCTATATGTTTTCGGAGGTTGAACAGTAACAATACAAGTGAGAGCCTACTTTTTCTTACGCTATTAAATAAAATGTGACACTTCAGAGAACAGATTAAATATCCCATGAGATTTCAGCAGGGAAAATGAGTTAATTTTTCATATTTCAGAGAAAGGAAAGGCTGAAATTTCGGACAATCTTTTACTACTAACCAATCTATCACATCAGTGGTTGTAATTGTAAGTCGACTGCTCCCAAAGCAGCAGGGAATGACACGATCCTCTTTGTAGGACAGCTGCTTCCACAGCAAAGCCACTGTTGCATTTCATTAGAGAAGCATTGCAGCAGCGTGGGGCACTGTAAAAAGGCTGCAGATCTTGTAGATACAGCTGTGCCAGCTGGAAAAGGAAGCACCCTTAGGTGATTATCTTTACCCACGTGTGCCATGCCTACAACTCTGCTGGCAGAACAGATTGCTCAAACGCCCAGAGCAAAGGTGGATTAGTTTGCTCAATCCTACCTTTAAATTCAGGGGTGGGTAAATAGCAAAGCGACTGCTTGTAGCAATCACCTCTCTCTCACACAGTCATTTCTATTACCAAAGATGCAGAGATGATAATCTCTGGCACAGCAACAGTGACAAGCTAGTGGCAGCACCTTCTTCCACTGCCACAGCTGTCCATTACCTGTGTGAGCCTGCAAGCATGTAGCTTTAGGGAGCAGCCATACCAAATGGAAATACTACTGCCCCCTGGAAATAATGCTGCTTATCATCTTATCAGCAAACTCTGCCTCCTTCATATATATATATATATATATATATATATATATACACACACACACACACACAATATAAGAAATTCTAATACTGCACTTTCAAGGAATTTCAGAAAAGTAGTCACTTCTCCATGGCTAGCTAGTTTACGTCAACCTGCTAACTTCAGGTTTAATATCATCACTGCAAGAAATAAAGATCCTTTTCAGGTTCTTAGTACATCAAAGCATGAAAAAAAATCCCCAAATAAAAGCCCTCAAACCCATCATAAGAATTATGAATCATTAAAATGATATCCATAATAGTACTAGCAGGTTGTCAGTGTGGTATTTTAAAATTCAGCAAGGCCTTTTGTCTTAAAAATTAGGCAAAGAATCTGTCTCCTAAACTACAGATAACCAGAAGCAAATGGTAGCCTACAGAAATCTCCATGAGGTGTGGAAACTAAACAGTCACAGTGCATTAAAGGCTGAATTATTTCACTATCTGTATGTCCTTCCAATTAATTGTTTTAATTGGCATTGGTTAACAATGGGCTTAATTTGCAATTTTACATGACGCAGGAATATGTCCTATTTGAGCATTAAAAAAAAGCTGAAATTAGACATACTTTGAGCTCATAGCGATCCACAATAACTATGTAGTCTGTCTCCGTAGGGACTTGTACAGTGTTCTCATCACTTATCTGTTGTTGGTCTTCTTCCCAAGAACGTTCAGGAGTCACCGCTTGAAATGCCCAGGAATCTGGAAGGACACAGATTTCTTCAGTCAGGTTTTCTGTTTATCTAGAATACAGTCTCAGTGAAGTATCCTGTACCTGCCAAACAGTCTCTTTCTACAAATACAGAGACAGAATTGTTATCGTCTTCACTGAGAAATACTTGGCTTCTCCCTTCTTTCCAGCTAAAGTCACTGCTCCACAAAAATTAGAAACTAAGACAAAAAAAGCAAACAAAAATACCCACAAACAAACCAAAAGCACTAATGAAAAGCTTAATAGTGGAAAAAAATAGTCATGTTGCCAATTCAGGTTAGGGAACACATCTTAGAGTACAACATTAGGGCTTAAGTCTCCTATTCCACATGTTACTCTGGATCCACGCATCTTGAAGTGCAGCTTTTTCACCTAAGCTGCTCGTTATTGGAAAGCACCTCGTACAATAAAAGAATGTCAGTGACTGCTGGCTTTCAGTTAGGTACCATTAGAAAAAAACAGACTTCAGAATCAAAAAAACAGCACCTACAGAAACATGCGGGCTTGGCTTGCACAATTAGAGGAGCAACATCATTACGGAATAAACTGTGTGGTGACTTTTGAGAGCTGTAACAGAAAAAATAGAGTGAAATTGAAGGCTAAAGCTAATAAATAGTGCAATCCTCCTCAGCAAGAATAAGGTGCTAAAGGATCCGTTGGACTTCTCCCTTACCATTTGAACTTGGATTTTCATTAGTTATAGTTCCCCATCTTGGTGGGGAATATCCACAAAGCTTAGCACTTTCCTTTTCAGTGTTAAGTTTTACTTGACAGATGTCAGAAACATGTTTGTCCACAAACTCTTCTTCATCACTATCGTTTTGGTCATCTGTTGGTACTCTGTTCTCTGTATCGAATTGAGAACTCCTTCTTCGCTTTGCTGCAGCATGCGCACAGTTGTTCCTTCTGCACTTTCTTTCTGACGCACCTACAAAGAGACAGCATAAAAAAGTAATCCAAAACATAACCAAAAGAATTCTTTCTTCAAAATCCATTATCTTCATCTTACTTGACTGACAAGGAAAACAAAGGAACTGAGCTACCACTGCCTACATATGCTGAGAAAAGAGTTGAAAGTTAATGGGGTCAGTTTGCTATTAAGATTAAAAACAAGCAAACAAACCACACACACTGCTATGGAATTTCATTCACTAAACAGTCACTTTCAGGATTTTACATGCTGAGGATTCTTACTTTGGATTGGCAGTATTAATACTTGGGTTCTTCACAGAGAGAGTGGTTGCACACTGGAACAGGCTCCCCAGGGAAGTGGTCACTGCACCGAGCCTGACTGAATTTAAGAAGAGATTGGACTGTGCACTTAGTCACATGGTCTGAACTTGGGTAGACCTGTGCGGTGTCAAGAGTTGGACTTGATGATCCTTAAGGGTCCCTTCCAACTCAGGATATTCTATGATTCTATGATTCTATAATACAACGTGAGGTTATTTGATAAAGTCACTGTCTTACTGCATGAACTAATACAGATGAACATCATAAAAGCCTCTGGAAATAAGCTCTCCTTCGAGTCTGGTATCAAGCTGAAGACTTCAAAAGCTGAATACATGTTTGGAAGAGATTAATTAATGAGACAATTTTAAGGGAATATTCAAAGGAGAAAAAACGTGAAGACTTATACCTCGTATGCTTCCTGATTCGGTAAACCTTTTGTGAAAAAACAAACTTTGTGGTTTTGCCCAACATTCGTAGTATTCATATAGTATTGCAAAAGGATATGGGTGGAGTCCATGGCAAAATTCCCACTCTCACTAGTTAGACTTCCCTCCTTCAACTGGAAATCACAGTATGAGGTAGCTAAGATTTTAGCATTTGGGGAAGGGAGGGGTGGAGTGGGGGTAAAAATACCATTTTGCATAATTAAAAACTAGTTAAGTATTCAGAAACTGCCATCCACAACATTTTTTACCTCAAGAATTAGCAATTTAGGGGCGACTAAATGGCAATTGGGCCGTCAAAGTTTTTGTTTGTTTGTTTTGTTTTATTTTGTTTTTGTTTTTTTGTTTTTTATATTGTAAACCAACTTTCTTTGAACTTTAATTCATAACTATATTGAATGGATGACCTCTGGATTTCTCTCTCACATTTTGAAGTAAATTTGAAAACAAAATACCTCTGGCATAAAGAGCCAGGCATCAGAGACACCTGTTGCGTCTCAAGAACAGAGAAGGTATGAATGACAAGAGCAGCTGAATAAAATGCAACTTACCATTAGAAATGGGTGTACTGGCATCTACAGGTGCCGCTGTCATCGCCTCATTTTCATTACTCTCTTCATCTGGTTTGTCGTCTTCAGTAGCAGGGTTCTGCTGTGGTGACTTGGAGTTGTCACATGGAGCACATGCTGGAGAGGTGCGACCTTGCATTAAAGAATAGATACCAAAGATCTTCGTTGTGCATTTTCAGTTACAAATGCAGAGACAAGTCTTAAAATCCTTAGCGTTAAAGCACGTACCTCTTTTCTCACGAGATTCTTTAATTTGTTCACAAAGTCGTCCAAACTCTGTATCCATTTTGTTCCTCACCATTGAATATGCAGTGTCTTGCAAAACATAGGCTCTGTGACAATCTGAAATTTTACAGACTTTAACTGAATGTTGTCTACCAACCAATGAAACTGTTTTGATCACAGAAAAAAATTGCTTTCTTCATAGGTTGGTTCCGAAAGGTTATCTCAGTGAATATTTTCAGCATATCAACATAGAAGTTAATTAAAACAAAAGCACTAGTTCCTTGGGAACATTTATATCACAATTCCATGCCCAAGTAGCAAAATGATAAAATATTTACAATGTGGTAAGAGATGTTCTCTGTGGATGTCCAAAATCATCGAATCCATCCAAAGTCTATTGTCCGCACACAGCATTTATCCATCTATACGTTTGACAGATTTTTTAAACTAGGGCTAAAAAGCACATCCTCACTTGTAGATCTTTGATCTGGGTAGTACTCTAAGGCATTGTTACAGATTAGATCGATGTCCTTCAGATAGTCTCCTGCAGCGGGGTACTGGCACGAGTCAATTTGAGTCAGAACTGTTGAAAGATCCATCGGCTCTTTAATCCTTGTGGCATAGTCAGGTACCTGCAGATCAAATACAAGCATTCAGAGGTTTTCTTAACCTTGCACACTGTCTACCAAAATTACTCTGAAAACTTTAAATAAACGACTTCCTAAAAACCCTGAACATTTGCGATGCATCAGAAGATGCTGAAATTAACCAGTTTGCTTCTCAAAAATGGAAGGGCTCTTTCAACTGGCATTAGAGCTGCTAGGAGAGGACAACAAGAAGTAGGGAGGTCAGAAGCACGTGCATGGTACAGAAGAAACACTGAGGGTGGGAGATTCATTTCACTTTGCTTCAGAAAATCACAACAGTGAAAGCTGAGTAAGCCATCCAACATTCTTTTTGCTGTCGACATTGAGGAAAAGGTGCATGAATTGCACCTGTGAAGTACCTATTGCAGGCATCTACTTTAGAATGAGATAACTGGGCCCAGAGGTGCTGATTTCTTCCCTCAGACCATAAGAGGAGCCTAATGACTAGTTCAGATGAAGACATACGTATCTGTCTAGATTTTTCACAGCTCAAGAACCTAGGAGAAAAGGGGAAGAAAAGCCAGTGGATGCCCACGTGAAGAGGCCTTTGCTGATCCGCAGGTATAGTCAAGTTACACCTGTCTTTGAAATATACGCCCCTAGTTTAGGCTTATCTAATCAATTAAGGAGAAAAAGGGATCTAAGCAGCCTATTGGAGGAAAAAGAAAACACACTGCACTTATGGTTGATTCCTCTTGAGGAGTTCCAGATGAAACAGAGAACAGGATCTCAAAACTTATTTTTACAAACTGCTGCTCCTATTCCTGTTCCCACAGGAACTGACAGTCCAATAAAGGGCTTTAGACTTCATTAAAGTAGTCCTGTAAGTACTGTTTGTAATTATAAGGAAAGATCTCTGTGCTTTTCAGTGCTGTGACATGCCTACATATCAAAGCCTTTTCACGAACAGACTGTGTTGGCATTTGGACTGGCTTCTTAGAATGAAACCAGGGCTTTCAGCGAATAATCCGATAAGAGACATCTGAGAGTCAGCAGAAGTAAAAGCACTGCCTCTGCTTCTTGCAAAATCCTAATAGTGCAGCCCTAAAAACAAAGTTGAACCTTCCCCAAAACGCTGAGAAATACGAACGCTGAGAAGTTACAGACACACACAGATCAGCGCTAGTTTACCTTCTGTGGGTCAACGGGCTTTGCAAATTCCCTGAAACGTCTGTCAGTGGCAAGTCTGTGAGTAACGTCCCTCAAGAAAATTCTAAGTTCACGCAAGGTATCCTCCTCTTCCTCCTCCAGCATCCCTACTTCTTCCTCTTGTGGCTTCTGAGGCTCAGCTGGTGGTGCTACAGGCAGGACTTCCAATGTCCGATCAACTTCAATTAATCAGGAAAAATTAGCCAATTTACAGTACTCAAATACAAGCATATGACAAAATTACTGACAGAAAATGACCACCAAAGCAAATCCCAAAGAGCTAGTAACTTCGATAGGAAAGTTTTAGATGTACTTCTTATATCCTCCTCACCTGTTTTCTTTACAGGAGGCTTAGCCACTTGATTTAGAATTAGGTCCTCAAAAAAAGCTGCTCTCTCTGCCCTACCAGGCAACTCAATATTGCACACTTCTCCAAATTCCTTATTAAATAATTTTTGGATCTAAAGCAGAAGGAGGAAAGACATTTCAGATTTAAGGCCACAAAAACTCATCTTCTATTCCAAAAAGATGAGTACCTTTTAAAATGAATAATAACCTGAAGAACACAAACTGAAAAAAGTTATCTTCCTGGCCTTAAATGGCTACATTTTCACAGGCTGGCATGGCAAATTCAAATATCACCTTTAAGAATCACCTGTAGAATTAAATCTTGGTGAAGGGATTGTACGCTACACTGATAAAGTAATGGCTTTCACCACATCCAACATCGCTTCCTTTGTATTTACTGGCCCTGCTGCATCCTTTACTTAGAACCTTTATGGCTATAGAGGGAAGAGAAAGGCTTCAGCAGACAAGTGAGGGCTTTTTGCTGAGTTTTTATTTCTCTACCAAAAGGTGTCTGAAGTAGCTAGTACCTCTACATCTTCCTCCATTTTCAATTTCTAGTATTAAAAGGTAGGTAAGGAATTTCACTACCTATTTTAGAAGGAATTTAGAACCTGTACAAAAACTTCTGTGGGAACTCAAGCACTTTCAAAGCAGTTGATAATAAACACATCTAGGTAAGACCTGTTCTCTTCCCCCAGTAACTGAGACAAAATAATCGGAATGAGAACAGCGTGTTCCTGTTTTGGGCACCTTCCCTTAATGTAAACTCTCAGAAGTCAATGAAGTTCTGCATGTACTTTTACTACAGTTTATTTAGGAATACAACTAGAATTCCATTCCAAAGTTACTTGAGCAGAAATTGGAACTCAGCTTTCCAGCTTGGAAAGCTTTGGCCTATATGAAGAAAGAAACTGATTTTTTTTTTTTTTTTTAATCAAACTGTTTCAATTCTCTACTAAATTGCATTATTAGCAGTTTACCCAACATAGCATGGAATGGCAGACTGTCAGAAATCTCTTCAGTAAAAACATCTTCTTGTCATTTCAAGCACTGCATATTCTTGACTGAACCACTTTGTAGCCACCAGAATTATTGTATTAATTTATTATTTGCATGCATGAGAAGGGGGTGAAAGTCACTTGCTTGACTCAGAAAAAACCTTAAGCAGATGCTTTCACAGTATTCTTTTTCTCTAAGCAAATTTTAAGTGATTTGTTAGGGTGCCTGAGTAATAACAGTAGGCATTTAAGAAAGCGCAGCATTTTGATGCTGAAAGCATTCATAAATTACAAGACACTGAAGAAATAGTAAGAAAAGTATTGACAAATACCTCTTCTGGGAGATCTGAGTGACGTACATCAGACGTAGCAAGCAGCAAAACTGGCGAAAATGCTGGAAGAGTTAGAGTTAGAAAAGTAAGTTTCAAGGCAGGTCTAACGTTGTCCCACCATAAATGGATATCTGGGACATAAATTATGCTTGGTGCTGTCTTCTGAGCATTTCGGATCAGCTAGTGAAAAGGAAAGCTTGGGTAAGAAAACTAAAACACGTAGAATAACCTGTTAATACATAGCTACATAGCCACCTGACTGCCCCATGAAAGGAAACTATGTGAACAGAGTGGCAAGCATCCTTTCACATAAGGAATTTCTCTGTGCACCCTTTCAGATTACCAGTATTCGAAGAACTCTAGTCAGAAGATGGGAAGGATATATTCAGGCAGTGGCTAGACACCGTAGCTATATGGCCACAGCCACAATCATCGCATAACAAAGAAAGGAAATGTCCCTCTTATGGGACACATCAGTATTCAGTCGTGTAACATGTCTGTCCTTACTTGTATGGCTCTCAAATGTTCCCACTAAAGGTAAAAATATTTAAAGGTAGTGATGCCAAACAATAAAATGGATTTCCTGCCTAAAAGTAAAAACACCAGATCTGTTTATTTTTTCTAGTTAAAACCACATCAGCGTGCAAATGAAGTGTTTAGTGAATGTTAATGCTTTTATTGCACATACTGCAACGGCACAAGTTGTGTATGTCCGTGTGAAAACAAAATAAACAGAAGCCCCAAACCTTGGTTGCCTTACTAATACAATTTAGAAGAAGGCTACAAAAAGTAGCCGACATGCAGTCTGATACAGAGCCATCTACTGGGAGCACACAGTCTTCGGAGGCAATGAGAACTACTTTCTGGATCCCAGGGAGATGAGCAGCATTTCTTTCCAATAAGAGATGTTTATTAGCAACACCGCCCAGCTTCCTGAGCTGCTAGCAACATCATCACTGTAAAATTGGATATGGAAAATGTGGACATGTACAACATCCAGATTGTTTGTGGTTTTGTCTAAAAGAAAAGGGGATTTTCAGACAGAAGCAAACATCCCAGCACATTAAAACAACGCCACCTCCATTACCAATGAATTTTGCTCACCTTACTTGCAACTCGATTGATCCTTTACATACAGTCAGTGAATCCGATGAGAATAAAAAGAAAAAAGGTACCTGTCTGCAGATCTCTTCTGGCGGTGCAACGTTTGTAAGCAGAACAGAAAGGTCCAGGGTGTGAACGGGAAACTTCTCCAAAGCATGCAACACCACGGGTGCCACGTAAGAAACCTGGCCGTACCCTTCTTTTCCTACTATTAGCAGACGGGGCCGGCGTGATGTTGGTTCACAGAAAGCACTCCTAGAACAAGAGTAAAGAAAACAAGTTTATAAATGAGGTGCTGAATAGACACACACAGATGTTCCAAGTAATTTTCCTTTAGACTTACTTTTCCATCCCCAAATAATCCAAATGGTAGCGGTACATTAAATACATGTAAGATTTCCAGTTAAGTTATTCAGTCATTCCAATTGTTTCATCTTCTTCCCTTGTGTTTCCTATTCTTTACTGAACCAAGACTGCAAATTAATATCCCTGCAATCTTGCTTTACTACTAGGAAATAAATTTGTGAGGAGCATTTGTTTCCCCACTACAATCAGGCTGTACCTTTGCTGGCTTAAATCAAAGATGCTAGAGACTTCGCCTTGCTCTAGAGGACAGAAAATCTTCTGGACAGCACAGCAATAGAAACTGAGAAAAATAACTGATCCAGCTGTGACAACATGATCTAACTTTCCAACAGTGGGCTTGCATGACTTCCATACTAAAATACCACAAGATTAACACAACTTGGTGGCTTAACAAATAAAGACACCATTCAGATTTTTCTCAAGGTGTTTTAACAAGCCATTTCTCAGTTTTCTTTCTGCTACATAATTCACCATTGGTTTAAGAATCCTGGAAAACAGAAGGGCAAAAGGTGGCAACACAAACCCATAAAGTTGGGGTATTTTTAGCTAAAAGGACAGACAGGACATTTATGTGGTCTTGAGTCTTTCAAAGAATGCCATGGATTAAGTCAACGTGTTCTGGTAGTCTACGGATCACTTTGGCTTAGGAAGAGAAGCCTGGGCTTTTCAATTTGGTCATTCAGAGCAACTTCATTACCACTTTAGTCCCTTCACCCTTTCTCCTTGTGAATACCAAGCACCCCTTCAACACACAAACTTGATGTTACCCCTTCGTCTACCACCCCTCGCACTTTTAACAGCTGGAACTGTTTACAAAGACTCAGCAGTCCTGAGAATTTAAACATAACACGGATCTATCTTTCTTTACCTGCTGAAACAGAGGCGTTTTTTCTCTGGTATGTCAGGCATTCCATCTTTTAATTCATCTCCAGAAACCAAGGATGCATCGTCATCACTGTCGAACGTATCATCTTGTAAAATAGGATTTAAATGGTCTGAAAGACAAAAGAGGTTTGTTAACTTTCCTGAATAGCCTTTGTCTCTTTCTCTTACATGAATACAGCTTCTAAATCAGTGCCAAAACCCTTTCTTCATTTGAGAGCACACACTGAAAGCTATTTCCTAGAGTTCATCCCACCACAGATCTAAGGAGATGGCACAAGGCCCTACAAAGCTGTACTAAGTCCCACTGATGTGTACGTATAAGGTACGCTACTCTTGGTGATTTTTTTCTCCCCCTTAGAATAAAGGAGATTACAAACAATTTCCGCAGTTGCTAAATAGCTAAAAACAAACAAACAAACAAACAAACAAAAAACAAAACAAAAAAAAAAAAAACAAAAAAAAAAAACAAAAAAAAAACAAGACCATTTCTTTCTGGAGGAGGTTCCCACAATGAAAGCACGGGGATTAAGGATGTGATGGCCACAGAATTCCATTCATCTAGTAAATATCAGTGCTAATTGATCTCACGTGCACATGTATAGTACGATCTACAAACATTTAAATTAGGAGACTGGTTAAAAACGATGATAGCTAAAACAATATTTAGCTTAGACCAGTTATACTTGTATCCTGGTCCCGACATTCTTCAGAAAGGAATTAGAAACATTGACCTAGAAATGCTTCCCCTCCAAATATCTGAGTTTTGATTTTTTAAAGAAAAATAGGTGCCTTATACTTCAAACCTCAAGTCAACCTCTACAAATGCTAATTATCTTACCTGCCGTCAGAAGCAGGATGCTTCAGTAGAGAACGCATCGTCCTTTACTGTGTATTGAGTCATTCAGGGCTTCCATTTGGCATTTCAGTTTCGAATCCAGAATAAAACCTATGCGTTATCTTCCAGACATGCCCAAAAGAAAGACATGCACATGCAAATAATAAAATTCTACCATCATTATGTCGGAAAGGTTTAAGTTGATTGCACAAACCACAAGTTTTTGCTTTAGCAGAATTATAAAGAAGTGGATGCTGTGGTTATACCTTGCTGTCGGTCCTCCTTTAGTGCGAGCTGTGCATGCGGGAAGATCTTCTGCACAACTTGTAAAATATTCGCTCCTGATCTTTTAAAAAGTGGCTTGAAAATGGGTGATAGTGCTTGTCCGGGTGAAGCCACGATCCTGTTTGATGCCGGAACAACCTTCTTCAGAGCCATGAAAAAGTCCTTTGCTTTTATTTTAATAGAAGCAACCTCTCCCTACTTGCATAATATAATGCTTTTTTTTTTTTTATATAATGCTTTTTTTTTGCTTTTATTTTAATAGTAGCAACCTCTCCCTACTTGCATAAATCTGAGGATAGCATCGACGTAGAGAGCACAGCGCAGCTTCAGTACATAAAGATTTGATATCTGCACCACAGTATCCTAACAAACAAAAATCAAACATTACATCAGTCAAGGCCCAGGTTTACAACATGCAACATTTAAAGAATTTGTAATGCCAAAACCAAACAGGTTAACAGGGAATTCAAAGTGCTACCGCTCTGCAGGGAAGTTTCATGTTGCGCACTGTCTGATATCCTGCGCTTATGCAGCTGAAGCAGACTCCTCATCAAAAACTATACTCTTGAGGAAGATGCCCCAGAACCATTTAACGTTCTCAGACAACAAAAAGAACGACAACAAAGAGTAAATAGATGAAAGCATCTAACTCTGATTGCTATGAAGGCGTGCCAGCTGCCTCGTTGACTAGTTGTGCAGCAAGGCACAAGAGCTTGGGTACTGCCTGGTACAAGCTAAGGTTCTTTACAACTTGCTCACAAGCAAGAATCCATTTTGGTTTCAGTCTTACCAATGCATTTCTCAGCTAGTTCATCAAGCAACATGTCCGGTGGCTTAGGGGTCCCGTCACGAGTATGAATCTTGAAAATTTCTTTTCTAGCCTGGAAGCAAAATCATTGCGTTTTAGCTTGCCCCAAGTTTTCCTTAAAAATACCAACAAGAAACAAACAAACCAAAAAGCAAACAAACAAACAAACAAACAAACAAACAGTCCTCCCTGAAAACCCCTCATCTATTAATACGCTTTTCTTACTTGCTCAACTTTCAAGTATTTTACAGTTATTTAATATACACTCTGCATTTTCAACCAGGAAATTGAATATTTCTTATTTGTTATACTGAACTTTTTCTAGGAACCTACAATGAAAGAAAAGGCATTTATAGCTTCAATAACAAGTTTCCAAACTACGAGACCTAATGACCCAGAGGAAAATACTGTAATGAAAAATTTATCCAGAAACATTTCTTTGTTGTCCAAAAAACTTCTCTAAAACTTAGCAAGCTTTCATTGTGACAGTCTCATTACTTCATCACATTTGCTTTTCAGTCAGTGAATGCACAGAAAGCACTTCTGGCACAATGCTTCAAATTGCTACAATTACTATAAAGAAGAAAATAATTATGACTCAAACTACTACCACTGATCCGGGGCACAATCAAATGCAAACACGTCCCCTATTCATTCATAAGTGAAGGATTGAGACCAAAAACACAACTTCATGATGAAAACGCCCAAGTGGACTAAATAATTAAGCAAACAGGTACAACTTTGCAGTGTCTCCACATATCACTCTTTTGTTCAAGTTGTCAATTATTTTTTTTTCCTATAAAGTTGGACTTTGCCATGGTAGCACTAACATTCAATTTAAGTTCTCACCTCTTTATTTGGCAAGTTGAAGAGGAACTCTCTGCCAAAGCGTCCTGGTCTTCGTAAAGCAGGATCTATAGAATCCAGTCTGTTGGTAGCTCCGATTACCACGATCTCCCCTCTGTTATCTGTGCCATCCATAAGCGTCAGAAGAGTTGAAACAATGGAACTAATAGAAAAATATAGTTTTTATTTACTGGTTCAGTAAATTTTATTACATTCCACGTGACTTTCTTGATGCCGGAACAACCTTCTTCCTAGTAGTCATTCAAAAGTAAGAAAAAAATAGTCTACCAAGTCGGGTTTTTTTTTGGTTTGATAATAAATCTGCAGACTGGTAAGTCATCAAGCACTTCAAGACTGTTTGATATAATCTCTACAGGAGGAACAGCCAGTGTTGGAAATGAAAAAAAGCAGCCCGTTTCTTCAGAGTCTTAAGCCTATGCTACTAGGAAAAAAAAAAACAACAAAACAAAACAAAACAAGAGGAGAGGAGAACAACAGCGGGAAATTTACCTATTCTCCAGGTGTTCAATTGCAAAGCCTCCTCTGGAGGATCAACAGCTGTGAATTCAGCGTGCTTAGGAGAAATCAGATCTACGTCTGAACCACAACTATTTCAGCAGTATCACTACCATGTTACTCTGAAGAAGCAGTCAGCACCCTTTCTATGTTAGGAAATAGCTGAACAGAGTCTGTTATTCACGTGAAGTAGTCAGGCAGGTTTCTTTAGGAAGGCTGGGTTTCACTAGAACATTACTAGCCTGTAAGCCTCATGGCATCACCTTCCATCTTGACTGCTAAACCTCCTTGTCCCCTACTATCTTCTTTGCCAAGGTACAGCTGTCCACATTTACTTTTCCTACTTGGCTGGACTGAATTTAAGAAGGGATCTTGCATCTAAGAAAGGGAACAAAAGTTGCTGCCCAGCAGCCTCTGGCTCAGGGAGGAGTGGGAAAGCTCTGTGCAGCCCCCAAGGGCCGTGCAGCAGGAGGCAGGAGGTGCTCCAGGCTCACAGCAGCAGTTCCCTTGCGGCCTGTGCAGGGAGAGGCCCCTGGTGGAGCAGGCTGTCCCCCTGCAGCCCATGGGTCCCCCGTGGAGCAGATCTCCACGCTGCAGCCCCCCTGTGGCTGGAGGAGCCCCCGGTGGAGCAGGTGGCTGTGGCCTGGAGGAGACCGCGGCCTGTGGAGAGCCCCCGCAGGAGCAGGCCCCGGGCTGGACTGGAACAGGCTGTGCTGAGCCTGCTTTGCCCGTGACGCTCCTTGTGGAGTGATCTCCCTGTCCTTCTGGCAGCCCTTGAGCCCTTTCCAGCCTCTTTTCTCCCCTTGGCATTGGAGGAGGGGCAGGGAGAGAGCGCTTGTGCTGGAGTTCAGCTGCCCAGCTGAGGAAAACCACCACGGTTTGCTCTCTCTTGCCGCTGCTGCAGCACACTGGTAGCAGCCAGCAGCATCTGTTCTTCGAGCCTCAGCAAGCCCACAGCATCTTCCTTGAAGGGATCCCTTTCCTTCACGCCTGCCAGGCGCCGCCTCCAGAGGCTGAGGGCTTGTGCCCCGTTTGCAAGCGCTTTCTCAGTGCCCCCTTCCCCAGAGAAGGATCCCAGCTGCTTGGCTTCCCTGCCCTCTGCTGCCAGGCTCCCGCAGCTGCTATCCCAGCAGCGCAGCAGCCAGCTGACAATGTGCTCGCCTGGAGGACAGCTGCAATCTTGTCCCATGGCTCGCAGCTCGCCCAGGGATGGGGATCACCTGCTTGCTGCTGCTTTTCTCTCTGCTCTCCTTTCCAACAGCCTCCTGTTCCCTGGGATGGCCCTACCTTGGGGTAGGCTGCCTTGCCTTCCTCTTGCTCCTTCCCCTTCTTGGGAGGACTTTCTGCCCTTCCGAAACGAGATGACTTCTGCATGCATTCCTTCCCCTTGTGTGTATTGGCGCCTGAGACAGCACCGGGGTAGTCCCCGGAGCCAGCTCTTAGGGCCTGTGCCAGGCTTGGAGGGGCTGCAGGGAACATGCCAGGGGCTCGAGGGGCTGCAGGGCGAGTGACAAGGCTTTGAGGGGCCTCAGGTCCCAGCGCAGTGGTTGAAGTCGATGCAGGGAACATCAGAGTTGTTGGAGGGGCTGCAGGTAAAATGCCAGGGGTTGAGGGGGCTGCAGGGTGCTGAGTCACAGCTTTGCATCAGGTCAAGACGCATTTTCCTAGAACCATCCATTTCCTCCTGAAGGGGCTGAATAGCATGGAACGGTCTTCAAAATGCACAGAGCAGACAACAGCAAACGTAGGGATGCTGCTACCAAGTAGGTAACTATTTTGTTGCTGTTCTTAACATTGCTTCACAACAACAGATGCAAACATGATAAGATTAAATAATAATCATTATAATTTTATAGTAATAAAACAATGCCATACTGTACAACACAGTCAATAAAGTGGATTGAATGCAATAAAAATAAAACCCATTTATCCCATCCCAATGAGTTCCTATCCCCATCATCACTTCCCATCCCACTGATCATTTCCTATCCCAACAACGTCCCAGTTCTGATCCCAAGGCTGAATTCCCAACTCCCACCCACCCATCCAGCCAGCCATGCACCCATTTTCTGCATTTTCAGGTCACAAGACTCTGATGAAGGCCACCTCAGCCTTTTCCCCGAAAAAAAAGCTGCTCTTTATTGTGAAAAACTTCACTTTTGCACAACACTGCAGACCCAGCCAAGATGGTCCTGCAAGACAAGGTGAAACAAACATACAAAACCCATATGGAGGTAAATTGGTTCATCTAAACAAATTCCTACCACGAAATCCTGATCCTCAATCTCAGCACCGATGAAAAAAGAGGATACAGTTCCCTCCTCCAAGGTCCCTCTCTGTCCCTGCTCCCCGTGGGCTCCTCTCCATGGCTGCAGCTGCGGCCCGGGGCCTGCTCCTGCGGGGGCTCTCCACAGGCCGCAGCCTCCTCCAGGCCACAGCCACCTGCTCCACCGGGGGCTCCTCCACCCACAGGGGGGCAGCAGCGTGGAGATCTGCTCCATGTGGGACCCATGGGTGCAGGGGGACAGCCTGCTCCACCAGGGGCCTCTCCCTGCACAGGCCGCAGGGGAACTGCTGCTGTGAGCCTGGAGCACCTCCTGCCTCCTGCTGCACTCACCTGGGGGGCTGCAGGGCTGCTTCTCACTCCTTGCTCTTCCAGCTTCTGTTGTGCAGCAGTATTTCCCCCTTCTTACATCTGCTCTCCCAGAGGTGCAAACAACATCGCTTATTGGCTCAGCTCTGGCAAGCGCCGGGGCCCTTTTGGAGCTATCTGGAGCTGGCTGTTGTCTGGACTGTTCTCACAGACGCCATCCCTGCAGGCCCCTGCTACCAAACCCTTGCCACGTAAATCCGATCGAAGTGTATGCAGCAATTACAAAGCCGCTGTGCTTTGGGCTGTCACGATCCTCCTGCAAGTGCAGGGGAGGTGCAGGGTTGCTTTGCATTTCCAAAAGGAGGAAGAAAGCCTCCAACCCCACTGGACCTCAGCCACTTGCAGGATCCAAGCAACGCTCCCCACCTTCAGTTATCTCCCTCCCATGCACACAGTGGGAGCAAGGTTGAACAAGCACATTTTTGAAAATGTTTATCTTAATGAAGAATAAAAGAAGTCTACAACACCCAATCTCTCTGTGCACCCAAGGCAAAAATCGTGGACTATTCTGCCTCAACACTATTTTCAGACCCAATTTGTCAAGTCATCTAGCAGAGGATTTCTCTCTTGTTCACTCACTAGCTTAGTAGAGCACCAGTTTACATAGGTGCTGGAGCAGATTCCTCAACCATCTGAAGGGACTTGATCCCAGAAAAGTTCAAAACTGCAGATGACTCATGATTTTGTGGTGAAGCATCTATTAAATGAGAGCTGTTCCGCTTAGGGCACAGTGAGACAATGTGAGAAGAACCCTGTATCTCTCTGATTGAGGCTTTATAACTCTACAGAATTGTCAGTCAACAATAAATGGAAAGTGCAGGAGATACGTTCTTTCTTCCTCCTTTCCCTGCCATACATTAGCAGAGAGATTGTGGTGGGATATAGGTTCAGAGCCTCACAGAAGAAGGATTTGAACCCAGGCTCTCCACAGTCTGCACCACTGCCTTCCTGACGGCTTTTGACTATTTTAATTAATTTTATTATTTTATTTTATTTTATTTTATTTTATTTTATTTTATTTTATTTTATTTTATTTTATTTTATTTTATTTTATTTTATTTTATTTTATTTTATTTTATTTTATTTACTTTATTAGTATTATTCTTCTTATTTTTCTGGATGGTGTCTAAGTCTTGGGGGGGAAGAACCAACTGTGGGAGGAGGGAATGCTACTACTGTCTGTGACAGTGGTGATTTCTGGACAGTGTTAGCAACAGAGCTTCTGCAGAGAAGAGAAAATGACAGGCAGTGTCTCTTGGTATTCCATGTACTGAGTACTGAGTGCAGTTTTGGGCTCCACAGTGTAAGAAAAAGTATAAGAACAAAGCAGTGCACTGTGATAAAGAGACTTTAATAGGGTACAAAAGGAATAAAAACAAACAAAATAAGAAATGAGAATATTGATAATTTATAATGTATCATAGAATCATAGAATCATAGAAGCATAGAATATCCTGAGTTGGAAGGGACCCTTAAGGATCATCAAGTCCAACTCTTGATACCGCACAGGTCTACCCAAAAGTTCAGACCATATGACTAAGTGCACAGTCCAATCTCTTCTTAAATTCAGACAGGCTCGGTGCAGTGACCACTTCCCTGGGGAGCCCGTTCCAGTGTGCAACCACCCTCTCTGTGAAGAACCCCCTCCTTATGTCAAGCCTAAATTTCCCCTGCCTCAGCTTAACCCCGTTCCCGTGGGTCCTGTCGCTGGTGTTAATGGAGAAAAGGTCTCCTGCCTCTCGACACCCCCTTACGAGTATAAAATATATAAATATTGTTTAATTAATAATATTAAATACTTATCATTTTATAATAATGAAACAATGCCATACTGTACAACACAGTCAATAAAGTGGATTTCATGAAATAAATAATACAACCAGTACATTAAATAAAATTTAAAAATTTAAATTTAATAAAAATAAAACTCAGTAAATTAAATAAAATTTGAAAATTTAAATTTAATAAAAATAAAACTCAGAAATTTAAATAAAATTTAAAAATTTAAATTTAATACAAATAAAACCCAGGAAATTAAATAAAATTTAAAAATGTAAATTTAATACAAATAAAACCCATTTTTCCCGTGCCAATGCGTTCCTATCCCCATCATCACTTCCCATCCCACTGATCATTTCCTATCCCAACAACGTCCCAGTTCTGATCCCCTCGGTGTCCCAGTGCAAGAAGAGCTGCAGGCAGAGGCCTTGCTGAGTGAGCACCTAAGGAGAGGAATGTAATCCAGAAGGCAGCAAAGAAGAGCAATGCCCCGAAAAAAGAGCTAAGTCTTGTCTCTCAGCCCTTTGGTGTCCCAAGCAGCAGTTGCCATGGGCAAGCTTTCCCAGCCCAGCTGCTGCCAGCATCCCCCCAGCTTGCCATTGCCACCTTCCTGGGTGAGGCGCGCGCGCATTTGCCATTGGCATTTGCCGTTGCCCATCCCTGAGAGTGGCAAGCAGTGCGTAGGTCCAGCACGAGAGAGGGGAGAGGGCAAGCGAGAGGGGCAAGGGCTGAGGAGCGTGGCTGAAGCTGGAGCAGGTGCCTGCAGAGGTCTCTGTGCCTGCCTGCGTGCTGAGCGGGCCTGGGTGCTGCGGGGGCCGTCGAGGAGAAGCCCGAGGTCGGTCACGGGTAGCCGTAAGAGTAGGCTCTGGCGTGGTCCTTCTGCCGCTGCTCGAAGAATTGCCCGGGGCCGATCCTCATGTGGTGGGCCGCCCGCTGCCACTCCTCCTGGGCCAGCTTCTTGAGGCGCTCCCGCTCGGGACGCTGCTGCGGCGTGATGGGCACCGACGACTCCTGCTCCTCCAGCGGTGTGGGCGCTGCGTCGCCGCCCGCCCAGGGCCCCACGCAGGGCACGTAGTCCCCGCGGGGCTGCGCCGGACGCTGCAGCGTGCGCGGCTGCGTGGGCAGAGCCGTGGGCAGTCCCCTCCAGAGCGGGGGGCTCTGGAGGGGACTGCGAGGGGGACTGGGCAGGGCTCTCCTGAGGGCTGGGAGAAGTTGAGGCCTCTTGAGGGGAGCCAAGGGAGGCTGGGGCAGGGTTCTCTTGAGGGCAGGGATGAATTCCTGCTGGGGGGGCCTTTTGGGGAGAGGCTTGGGCATGGGTCTCCTGCGGGCAGGGTCGGGGGGGCTCTGGAGGGGACTCAGGCGAGGCTTGGGCAGGGCTCTCCTGAGGGCAGTGAGGAAATCAGGGTCGGGGGGGCTCTGGACGGGAGCCTGGGGAGGCTGGGGCAGGGGTCTCTTGTGGGCAGGGAGGCAGTCAGGGTCGGGGCGCCTCTTGAGGGGAGCCAAGGGAGGCTGGGGCAGGGTTCTCCTGCGGGCAGGGATGAATTCCTGCTGGGGGGGCCTTTTGGGCAGGGCTCTCCTGAGCTGGGGCCGGGCTGCAGGCTTGAGGGGGGAGCTGAGTGGCGGCACAGCAGCTGCAGGGGGCTGCAGCGCCCGCCCAGCCTGCACCTTGTCGGGGTGCAGCCCAGGGCTTGAGGGGACCTCACCCAGCGCTCTGGTGGCTGCCAGTCCCTGTGTGCTGGGTTCCTCGATGTCCTCGCAGAGGTCGGGCAGCTGCGAGAGGAAGCGCTTGAGGACAGGACTGCTGGGGACAGCGGCGAAGGCGTCCTGGTGCTCCACGGCATCCAGGCAGCTGAGCAGCTCCTCCAAGCCGGAGCTGTCCAGGTCGGCCGGGAGCTGGTCCTGCAGGTGCTGCAGCTGCTGGCTGTCCCCTGCCAGCTGGGGAAAGGCCTCGGCGAAGGCATCGGGGCCCAGCTCCAGCAGCTCCAGGGGCTCCTCAGGCACCTCTGCAAGTGTCGCCGCTGAGGAAAAAGCAAGCCAATGCAATCCCCCAAGCATCCCCCGCTGCCAGCTTTGCCATGGCTCCTGGGTGTGGGGCGCCCAGCGGCCGGCTGGGCCAGCCCCAAACTCACCGTCGGGCGTCGCCGTCTGGGTGCTGGTGGTCGCTGGAGCCTGGGCAGGCTCGGGGGGAGTGGGGCCGGGCAGCGGGGGCCCCTGGTCCTCGCTGAGCCCCACGGCATGCAAGCAGGGCTCCGGCAGCTGCCCCCGGCTGCTGCTGAGGGTGCGGGGCGCGGGGAGCGCCTGCCCCCGCAGCGGAGGCCCCGGCACGAGGAGTGGTGGGGGGCCGGGGTAGGCAGGGGCCTGCAGCAGGCAGGTGCCTGCGGGGTGCAGGAGCTCCCCATGGAGCACGGCCCTGGGCCTCAAGCAGAGGGGAGCACCATCCTGGGGCACCAGCGTCCCCGTCCACATCAGCAGGGGCTGGGAGACACTGGGGGCACCCACAGGAGCGCTGTGGGGGAGCTGCCCCACAGCAGGGAGCTGCCCCACGGCGGCGGCGGGGAGCTGCCCAAGCTGCAGGTGGTGCCCCTGGGCTGGGAGGTGCCCCCCAGGTGGCAGCTGCACCCTGGCGGGGAGCTGCAGCAGCTGCCCCTGGACCCCCGGCACCACGTGCCAGACGGTGGCCTGGGGCAGTGCGGAGGGGAGGGTGGGTACCTGGGGGGGCTGCAAGGGCAGCGCCATCGCTCCGGGGAGGGAGGGAAGCAGCCAGGCAGCCACCGTTGGCGGCACGGCTGGGACGACGAAGGGGGAGTTTTGCGTCTGCGCAACCCGCAGAAGCCGTCTGGGGAAACCCTCTGTGGGAAAAAGGGCGCTGGGCTGAGCTCTGGGGTGCTGGGCTCGCCAGCAGGGCCGCAGCCCTGGGAGGAGCGGGAGCCGGCTGCTGGACCTGCCATGGTGGCTGGAGAGTGGGGCGGTTGCTTGGGGAACGCGGGCAACGGGGGTTGCGTCCCAACGGCTGACCAGCCCCTCGCCGACATCTTGGGGAGGACTGCAGGCTTTGGAGCCAAGCAGGCTGCCCAGCGCAAGACTTGGCCATCCCCAGCAGGCTTTCCCTCCCACGCAGCACTTGCCATGCCCAGGACGCTTCCACACCACCACTTGCCCGGCCCAAGGCTTGCCCAGCCCAGGACCAGCTTCTCGGCCTCAGCGGCAGTGCCCATCCTTGCCATTTCACCGCATGGCACATTCCCAGCAACCCAGACGAAATCTGCCCCATCAACACGAAGCGTTTCTTCAGCCAAAGAGACCTCGTCCCAAAGAATTCCCCTCTCTTGGAGGACTTCTCCAAGCACTTCCTTCCCTAGGGAATGGTACCCACCCCATTCAAGACTTCCCATCCCAAGGCTTTTGCTTCCCAGGGATTTCCTTCCTAGGGAACATTGCCCATTTCCTAGCCCAATGGCTTCCCACCCCAAGGAAGTCTTCCCATGCTGTAGCCCCGAAATGCCCCCAGAGGGCACCTGGCAGCTACTGGGAAAGAAATGAGCTCTGTCATGGTGAGCTAGCCGCTCAAGGCCCTGCTCTTTGGCCCAGGTGTCTGTGAGGCGGTGTTGGCAAGGAGTCCTGTTGTGAACATAAGAACATAACAACAGAAGAACATAAAATCACATCAGAGAGAAAAAAATATAGAATAACAGAACGCGACATAAGAACATCAAACAAAGACAACTCTCATGATGTGGTCTGATAGGATGGAGGAGAAAGCAGAAACCCAGCAATGCTGTCTTTCCTACTCCTCAAAACCAATTCCGTTGACAACTGGGAATGCTTCCAGCTGGAAAAAAATGCCAGAATGAAGTGGAGGACTCCTTGCCATCACTGTGTTTCTGGAGCACTCCTCTACCTTTCTGTCCAACAGGGGGTTCTTCTTGGGAGATAATTGCCCAACATGAATAAACACAACCAAAGCCAGAGGACCCATCTCCGCAACAAGACGATAAATAGAAAAGACATCTCTAGATGCAGACCCCAGAGCTCCAATTCACTATGTCCCACTAGTGGAAGTTATTTTCTAGGCTTTGTTTTTAAGGCCACTGGCTGCCTCCTCCCTTATGCTGCCCATTCTCCCTGTTGTCCTGTCTTCTTTCTCCTGCATTGCTTCCTTTCCTTGGTGGACCTTGCTGAGCTCTTTGATGTTTTGTTGTACATATGTGTATGAAGACATAAAACTGTTAGAGAGTGTCGAAAGAAGGGCAACAAACAAGAGGGTCTCTTTTAACAGGGGGATTGAGGTTTGTGGCAAGGTTTTGGTAGCAATATAGGGGCTGCACTGTGCTGGACACAGCAACAGACGCACCATAAGCCAAAGTCAGACAATAAGCCAAGGTGTGTTCACGTGTGGTTTACTGTGGTTTACGTGTGGTTTACGTATAGAAGAAAGTTTTCGCCTATTGGTGAGTATACTGCAGATTTGCTGCATTGTTCTAAATTAAATAGCAAGATAAGTGATGGCCTCGTAGGCTGGGAAAATATTTCTAGAGTATTAGCGCATTTTGAGCATCATTTTAACTGTTTATGCAAACATGAAGATTATTAAAATCAGTGTTTATTTAGGTCTGTATGTAAACAGGTGATCATGTTGTATAGCATGCAGTAAATGGTTTGTGAATGCTGCTTGAAGAATGAAAAGAGTAAGTCAGCTCCACAAGGAATAAATGAATTTTGTTCATTTGTGCAATGCAGAGATTAGAATTAGACCAACAGCATGGAACCAAAGTCTTGCTCTGTGCCTTTTATCTGTAGGACAGTTCATGGAGGCTTCAGCAGCCCTATCTGTTTTCTAGCACTCTGAAATGTCCTCTGTGGTGCTGCACCCAGTTGAAAGCCTGCACTGATTGTGCTGAACTTTCCTAACAGGAGGCACGGGTCCTTCGTCGGACGCTGGCTGGGGATGTATGCTGCGATGCGGGCAGATGATGCTGGCCCAAGCACTGATCTGCAGACACTTAGGGAGAGGTGAGTGCTGGTCCTGAGGGAACTTCGGTATTGTCTGCAGACGCTTCTTCGTAAGTACTCCATTAAAAGCACAAACCCTGAATTTATTAGTGAGACTTTCTTTGATGCCCTGGTAACAGTTCCTAATGAATCAATTCATATTCAGCTGGGTGAAATCATCCCAGCCTGAAGCAGAGAAATAGGCATAGAAGGAGAACAAATGGGGAATCCTGTCGCCATTATTTTATAAACCTTTTAGTGGAACACCCAAGTTGAGGCCAAGGGAAAACCTGCCACCGTGGGACAGTGCTCTTACCCTTCTCTTCACTCCTCACTTGTCAGCAGCACGAGGTCCAAACCCCCCTGGTGCAAGCTCTTAAGCATGCATGTCACATCCCAGGGTGCTGCCAGTGGAGTGTTTGGACTTTCTGTATGGATCTTATGTTGTTATTTAATGGGTGCTTAGAAATCCAACAAGGTCTAAACACAGCCTGTACTTTTAAATAATCTTGGAAGCTCAGAGATACTGGAATGGCTATCAACACGCAGCATGATCCGTCAGAATATGTTTGCAGTTGATGTTTTTGTTTTGTTTTATTTTCCCTGTTTTTACAATCTAGCCTATGATGATAAAGGGCAGCTTGATGATAAATAACAAGCTTGGAATTCTAGGAGCTCTACACAAAATGTAAATATTCGAGATGAATTGAAATGTCTTTTAACATCTCATTATAAAGCTTTCTGCTGTCTAGACATTTGATCAGTGTAATGAAAACGTCACCATTTTTTATTCTCTATCAATTTTTCCTTTCAGATTGGCAATGGGAAAAACACAAAAAACAACCAGAAGAATATCACGGAATCCTACGATGCTTTCTCGACAGGAAGGCTTGCTGTTATTCAATCCACCAGATGGGTAAGAACAAACATAAACTTTCAGGTTTTTTCCACTGAAATTTCTACTGTGTTGAATCACTAATTTGCAGTATGTTAATTCATAATTTTAAAAAGTGGATGTGAAGACAATGTGTATGCTTATACAAAAATAAAAAGGTATGCAGATGGGCGCAAAGACTAGTAGTACAGAAACATTCCCTGAGACCTAAATAAAGCCATGTACTAGAATGTAGCTCTTGATAAACTCTGTAAGCCTTGGGTACCAGAGTCAGTAATGTTAGAACAGACAGTCTTGTAGCTTATTGCTGTAATTTGTAATAAAGGGCACTAACATTTGTTAACTTGTAATTCTCGTTATAGTTTAGAAGCCTTTTGTTTATTAAAGAAACTGGCACTCCCTAAGTTTTGAAAAGAGCATAGATTGAGAAAATAATTGTTATTGCTAAGTACAGATTGCAGTTACTCTAGAATGTTTGACAGTCACGGTATTTACTGTATATTGTTCCCACATTCTTTATGGTCTCATTTTTCTTTGATTTTGTGTACGTGTGTCTTTTTTTCACTGTGAAAACAGCACAGGTGGGTGTTGGAGAGGGGAAGTCAATTGGAGAATGGTTTGGACCAAATACAGTTGCTCAAGTACTAAAGTAAGTGAGATCATACCAGTCTCATTCAGAACGTACTCCCCTGGGGCAGCCAAGAGAAGGCCCAGGCAGAGTTTTGAAGGCTGCATCTCCCCCTGTCCCACAGTCAGGAATGTACTTGCCATCTATTTACAAGTGCAGCATGGAATGTCATGCCACAGCTCGGTGTGCAGGTACTGAGTTGGGAATGGGTGACCTCTAAATTTTAATAAAGGAAGAGCCTGAGGAGAAGAAACTGCAGGAAAGTCTCCTGCTATGCCGTCTGCATGCCCTCACCAGTCACACCACAGACGTATATTCCTTTCTGCACAGTGGCACAGCTCTGGCAGGTCGAGAGTGCCACCGTGTAGGTCGGAGTGGTGGTGTGAAACATCAGAGAGAAGCCATCTCGGCTGAGGAGGGAACTGAGCTGCAATTCCTCCCTTTCTGAGCAGCAGTTCTGCCAGCAAGGCTACTGGATAAAGATGGGCAGCTCCTCATAGTCTGGGAGCCACACTGAAAGGAACTGAGGCTGCTCAGTTCTCCAGGGGTATGTGGAGGTGTCTTACCTCAGGCAGGGGCTAGGCTACAGGTCCTGCGAGCTCAGCAGCAAGTCTTTGACACCCTGGAACAGGCACATGATCTGAAGAGGGAGGGGAGCTGAAGCATGCCCTGGACTCCAGATCTTTCATGGCCAAGTTTTTCATGGTGAAACGCTCACCCCCATTTCTTTCTGGCTTATTTGAAACAGCTAATTCTGCCAGTGCAGCTTAAGAGTGTAGCTCCCTTCCCCAAAGGTTTGGATTTTGCAGAAGTGGACATAAAACTGTGTGCTGCTGTCTCCCACTGAAGTTTTGGTGCCCCAAACCCTTAGCTGATTTAGCTTTTAACGCCCCATTTCTGCTGTGCACGCAGGCTCAGGCAGAAGTAATTCCACTGAATTCAGTGGAATTTCTTAAGCAAAAAGTAATCTGCAAAACTGGCATAGGAATTTTTTTCTTTTCCAGATGAGAAAAGACACAATTGGGCAAGAACCCAGTGCAGAGACTGTCGAGTGCAATAAAAAGTAATAAACTTGATGTAGTTGGACTGTTACTGTCACTGCACTTAGCAGTAAGACAAAACAGTTTGCACATGGTGCAGCGCATATGTTTTTCCTGGTACCACTCAGTACCTATTTTTCTAAAGATATTAAACATTTAATGTTTAAAGTTTTCTTTTTCTTACATGGAGACTTTAAAAAATGCAGAAAGGATGTTTTTTCTTAAGAAAAAAAAATAAATAAATGGTTCTGAGTGTAAAGCTACCCTTTTGATCCAACTAGTTTATATTAATTAGTACCTTAATGTTTTCTAGGAAGCTTGCTTTATTTGATGAATGGAATTCATTAGCAGTTTATGTATCTATGGACAATACGGTGGTCATTGAAGACATCAGGAAGTGACACCTCATCAGTTTTCTGGTAACAGTTTCTGATTTGACTCCATTTGCCAGCATGTATCTAAACATGAACAAATACTTGGGGGGCCATGGGTTTGTCTTGCAAGGGTAAGAAGAGGGAAGAAGGACATACAAACTCAGTTGTGTTTTTTTGATCCCTGATGCCAACTTCGTGCTCACATCACTGGATGTGAAGAGCTCCTTGAAGAATTTCTACTGTCATCATTGCTGCCATTTCATTTCTCTGGCGTTTTATAGGCAAAGCTTGACACTATTAATAACATTAATAGGACATGTCACTGCAGTCTTAAATTGTCATCCCCCAATCATTGATCTAACGTCTCACTTGGACGTGCCAGCACATACTGTCTGCTAGAATCACTTCTACTAAATAGCTGTAATTGCCATGCCCGGCTCGTTTTGTCTTGGGTGCCCTATAAAGATCCCTGGCAAACTAGCTTAATTCACTACTGAGAGGAAGATCTGCTTTGTGTTCCTCTGTGCGTTGACTGATTTCTAGTTTTATTCCCGCAGAAAAAATGTGCTGGTGCCCTCCTCAGAGCAGCAGCGCGTCCCACAGCAGTGCACATTTGCACAGAAGTGCTCTTGGCCGAAGCAAGAAGGCAGGAGGACTCTGCACAGGCTGGAAAGCCCTCTTGCTTATTATACCTCTACGACTAGGGATAAATCACATAAATCCCGTATATATTGATGCATTTAAAGTAAGGTTTTCTTTCAATTCATTGCTCGTTACTGTCAAATAAGTTTGGGTATGTGTGATGTCAGTAAAGAAATGAATTACAATTTCCTTTATTCCTTTTGAACTCCTAGGAATGCTTTAAGATGCCACAGTCTTTGGGAGCATTAGGAGGGAAACCAAATAATGCCTATTATTTCATAGGATTTTTAGGTAAGGAAAAAAGAAACTTATTCCAAATGTGCAGATGATCAAAAGAGAACATTTTTTGAAGGGGAAATAGTAAGGGGTCTAAGCGTGAACCTCTAGAAGTAAAGAAAGATGAGAATAGAATAAAATAAATGAAGAAGCATATCTAAAAGAGTTTAGAAACAGTATGAGATGATCCTTAACAGGAGCAGAAAGGTAACAGCAAAGCTAGGTGTAAAAATAAGTGATGACATCAACAAGAGCAACATACTGAGAATAGCTGATAGCATTTGACAAGTGTATTGGTCAAATGTCACTTTTATTTTCTTGTATTTCAAAACTGTTTCTGATAGCAGTATCTTTTTCACCTTTTGCATACCTTCTGTTATTAAGTATTGCTCTAATTAATTTAAAATGCATTCCTTCAGATTTCACCCCACTTTGGGCCAAAATTTTGCAACCCTATTTTGTCCTTTTGTAAAACCTAACCTGTTTTAGTTAGGCTTTTTTGTTCCAATTTCTGAATGAATGCCTAATGGGATTACAGATTGCATCTGTGAACATCCTGTACCTTTTAATCTGTCAAATGTTAGTGTTTACAACACTTGAGATTTAAAAAAAAAAAAAAAAAAAAAAGTACTGGATCTCACATGGAAAAATAAAAGTATGTGACAAAGATAGAACATAACCAACCAAAAAATTACAGTAATAGGTGACAATAGGAAGTTATACTAAATACCCTGTGGGAAACGTTGTGTCTAACCCTTCCGATTCTCTTAAAGAATCCCTAGCTGGAAAGTCTAGATTATACTGACTGCAATGGCAATCTAATTTCTATTTTACAGTTCTGGACCAAGTGCTTATTAATGTCACTTGCTTATTTTTAACATACGGCTTTTACCCATCCAGGCAATGAGCTGATCTATCTGGACCCTCACACCACTCAAAGCTTTGTAGATTCAGAAGAAAATGGCACGGTTGACGATGAGAGTTTCCACTGCCAGGAAGCCCCACATAGAATGAAGATCATGAATTTGGACCCTTCAGTAGCTTTAGTAAGTGTCAGGAAATCTTGAATGCATGTACTTTATCTCAAAGTAATGTCTCTCTACATTGGTAAGGGCAGCAATGCATCTCCTTGAACAGAACCAAGATCACAAAGCTGTCTTCTGTGATCAACACATAGTAGTTTGTACATAACTACATGGAGAATCTTAGGGCAAGTGGGGAGCTGTCTGTACTGTAGGGAGCTCGCTTTGTTTTCTTTACTGAGCAGCTTTTACTTCTTTCAAGAGGCATTATAATGGTCAGAGCAAGGAACTGAAACAGGTTTACGTGTTTTATTCTATCACTACTTTAGGTTTGGTCACAAACATAAAGTTACTTAAAGACAAGTTACTTAAACTTACTTTATATCATAAGTTGAAAATGTTTAAGTGGAATTATTGTATTTCACCCCAAATTACAAATACAAATGTATTATTTGTAATTCACCCAAAATGTCATGGGGGTACTGTGGTATTTGAAAAAGTTGGATCTGATCCCATGCCAGTATCCTGTGATTGGGTGATTGGCAGTTGTCACCAGTGGGATGTGTTTCTAAAGCTTTAAACAATCTGTAAAGATACCGGTATCTGTCATTCATTCACATACCTGTTTTTTAATACTGCTGCTTTTTAGAAAGTTTTTTTGTTTTGTTTTGTTTTAATACTTAACTACGTAACTGTGCAAAATGTGGCATGATGCAACGAGACAGACAAAATCATAAGGAAGAGCAAATATTTTCAGTATAGATACCAGAATGGAAATGTTCCTTAGGTGGTCCATCATCTACAAGTTTTCAGCTTCTGCTGATACCTGGACTGTAGGAACTGGGTGGCGCTCCATGGAGGAGCACACAGGAGCTGCTGCTATTTTTTGCTTGACTATTTCGTTAGGGGTTTGCAGGGCCTTGTTCTCCCCATGGGTTCTCTCCCTAGAGCTGCCACATATTTGGAGTCTTATATCTACTGATCGTACAGGGCATTACTGTATCAGAGGTCAAACCGCCTTACCTGCTGGTACCACATACCTACCATCAGCAAAGGTAAAACTCTGTGTGTTTGTTTTTTCCCCTAAGGGCTTCTTTTGCAAAGAAGAATGTGATTTTGATAACCGGTGTAGTCTTGTACAAAAGGTAAGAGTGGGAACTTAGCATCTCGATTTGTTCTTTATAAAGTCTGGTTTTTATTGTTTGTTTTTTGTAAAATTTTCCTTTGCATTTTCCTTTGTATACAAATTGTATGAGCCATAGAGAAGAATGCATTAAAGCATCAGGGTAAGGCAATACTACTGAATTGCTAATTGGAAATTGTTCAGCACTTTACCAGCCACAAACCCTGCCAGTTGGAAAATGGGTGTAAACATCCACACTTGAAGGTGTTACTGGGTGACACTTGCTTTTAACTTCTAATTCTCACTAAATGACTAAGGTTTAACTGCCATATTGTAGTGATGTATCAATGATTTGCTTCCTGATCCTTTTTTATTGTTTGACATAATAGGTTGCGTGTTCTAATTATGACTGTTAGTCCCTGCTATCTTAAAGATCTGATTCTGTAAGTGCTGCAGGCCTCTAGCTCCTGCTGATCTAGGGAGAACAGAAGGTGCTGGCTGCCACAGGAAACAGACTTGAGGATGTTTCTGCATGCAGCTGTTAAGCTAAGCACCAGACGTCTGAATGTAAAGTACCATCAACCTCTAAGGGCATTTATTTAAAAAAAAAAAATCATCTAAGGAAAACAGTTTGTAAATAACTGAAATACAGGACAGAAGGTAACTTCTCTTTGAAGAGGAATAGCGTTTGGCTTCAGGAACACCTTTTTTCCTGACCAAAACCTGTCCTTCAAAATCTGATGCGTTTTTTTTTTTTTTTTTTCCCCTTTGGAGGAGCTGATAGATCTGTCTTTTGTGCTATTGATCAACAGAAAACTTGAGGAGAGTTCTATGCAAGCAACTTTCTTTTAAAAAGCAGAAAATATTGTACATTCCTAGTGTGCTTGCTACCTGTAAACAAAATTACAGGTTTGCAGATATCAAAGCTGATATCAAAAGATGATAAGACTGATAATTTGTAGTACAGTTCAAGAGATCTGTCTTCCAGATGTGTTTTAACTAGGGATGTATTACAGAGACCATGGTGCTTGGATTTCACAGTATGTCTGTATAAAGACTTTTTTTTCCTGATGGACATGCGTAATTAAAAAACACTTTCAATTAAGCAGACACGTTTTGTGTTTGAAGCGTCCCCCGAGCCAGCTTTTAAAATGAAAGCATTCTGTCCTCAGGAGATTCTAAAGCAGCAGAGTCTACGGATGTTTGAGCTGGTCCAGAAGCACCTGCCACACTGGCCTCCTTTCATACCTCCAACAAAACCAGAAGTGACAACCACAGGAGCAGGTAAGGCACCGATTAAAAGCCTAATTGTGCAATGTTATGTTCCTCGTTAGCAAATAAAAGAATAATCACAGGTAGAATAACTATCCTTTGTGAGTGTCAAGCAATATATAGCAGGCATGTATCCAAACAAGCCATACAATTGCTAGCACAGATTTTTTTTTTCACTCTTCCAAAGTACTTTTCTGGAATGCGTCTTTCAAAGTTTTTTTTTTTTAAGTGAACAAAATCAGGCATGTCTTTAGAAGCATTTTTTTCTTTATCTTTTTTTACAGAACTCATTGAATCTACTGACAAGCTATTTGAATTGGAAGAAGAATTTGAAATCCTGAGTGTGTGAAGGAAACTGTGGTGACTCTTCTGAGTGTTGAATATGTTGGTAATATTATTGCATTGACTTAAACAGCCATGTTAGCCCCGAAGTGCCTGAAATTATGGATAACAGAGCACAGAAATCTAGTAGCATCCAAAACTCCAAGGGCAGTTTAACACACAAGCTTCCCCGGATGGAAAGGCAGTAAGAGATCTTGTGATAAGATGCTTAAAGGGAATCTCTTTTTAACGTACCTTACGTGGAGACAAACGGGCCTTTGAGATTAAGGCAAAAATACATGTATCACTGGGCACCATGTTTGGAGAAAGGGATAACCCAAATGGATATTTCTTGCTCTCATATAATAATGCAATAGTTTAGTTCTTCAAGCAAAACTGTCTTCAGTTCAGGAGGATGTTTACTTCTGTTCCCTCCTGTGGGCTGCGTCATAGGAAAAATACATTGTCTTGTTTAAAAGATTGACTGGATCAGGAGAAAATTGTTTCCTTGTTAAATATTTTAACATGTATTTGAGCAACCAGACTTTATTACAAAAATGTTTCTGTAAAAGGAACTATGTCTAATGGACACATTTTGCAATAGCCTTCCTGTTTCTGGGAGACCTCAAGAGGAACAGGAGCCTCAAATAGTTGATACAGATCACAACCACTGTTATAGTTATGGTATATTTCACCTTGACCTTAAAATTCAAATGATTAAAACTTAGGTTATTTCTTTCCGAGTTAAAACGAGTCAAAGGTGGTTTAACTGTACCTTATTTATTTTAGAATAGATTTACACAAGTTTCTCTGTTACAGCACTTTATCTGTGCATCTAATAAATTTCTTAAGCTTTTCTTAGGTTGTATGCTGCTATGTTTGGTTAATTTGTGTGAACTAAATATAAACCAGGTGATCTTAAAACTTAATATAGAAGCGTACACAGATTACTGAATTGTTGCTTTTTGACTTCTTGCCTTTTGAAATCTGTTTTGGTAGAAGTGCCTTAACCCTACAGGTTTATCAGAACAGCCTGGGCAGTTTTATTTCTAAGGCAGAGAATCTCTCTCTAGCAGCCATAAGAAAAACAGTTCAGAATAAAGAAAGGCAAACATTTTTAATCCATGCTGAAGTTCCTTTTCACTACCAGACAGTCCCCCTTGTGGTCATGTTGTCATGCTAGTGTCATGAACATGAACTGCAGACTTTCATCTTCACCAATAAATGACAACATAGAGAAATACTGAATATCTCTCACTCTTATTTATAGATTTTCTTTTCTTTTTCAGTAGTTCAGCCCTAGTCAACTCGGAGGTGGGCAGCAGCAGCTTCTATGGAGCAGCTATGCTGGAAAAAAAAAAAAAAAAAAAGTTGAGCCTTGAGGGAAAAGGAAGGTGGGAGAGCCAGATGGGGCAAGAGGAAGGGAGGTGGTTTGACCAGGACACCTTGAGGGTCTGGGAAGAGAAGAAATGGATGGGTGCTTAAGAAATGAGCAGCATCACAGCCTACATACGGAAGAATTGTGACGAGCAGTTTAGAAATGTAAACGATTGGTGGTCTTGTGTTGATCGGCAGCTGTGCTCCATGGTTATAGCTGTAATTTCAGCAGTTTACTGTGTAAGCCGCATGTTGCCACTTCCTTGATCAAGGCAAATGCTGTTCAGTTGCAGGGAAGAGGGGCAAGACTCAGGGAAGAAACGGAACGGAGAAAAACTATACACTGTGGATATGCACACGTAGCCATAAAATCAGTGCTGGACAGAAAGAGAGAAAGAGAGACAGAGAGACAGACAGACAGAACGAAAGGAGGGAAGGAAGGAAGGAAGGAAGGAAGGAAGGAAGGAAGGAAGGAAGGAAGGAAGGAAGGAAGGAAGGAAGGAAGGAAGGAAGGAAGGAAGGAAGGAAGGAAGGAAGGAAGGAAGGAAGGAAGGAAGGAATGGAGGGAGGGAGGAAGGTAAAGGGAGAAAGAAGGAATACCCCACACTCATAAAAGTGAGAAAGATCCAGGTGTAAAAGAACGTAAAAGAAAGACAACTGTCATGTTGTGGTCTGATAGTTTCTGGGAGAAAGCAGAAACCCAGCAATTCTGTCTTTCCTACTCCTCCAAACCAATTCCGTTGACAACTCTGAATGCTTCCAGCTAGAAAAAAAAGGAAGCATGAAGTGGAGGGCTCCGTGCCATCACTGTATTTCTGGAGCAGATTTCTGGATAGTCCCCGCAGCCAGCTGTAGGGCCTGTGCCAGGCTTGGAGTGGCTGCAGGGAACATGCCAGGGGCTCGAGGTGCTGCAGGGAACATGCCAGGGGCTGGAGGGGCTGCAGGGCGAGTGACACGGGTTTGAGGGGCCTCAGGTCCCAGCGCAGTGGTTGAAGTCGATGCAGGGAACATCAGAGTTGTTGGAGGGGCTGCAGGTAAAATGCCAGGGGTTGCGGGGGCTGCAGGGTGCTGAGTCACAGCTTTGCATCAGGTCAAGACGCATTTTCCTAGAACCATCCATTTCCTCCTGAAGGGGCTGAATAGCATGGAACGGTCTTCAAAATGCACAGAGCAGACCCCAGCAAACGTAGGGATGCTGCTAGCAAGTAGGGAACTTTTTTGTTGATGTTGTTAACATTGTTTCACGACAATAGATGCAAACATGTATCTTGAGTTGAGGGCAAAGGTGACCTTGGATCTGAAGCACACAGGCGTTCGCTAATGTCCCCCCATCCGGAGTGAATCCACAACGACTCGGAAGGAAAACTAAAGTCCAAAGCAGTGCACTGGGATAAAGAGAGTTTAATAGGGTAGAAAAGGAATAAAAACAATATAATAAATATTAATATTTATAATTTATAATATAATAACGTATAAAAATTGTTTAATTAATAAGATTAAATAATAATCATCATAATTTTATAGTAATAAAACAACGCCATACTGTACAACACAGTCAAGAAAGTGGATTTAATGCAATAAAAATAAAACCCATTTATCCCATCCCAATGAGTTCCTATCCCCATCATCACTTCCCATCCCACTGATCATTTCCTATCCCAACAACGTCCCAGTTCTGATCCCAAGGCTGAATTCCCAACTCCCACCCACCCATCCAGCCAGCCATGCACCCATTTTCTGCATTTTCAGGTCACAAGACTCTGATGAAGGCCACCTCAGCCTTTTCCCCCCAAAAAAAAGCTGCTCTTTATTGTGAAAAACTTCACTTTTGCACAACACTGCAGACCCAGCCAAGATGGTCCTGCAAGACAAGGTGAAACAAACATACAAAACCCATATGGAGGTAAATTGGTTCATCTAAACAAATTCCTACCACAAAATCCTGATCCTCAATCTCAGCACCGATGAAAAAAGAGGATACAGTTCCCTCCTCCAAGGTCCCTCTCTGCCCCTGCTCCCCGTGGGCTCCTCTCCATGGCTGCAGCTGCGGCCCGGGGCCTGCTCCTGCGGGGGCTCTTTTTTGCACCTAAGTGCTGTTAACCATCCCAGGCATTTGTTGTTCACATGGTGAATAAGTGCTGTTTTGGATTTACAGAGATAATCTGTAGATTTGGTTCCAAAGGGGTTCAAATTCAGGCAAGGCAGTGAGAGCTTTGTGGGCTGCAGGAGAACCAAAATGCAGGAACTGTCAGGGCTCATCCTCACCCGTGACCAACTCTCATTTGGTCTTCTTTGGAGAGAAAGCCAAGCCAGCCAGATGGCTTCCACTACTTCTATGGGAGTGACATTGGGATTGATCTTTAAAATGAAATGAAGCAGAAGGCTGTGGGTTCTCCAACCTTCAAGATATGCAGCACTTGGCTGGGAAGGTTTCTTCCGTTCCTATGGATTTGAAGAATTAGGGCTGAAAGAAGCAGCAGGAGCCTAGGGCCATATTCTGTCATCTCTATGGAAACTCCTGACGGGAATTACCTCCCTACTGGTGTCAAACTGCAGGCAGGCAAACGGGTGTGGTCTCCTCTCTGTGCAACTCCCCAATCCATGGTGTCTCTTTGCATGTGTGAAATTGCATGTGTATAGGGGGTGTGGTGGCAGAAGAGTGAAAGCCTCTTCTGATGGCTCCTAAAGCTGTGAGTCTGACCCTTCTGTGACTGTGCTGAAAGCGATCCTGGGGATAGAAGGGAGAGTGATCCAGCTGCACATCATGAGACGGGGAAGAGACAGAGGCTCTGGCGTGCACTGCTGACTGGTTTGCCTCGGTGGGGTTGGAGTGAGGAAGCTGTACCCTCCTCTGTTAGCACAAAGGAGAGGAGTTATTCCACGCTATTTTTCCTCCTCTGTGTATGAATGGACAGACTGCACAGTTGGTTAAGGCCGTAGCTACTGAAGACAAGAACTCGATTGTCTGCTGCTCTTCAGGCAGAAGGCAGAAGGAATCAAGAGACAGGACTGGCTCTGTCTGCATACTGCAGTAGACGCACTTTTTTGCATCTTCTGTGCGTGAAAAAGTATGTTTTAATTGATAAGAATCCCAAGGGCCTAGAAATACTGCAGTTTTAGGATAAATCTGGTATAAACTGAGTGTCCTGAGGATTTTGAGTACTCCATTTCCGTGGCCAGACCAACAGAAACTCCAGGGCAATAGGAAACACAACTTTCTCTCTCTTATCCTAAATTTCTCCACTTGTTATCTCCTGACCAGCAATTTACAGGAAAGTTACAGGAAAGTGAGGGAAAATATTTGAACTATTTATACACCAGTGCAGGTGGTGCCATGTTAACTTCACTCTTTTGCAAGATCTTGTTTGCTAACAGCAAGTTATGGCCCCTAGGGATGTTTTACCTTGAGGGAGGGAATGGGGGCACACCAAAACAAGTAGAACAAGCAAAATACTGTGGGGTGGAGCTGACAAAACAACAAACAAACAAACAAACAACAAAAAAACAACTACCACCACAGACCACCCACTAGTGCCGTGCTTTTCATACTGAAGTGAGGAAAGAGCAGAGCATCCTTGCAGTAACTTCATGCCTCAAAACCCTCCTTTGTCACTCTTCCTGCACTTGTGTAACAGTTGCTTGCAAATCTGTTTCCTTTCTTATTTCAGGACTGGAAGATGGCTTCATGGACAAAACAGACTTGGCTTGGGGAAGAGTAATTGAATTTATTGCCAACTGATCACAAAGTAGGACAGTGAGAATTTAAAAACTTTAAAACCAACCAACCAACCAACCAACCAAACAGAAAACCACCTCGCCACACTACCTCCATCCCAGGCTAAACCTCAGTCTTGATTCTTCTATCTATTTCCCACGGAGCAGTGGGGGGTGGTTGGAGGATGCTGGGGACTGGAGGTTGCAGGCTCTGCTGCTCCTTCATTGTATTTGGCAATTTTATTGATGGTAGCGCTCCCCACCCCTCCCATCCCCTCTTTTCCCTTCCCTCCACTCCCCTGCCCTCCCCTATGCTCCCTGTTCTTTCTGACCAACAGTATGATAGATTCGGGTGGGTGGTCAGCACGTGGGGCTACGGAGAGGACATGTACACAAAGATTTGGCTCCAGATCCAAAAAGTCATGTATTTGGCAATTTTATTTATGGTAGCACTCCCCTCCCCTCCCCTCCCCTCCCCTCCCCTCCCCTCCCCTCCCCTCCCCTCCCCTCCCCTCCCCTCCCCTCCCCTCCCCTCCCCTCCCCTCTTTTGCCTCCTCTCCCCACTTTTGCCTCCCCTCCACTCCCCCCCATCCCCTCCCCTCCCCTCCCGTCTCCTCCCCTCCCCTACACCCCCTCCCCTATTCTCCCTGTCCCTATACTCTGCTACACTCCCCTCCCCTATACTACCCTACACACTCCTACACTCCCCTCCCCTATCCTACCCTAAACTCCCATTCGCTACACTACCCTACATTACCCTATGCCCCCCTCCCCTACACTCTCCTACACTCCCCTCCCGTATCCTACCCTACACTCCCCTAAACTCCGATCCCCTACACTACCCTATACTCTCCTATGCTCCCCTCCCCTCTAACACGCTACACTACGCTATGCTACCCTACCCTACCCTACCCTACCCTACCCTACCCTACCCTACCCTACCCTACCCTACCCTACCCTACCCTACCCTACCCTACCCTACCCCACCCTATCCTATCCTATCCTATCCTATCCTATCCTATCCTATCCTATCCTATCCTATCCTATCCTATCCTATCCTATCCTATCCTATCCTACCCTACCCTACCCTACCCTATCCTATCCTATCCTATCCTATCCTACCCTACCCTACCCTACCCTATCCTATCCTATCCTATCCTATCCTATCCTATCCTATCCTATCCTATCCTATCCTATCCTATCCTATCCTACCCTCCCCCTGCCCTCCCCTCCCCTCCCCTCCCTTCTTTTTATTCCCTCCCCTTCCCTCCCCTCTTGTCTTCTTCTCTCCTCTCTTCTTTCTTTCGGGTAACTTCAAATCGCTTCAGTCGTTCTCATAGCTCCTGTCCCTGGCTGATTCACGGGAACCCATCAGCAGCAACCAGAAGCGCTCCAGCTGCTGTGTCACTGGTCGAGCAACAGTCTCCAACTGGGAATCGCTGACTTCGTTGTGTGGCTCAGACAGGTGCCTTGCAGTTCCACCGTGGCCTGGACGTTTCCTCTTGCTGTGTCCCCACCTACAGCGCACTTCTGCTTAGAAGCAGCAGCAGGCTTTGCAAGATGTCCCACTCCTTCCATTTTCAGTGGTTTAGCTTGGCTAGCCGGGTGGTGTCTGTCAATAGAAGACAACAACGAGATTTGGGTTAGAAACAGCTAACTGAGTAGTTCCTTTGCACAAGGGCAAGGAATATCTACCCCTTCCTACTGGAGGCTGCAGTGTCAGAGATAATGACGGGTCCTTCCGAGAGCTTTGAAATATCCCTTGGGGATGCTGAGTCCAGAGGACCAGAGCAAACCTGTCTAAAGTACACCGTGGAATCACTCGGAATGACTTCCTAGCAGAAGCATGTGTCTGATACGGCTTCAGCTGCTTGCAGTGTTCTTCTTCACCTCGTACCTAAATTCAGATGAGAGATCTCAATGAAGATGGAAAGGTTGAGAAATAGAGAAATCACTGATGTGCTTTGAGAACTTCTAAGGACTGAGTACTGCATCAATCCCATGTTGTAACATTAAGGATTGGTTAGAAAAGCAAACGTTAAAAACAAGGAAAGGGGAAGAACAAGTAAGCTTTCTTAAAGTATCTATTCTATTTAAGGTATCTTTAAAGAAGTAAATAAGTACTGAAATATATATGCAGATAGAGAGAGAGAGAGAGAGAGAGAGAAAGAGAGAGATACAGAAACCTAAGAGTCTGCTGTGCAGGTTAGCTTCTTGCTCTCTTTTCTAAAAGTCACAGTGAATGCAGCATCTGTGTGCGTTACAAGCATTACCCTCAGTCCAGCACAGGTACACACGAGAGGTCAGCCTGCAGGTTGCGGAGGCAAAGCAACTGCTCTGGCTGGATGTGAAGAGCCAAGACAGAAGTTGCTGTCAGGGAAAAGATACACAGAGGGGATGAAAAAGACGGAGTGTGCTTCCGACCTTCACAACTTCTAAGCAAGCGGAGATGAGGTTGTGGAAGAAGCAAATAAGCTGTTGATCTAGAAGCAGCCTGAAGATTGTCCTTAAGCAGGGCCTTGCATTCTTCATTTTTACAGCATTGCTTGCCTTCAAGTGCACGACGATGATTTTATGAACTTTCTACCACTACAGAAATGCACCGGATTCTTTCACAAAACTTACGGGTGGTACTTGGCAATATTGGTCAGCATTCTCTATTTCCTTCTTCATCTCAATTCTCTTTTGGCCTGTGAAGCTTTCCAGATCAGAGGAGAAGATCCACGGTAATACGGAGCTTTGGATACTGCAAAGGAAACGAAGAATCCTACTGACAACTCTTTTCAACCTCGCCTGCAAGCATCACAGAAAAGAACACCGAAAGAACACCGCTTTATCATGGGAAGCATAAATTGGAGCATAGGTGTCCTATAGCTGAAGCGAGGTGAAGCAGGTTCCACACAAGGTGAAGGAGCACACCCATAAGCATTTCCATAAAGCCGTGTTTTCAAACAAAGGGTTAAGATTTAGATTTTCTTACAAGTGAAGAATGAAGAAATAAAAGAAAAAGAAAATTACCAGGACATCCAGTTTTCCTCTAGCTTGCTTTGCTTCTTTCCGAATCTGAGTCTGGAGTGACAGTCAGGGAGCAGCGTTGTGCAGAAATGCCAAAGCCTCCCCAGCTGGTTGTACCTTCATCAGCAAGGGCTTTGATACTGCTGCCTCCTCAGCAACATCAGCCATTTCCGAGGAAAGCTGGTGTCCATCAGGTCAAATAGGAATGGGAAATCCCTCTTGCCACAACTTCACACTCACACCAGAGTTGGCAGGACAGGCCGATGGACAGAGAAGCGTCTGCAAGAGTGTTAGAAAACAGACTTTAGATTTCCGTCAACCCAGGAAGAATTACTTGCTCATCCCTTCAAAGTGAACTCTGAGTAGAAGGAGGGGATCCCAAGCTGCATTCCTGACATCTATGCTGCAAAGTCATCCAATGGGACATGTTACTGGACCAGCCTGTTACGAACAGAAACAGGACTTTGAGGTTATGCTGTTGGATTAGAATTAAGCTCAAAGAGTTAGTCCTTTGACGTGTTTTTGTTTGCAAGTGTTTTCACTGCTTCCCAGACAATGTCTCCAGCAAGCTAGCTGCTTGCTTCATTTGTTCTGTTCTGTTCTGTTCTGTTCTTTTTGATTCTGTTTTGTTTTGTTTTCTCAGCCAGGATTCTTAGAGAAATGAGATTAAAGTGATCATATTGTATGTCCACCCATCCCTCCCTCCCCTTCGCTTGTCCAGAGCTTTTACCTCGTCCAGCAGCTTGAATGAACTCGGTCCTAGGCGCAGTTGTGTCCAAGCCATTCTGTTCCTAGACGTGTTGTGAGAACAGACAGCTAAGTAGTGGGGAGAGGACGTGCTGCTGTCTGCAGTGTGACCTCAGCGCTTACCAAACAGTAGGGAATACACAGAGAAGGGCCTTAGGAGAACTTCAAGCCCCAGATACGTTTTATGTGGAAACCATATTTCCCAAGATAACACTGGACACAACTGCATAATCAAAAGGGATTCATTTCTTGGTTCATTCAACTCCTAGGTTTTAGTTTTAAAACATGTCTGTCTTGGCTTAAAGCACTCTTCCAATCTCTATTTCCAGTTCCTAGGATTTCCTGAAATAGGGAATCCCATTTTTTTCTTTGTACACTCTCCCAGCCTCTTTGTTTTCCTCTCCCCAAGAAACTTAGCACTGCTCTCTTCATACTTGACAACTAGATATGGAGCTGTATCAGCCAGAAGGAAGTTTCCTTCACACTTTCTGCTTCTTACGGTATCTGGGCTCTTACCTTTACACTTACTCACCCTTCCTACATTAGCACAAAGAAAGCTGTTTGGGAGATCTGATGTCTTGTTTTCCAGAAACTGCCCTGAATCACCTTTACGAGAGCTGTCCCACGCTGCGAGCACAAGTCTTGCAGTCTGGCCAGATATTTGCCTTCTAAGTCAATAACCAAATCTGTTACAAAGGTAAGAACATGTAATTAATGGAAAGGAAATCCTTTTATCCTTTTATTTTGATCTAAATTCATTTTTTTTTTTTTTTTTTTTTTTTCTAGACCAAGAATGAACCGTGGAGAACCACCAAAACTCAGGTGAGAAATGAAATGACAAATGTTAAGGTCAGGAAGCTTGCCCACTGCCATTGCTACCCTGAAAGCAGATGGAGTGCATCTTCATACGCCACAGCCTGAGACACTAGTCGACAGGCCAGCCCGTGTGAGGAAGTCCATTGCTGCCTGAATTTTAACATGACAGGGGGACTCTTAAGCCTCTTGTTTATGCTTTAGTACTTGCGGTCTATGGGAGGACCACAGCACACTCTTCTCTGTCTCCCCTTATTTGTTGATCGTCTGTAGGAAGAAGAGAACGTGCAGAGGCCCTCACCCGTACATTGGGTCTGTTCTCACTCTGTGCAGCTCCATCATTGAGCAAAGTACCAACCTTGAGGCTTCTGTAAGGACTTGACACAAACTACAGAATACTACAATGAAGCATTCACAACAAAACCACATTTTTTTCCGCAGCCAAGCATCAAAACACTTACAGAAGGGCATGGTCCCTCTCTGTGCACCTCAAGGGGAGATCCACAAATCCTCACGTGGTTTCATCGCATCCAGCACCCTTCTCTGTGCCTCCCAGCTAAACGTGCACAGAGGCAGCTGTTGCCAAAGTGCTGTGGTGACACAATTCAGTTCTGTTTCTGAAGTCATCACCGCAGGCGCCTCCCAGTGACGGCACAACACTCTCTGTTGCTAATGCGTCTGTCTCAGAAACAGCTAGGGAAGTACCACTATGCCCAAACTGACTTGAATTAGAGTAGTTCCCAAATTATTCCCTGCTCCCCTACATCTGTGGAAGGTGTGTGATCAATCTTTTCCTTGAGAAAGGACTACAGAGCAAAAGAGCTTGATTCTGAGACGTTGCCCGTCCTTGTAGAGCAGTTCACCTTTGATTTCCATGTCAGAAAAAAGAAGGTGAAATCAACAATTCCCTTCCTCTGAGCTGGGAATAGGAAAGAAGCCCAATTCTCCAGGAAGCCTTCAAAAGGAAACTCTGCATTTCTTTGTTAAACACCTTGTTTAATTTCTTGAAAGAAATCTTTCCCAGGACTTTGCAACTGCGGTGGTTCAAAGCGGGTGGGCAGCCGAGTTCCACCACGGCCGCTCTCTCACTCCCCCTCCTCAAAGGGAAAGGGGGAGAAAATACGATGCAAAGGGCTCCAGGGCTGAGATAAGGACAGGGCGATGGCTCAACAAGTATCGTGACGGGCAAAGCAGACTCAGCAGAGTGACCCTCAGGGTCCCTCCCTGCCCCTGCTCCCCGTGGGGTCCCTCCCATGGGATGCCGTCCTTCCCCAGCTGATCCCACACGGGCTGCCCACAGGCAGCAGCTCCTCAAGCACTGCTCCCACACGGCTCCGTCCCACGGGCTCCATCCATCCATCCATCCCCCAGGAGCAAACTGCTCCAGCACGGGTCCCCCACGGCTGGGCGGCAGCTCCCCCCAGCCCCCCTGCTCCTGCGGGGGCTCCTCTCCATGGCTGCAGCTGCGGCCCGGGGCCTGCTCCTGCGGGGGCTCTCCACAGGCCGCAGCCTCCTCCAGGCCACAGCCACCTGCTCCACCGGGGGCTCCTCCACCCACAGGGGGGCAGCAGCGTGGAGATCTGCTCCATGGGGGACCCATGGGTGCAGGGGGACAGCCTGCTCCACCAGGGGCCTCTCCCTGCACAGCCCGCAGGGGAACTGCTGCTGTGAGCCTGGAGCACCTCCTGCCTCCTGCTGCACTCACCTTGGGGGCTGCAGGGCTGCTTCTCACTCCTTGCTCTTCCAGCTTCTGTTGTGCAGCAGTATTTCCCCCTGCTTACATCTGCTCTCCCAGAGGTGCAAACAACATCGCTTATTGGCTCAGCTCTGGCAAGCGCCGGGGCCCTTTTGGAGCTATCTGGAGCTGGCTGTTGTCTGGACTGTTCTCACAGACGCCATCCCTGCAGGCCCCTGCTACCAAACCCTTGCCACGTAAATCCGATCGAAGTGTATGCAGCAATTACAAAGCCGCTGTGCTTTGGGCTGTCACGATCCTCCTGCGAGTGCAGGGGAGGTGCAGGGTTGCTTTGCATTTCCAAAAGGAGGAAGAAAGCCTCCAACCCCACTGGACCTCAGCCACTTGCAGGATCCAAGCAACGCTCCCCACTTTCAGTTATCTCCCTCCCATGCACACAGTGGGAGCAAGGTTGAACAAGCACATTTTTGAAAATGTTTATCTTAATGAAGAATAAAAGAAGTCTACAACACCCAATCCCTCTGTGCACCCAAGGCAAAAATCGTGGACTATTCTGCCTCAACACTATTTTCAGACCCAATTTGTCAAGTCATCTAGCAGAGGATTTCTCTCTTGTTCACTCACTAGCTTAGTAGAGCACCAGTTTACATAGGTGCTGGAGCAGATTCCTCAACCATCTGAAGGGACTTGATCCCAGAAAAGTTCAAAACTGCAGATGACTCATGATTTTGTGGTGAAGCATCTATTAAATGAGAGCTGTTCCGCTTAGGGCACAGTGAGACAGTGTGAGAAGAACCCTGTATCTCACTGATTGAGGCTTTATAACTCTACAGAATTGTCAGTCAACAATAAATGGAAAGTGCAGGAGATATGTTCTTTCTTCCTCCTTTCCCTGCCATACATTAGCAGAGAGATTGTGGTGGGATATAGGTTCAGAGCCTCACAGAAGAAGGATTTGAACCCAGGCTCTCCACAGTCTGCACCACTGCCTTCCTGATGGCTTTTGACTATTTTATTTTATTTTATTTTATTTTATTTTATTAGTATTATTATTCTTCTTTTTCTGGGTGGTGTCTAAGTCTTGGGGGGAAGAACAAACTGTGGGAGGAGGGAATGCTACTACTGTCTGTGACAGTGGTGATTTCTGGACAGTGTTAGCAACAGAGCTTCTGCAGAGAAGAGAAAATGCCAGGCGGTCTCTGTTGGTATTCCATGTACTGAGTACTGAGTGCAGTTTTGGGCTCCACAGTATAAGAAAAAGACATAAACCTGTTAGAGAGTGTCGAAAGAAGGGCAACAAACAAGAGGGTCTCTTTTAACAGGGGGATTGAGGTTTGTGGCAAGGTTTTGGTAGCAATTTAGGGGCTGCACTGTGCTGGACACAGCAACAGACGCACCATAAGCCAAAGTCAGACAATAAGCCAAGGTGTGTTCACGCGTGGTTTACTGTGGTTTACGTGTGGTTTACGTATAGAAGAAAGTTTTTGCCTAGTGGTGAGTATACTGCAGATTTGCTGCATTGTTCTAAATTAAATAGCAAGATAAGTGATGGCATCGTAGGCTGGGAAAATATTTCTAGAGTATCAGCGCATTTTGAGCATCATTTTAACTGTTTATGCAAACATGAAGATTATTAAAATCAGTGTTTATTTATGTCTGTATGTAAACAGGTGATCATGTTGTATAGCATGCAGTAAATGGTTTGTGAATGCTGCTTGAAGAATGAAAAGAGTAAGTCAGCTCCACAAGGAATAAATGAATTTTGTTTATTTGTGCAATGCAGAGATTAGAATTAGACCAACAGCATGGAACCAAAGTCTTGCTGTGTGCCTTTTATCTGTAGGACAGTTCATGGAGGCTTCAGCAGCCCTATCTGTTTTCTAGCACTCTGAAATGTCCTCTGTGGTGCTGCACCCAGTTGAAAGCCTGCACTGATTGTGATGAACTTTCCTAACAGGAGGCACGGGTCCTTCGTCGGACGCTGGCTGGGGATGTATGCTGCGATGCGGGCAGATGATGCTGGCCCAAGCACTGATCTGCAGACACTTAGGGAGAGGTGAGTGCTGGTCCTGAGGGAACTTCGGTATTGTCTGCAGACGCTTCTTCGTAAGTACTCCATTAAAAGCACAAACCCTGAATTTATTAGTGAGACTTTCTTTGATGCCCTGGTAACAGTTCCTAATGAATCAATTCATATTCAGCTGGGTGAAATCATCCCAGCCTGAAGCAGAGAAATAGGCATAGAAGGAGAACAAATGGGGAATCCTGTCGCCATTATTTTATAAACCTTTTAGTGTAACACCCAAGTTGAGGCCAAGGGAAAACCTGCCACCGTGGGACAGTGCTCTTACCCTTCTCTTCACTACTCACTTGTCAGCAGCACGAGGTCCAAACCCCCCTGGTGCAAGCTCTTAAGCATGCATGTCACATCCCAGGATGCTGCCAGTGGAGTGTTTGGACTTTCTGTATGGATCTTATGTTGTTATTTAATGGGTGCTTAGAAATCCAACAAGGTCTAAACACAGCCTGTACTTTTAAATAATCTTGGAAGCTCAGAGATACTGGAATGGCTATCAACACGCAGCATGATCCGTCAGAATATGTTTGCAGTTGATGTTTTTGTTTTGTTTTATTTTCCCTGTTTTTACAATCTAGCCTATGATGATAAAGGGCAGCTTGATGATAAATAACAAGCTTGGAATTCTAGGAGCTCTACACAAAATGTAAATATTCGAGATGAATTGAAATGTCTTTTAACATCTCATTATAAAGCTTTCTGCTGTCTAGACATTTGATCAGTGTAATGAAAACGTCACCATTTTTTATTCTATATCAATTTTTCCTTTCAGATTGGCAATGGGAAAAACACAAAAAACAACCAGAAGAATATCACAGAATCCTACGATGCTTTCTCGACAGGAAGGCTTGCTGTTATTCAATCCACCAGATGGGTAAGAACAAACATAAACTTTCAGGTTTTTTCCACTGAAATTTCTACTGTGTTGAATCACTAATTTGCAGTATGTTAATTCATAATTTTAAAAAGTGGATGTGAAGACAAGGTGTATGCTTATACAAAAATAAAAAGGTATGCAGATGGGCGCAAAGACTAGTAGTACAGAAACATTCCCTGAGACCTAAATAAAGCCATGTACTAGAATGTAGCTCTTGATAAACTCTGTAAGCCTTGGGTACCAGAGTCAGTAATGTTAGAATAGACAGTCTTGTAGCTTATTGCTGTAATTTGTAATAAAGGGCACTAACATTTGTTAACTTGTAATTCTCATTGTAGTTTAGAAGCCTTTTGTTTATTAAAGAAACTGGCACTCCCTAAGTTTTGAAAAGAGCATAGATTGAGAAAATAATTGTTATTGCTAAATACAGATTGCAGTTACTCTAGAATGTTTGACAGTCACAGTATTTACTGTATATTGTTCCCACATTCTTTATGGTCTCATTTTTCTTTGATTTTGTGTACGTGTGTCTTTTTTTCACTGTGAAAACAGCACAGGTGGGTGTTGGAGAGGGGAAGTCAATTGGAGAATGGTTTGGACCAAATACAGTTGCTCAAGTACTAAAGTAAGTGAGATCATACCAGTCTCATTCAGAACGTACTCCCCTGGGGCAGCCAAGAGAAGGCCCAGGCAGAGTTTTGAAGGCTGCATCTCCCCCTGTCCCACAGTCAGGAATGTACTTGCCATCTATTTACAAGTGCAGCATGGAATGTCATGCCACAGCTCGGTGTGCAGGTACTGAGTTGGGAATGGGTGACCTCTAAATTTTAATAAAGGAAGAGCCTGAGGAGAAGAAACTGCAGGAAAGTCTCCTGCTATGCCGTCTGCATGCCCTCACCAGTCACACCACAGATGTATATTCCTTTCTGCACAGTGGCACAGCTCTGGCAGGTCGAGAGTGCCACCGTGTAGGTCGGAGTGGTGGTGTGAAACATCAGAGAGAAGCCATCTCGGCTGAGGAGGGAACTGAGCTGCAATTCCTCCCTTTCTGAGCAGCAGTTCTGCCAGCAAGGCTACTGGATAAAGATGGGCAGCTCCTCATAGTCTGGGAGCCACACTGAAAGGAACTGAGGCTGCTCAGTTCTCCAGGGGTACGTGGAGGTGTCTTACCTCAGGCAGGGGCTAGGCTACAGGTCCTGCGAGCTCAGCAGCAAGTCTTTGACACCCTGGAACAGGCACATGATCTGAAGAGGGAGGGGAGCTGAAGCATGCCCTGGACTCCAGATCTTTCATGGCCAAGTTTTTCATGGTGAAACGCTCACCCCCATTTCTTTCTGGCTTATTTGAAACAGCTAATTCTGCCAGTGCAGCTTAAGAGAGTAGCTCCCTTCCCCAAAGGTTTGGATTTTGCAGAAGTGGACATAAAACTGTGTGCTGCTGTCTCCCACTGAAGTTTTGGTGCCCCAAACCCTTAGCTGATTTAGCTTTTAACGCCCCATTTCTGCTGTGCACGCAGGCTCAGGCAGAAGTAATTCCACTGAATTCAGTGGAATTTCTTAAGCAAAAAGTAATCTGCAAAACCGGCATAGGAATTTTTTTCTTTTCCAGATGAGAAAAGACACAATTGGGCAAGAACCCAGTGCAGAGACTGTCGAGTGCAATAAAAAGTAATAAACTTGATGTAGTTGAACTGTTACTGTCACTGCACTTAGCAGTAAGACAAAACAGTTTGCACATGGTGCAGCGCATATGTTTTTCCTGGTACCACTCAGTACCTATTTTTCTAAAGATATTAAACATTTAATGTTTAAAGTTTTCTTTTTCTTACATGGAGACTTTAAAAAATGCAGAAAGGATGTTTTTTCTTAAGAAAAAAAGAATAAATAAATGGTTCTGAGTGTAAAGCTACCCTTTTGATCCAACTAGTTTATATTAATTAGTACCTTAATGTTTTCTAGGAAGCTTGCTTTATTTGATGAATGGAATTCATTAGCAGTTTATGTATCTATGGGCAATACGGTGGTCATTGAAGACATCAGGAAGTGACACCTCATCAGTTTTCTGGTAACAGTTTCTGATTTGACTCCATTTGCCAGCATGTATCTAAACATGAACAAATACTTGGGGGGCCATGGGTTTGTCTTGCAAGGGTAAGAAGAGGGAAGAAGGACATACAAACTCAGTTGTGTTTTTTTGATCCCTGATGCCAACTTCGTGCTCACATCACTGGATGTGAAGAGCTCCTTGAAGAATTTCTACTGTCATCATTGCTGCCATTTCATTTCTCTGGCGTTTTATAGGCAAAGCTTGACACTATTAATAACATTAATAGGACATGTCACTGCAGTCTTAAATTGTCATCCCCCAATCATTGATCTAACGTCTCACTTGGACGTGCCAGCACATACTGTCTGCTAGAATTACTTCTACTAAATAGCTGTAATTGCCATGCCCGGCTCGTTTTGTCTTGGGTGCCCTATAAAGATCCCTGGCAAACTAGCTTAATTCACTACTGAGAGGAAGATCTGCTTTGTGTTCCTCTGTGCGTTGACTGATTTCTAGTTTTATTCCCGCAGAAAAAACGTGCTGGTCCCCTCCTCAGAGCAGCAGCGCGTCCCACAGCAGTGCACATTTGCACAGAAGTGCTCTTGGCCGAAGCAAGAAGGCAGGAGGACTCTGCACAGGCTGGAAAGCCCTCTTGCTTGTTATACCTCTACGACTAGGGATAAATCACATAAATCCCGTATATATTGATGCATTTAAAGTAAGGTTTTCTTTCAATTCATTGCTTGTTACTGTCAAATAAGTTTGGGTATCTGTGATGTCAGTAAAGAAATGAATGACAATTTCCTTTATTCCTTTTGAACTCCTAGGAATGCTTTAAGATGCCACAGTCTTTGGGAGCATTAGGAGGGAAACCAAATAATGCCTATTATTTCATAGGATTTTTAGGTAAGGAAAAAAGAAACTTATTCCAAATGTGCAGATGATCAAAAGAGAACATTTTTTGAAGGGGAAATAGTAAGGGGTCTAAGCGTGAACCTCTAGAAGTAAAGAAAGATGAGAATAGAATAAAATAAATGAAGAAGCATATCTAAAAGAGTTTAGAAACAGTATGAGATGATCCTTAACAGGAGCAGAAAGTTAACAGCAAAGCTAGGTGTAAAAATAAGTGATGACATCAACAAGAGCAACATACTGAGAATAGCTGATAGCATTTGACAAGTGTATTGGTCAAATGTCACTTTTATTTTCTTGTATTTCAAAACTGTTTCTGATAGCAGTATCTTTTTCACCTTTTGCATACCTTCTGTTATTAAGTATTGCTCTAATTAATTTAAAATGCATTCCTTCAGATTTCACCCCACTTTGGGCCAAAATTTTGCAACCCTATTTTGTCCTTTTGTAAAACCTAACCTGTTTTAGTTAGGCTTTTTTGTTCCAATTTCTGAATGAATGCCTAATGGGATTACAGATTGCATCTGTGAACATCCTGTACCTTTTAATCTGTCAAATGTTAGTGTTTACAACACTTGAGATTTAAAAAAAAAAAAAAAAAAAAAAGTACTGGATCTCACATGGAAAAATAAAAGTATGTGACAAAGATAGAACATAACCAACCAAAAAATTACAGTAATAGGTGACAATAGGAAGTTATACTAAATACCCTGTGGGAAACGCTGTGTCTAAACCTTCCGATTCTCTTAAAGAATCCCTAGCTGGAAAGTCTAGATTATACTGACTGCGATGGCAATCTAATTTCTATTTTACAGTTCTGGACCAAGTGCTTATTAATGTCACTTGCTTATTTTTAACATACGGCTTTTACCCATCCAGGCAATGAGCTGATCTATCTGGACCCTCACACCACTCAAAGCTTTGTAGATTCAGAAGAAAATGGCACGGTTGACGATGAGAGTTTCCACTGCCAGGAAGCCCCACATAGAATGAAGATCATGAATTTGGACCCTTCAGTAGCTTTAGTAAGTGTCAGGAAATCTTGAATGCATGTACTTTATCTCAAAGTAATGTCTCTCTACATTGGTAAGGGCAGCAATGCATCTCCTTGAACAGAACCAAGATCACAAAGCTGTCTTCTGTGATCAACACATAGTAGTTTGTACATAACTACATGGAGAATCTTAGGGCAAGTGGGGAGCTGTCTGTACTGTAGGAGCTCGCTTTGTTTTCTTTACTGAGCAGCTTTTACTTCTTTCAAGAGGCATTATAATGGTCAGAGCAAGGAACTGAAACAGGTTTATGTGTTTTATTCTATCACTACTTTATGTTTGGTCACCTCTAGACAAGTTACTTAAACTTACTTTCTATCATAAGTTGAAAATGTTTAAGTGGAATTATTGTATTTCACCCCAAATTACAAATACAAATGTATTATTTGTAATTCACCCAAAATGTCATGGGGGTACTGTGGTATTTGAAAAAATTGGATCTGATCCCATGCCAGTATCCTGTGATTGGGTGATTGGCAGTTGTCACCAGTGGGATGTGTTTCTAAAGCTTTAAACAATCTGTAAAGATACCGGTATCTGTCATTCATTCACATACCTGTTTTTTAATACTGCTGCTTTTTAGAAAGTTTTTTTGTTTTGTTTTGTTTTAATACTTAACTACGTAACTGTGCAAAATGTGGCATGATGCAACGAGACAGACAAAATCATAATGAAGAGCAAATATTTTCAGTATAGATACCAGAATGGAAATGTTCCTTAGGTGGTCCATCATCTACAAGTTTTCAGCTTCTGCTGATACCTGGACTGTAGGAACTGGGTGGCGCTCCATGGAGGAGCACACAGGAGCTGCTGCTATTTTTTGCTTGACTATTTCGTTAGGGGTTTGCAGGGCCTTGTTCTCCCCGTGGGTTCTCTCCCTAGAGCTGCCACATATTTGGAGTCTTATATCTACTGATCGTACAGGGCATTACTGTATCAGAGGTCAAACCGCCTTACCTGCTGGTACCACATACCTACCATCTGCAAAGGTAAAACTCTGTGTGTTTGTTTTTTCCCCTAAGGGCTTCTTTTGCAAAGAAGAATGTGATTTTGATAACCGGTGTAGTCTTGTACAAAAGGTAAGAGTGGGAACTTAGCATCTCGATTTGTTCTTTATAAAGTCTGGTTTTTATTGTCTGTTTTTTGTAAAATTTTCCTTTGCATTTTCCCTTGTATACAAATTGTATGAGCCATGGAGAAGAATGCATTAAAGCATCAGGGTAAGGCAATACTACTGAATTGCTAATTGGAAATTGTTCAGCACTTTACCAGCCACAAACCCTGCCAGTTGGAAAATGGGTGTAAACATCCACACTTGAAGGTGTTACTGGGTGACACTTGCTTTTAACTTCTAATTCTCACTAAATGACTAAGGTTTAACTGCCATATTGTAGTGATGTATCAATGATTTGCTTCCTGATCCTTTTTTATTGTTTGACATAGTAGATTGCGTGTTCTAATTATGACTGTTAGTCCCTGCTATCTTAAAGATCTGATTCTGTAAGTGCTGCAGGCCTCTAGCTCCTGCTGATCTAGGGAGAACAGAAGGTGCTGGCTGCCACAGGAAACAGACTTGAGGATGTTTCTGCATGCAGCTGTTAAGCTAAGCACCAGACGTCTGAATGTAAAGTACCATCAACCTCTAAGGGCATTTATTTAAAAAAAAAAAAAATCATCTAAGGAAAACAGTTTGTAAATAACTGAAATACAGGACAGAAGGTAACTTCTCTTTGAAGAGGAATAGCGTTTGGCTTCAGGAACACCTTTTTTCCTGACCAAAACCTGTCCTTCAAAATCTGATGCGTTTTTTTTTTTTTTTTTCCCCTTTGGAGGAGCTGATAGATCTGTCTTTTGTGCTATTGATCAACAGAAAACTTGAGGAGAGTTCTATGCAAGCAACTTTCTTTTAAAAAGCAGAAAATATTGTACATTCCTAGTGTGCTTGCTACCTGTAAACAAAATTACAGGTTTGCAGATATCAAAGCTGATATCAAAAGATGATAAGACTGATAATTTGTAGTACAGTTCAAGAGATCTGTCTTCCAGATGTGTTTTAACTAGGGATGTATTACAGAGACCATGGTGCTTGGATTTCACAGTATGTCTGTATAAAGACTTTTTTTTCCTGATGGACACGCGTAATTAAAAAACACTTTCAATTAAGCAGACACGTTTTGTGTTTGAAGCGTCCCCCGAGCCAGCTTTTAAAATGAAAGCATTCTGTCCTCAGGAGATTCTAAAGCAGCAGAGTCTACGGATGTTTGAGCTGGTCCAGAAGCACCCGCCACACTGGCCTCCTTTCATACCTCCAACAAAACCAGAAGTGACAACCACAGGAGCAGGTAAGGCACCGATTAAAAGCCTAATTGTGCAATGTTATGTTCCTCGTTAGCAAATAAAAGAATAATCACAGGTAGAATAACTATCCTTTGTGAGTGTCAAGCAATATATAGCAGGCATGTATCCAAACAAGCCATACAATTGCTAGCACAGATTATTTTTTTTCACTCTTACAAAGTACTTTTCTGGAATGCGTCTTTCAAAGTTTTTTTTTTTAAGTGAACAAAATCAGGCATGTCTTTAGAAGCATTTTTTTCTTTATCTTTTTTTACAGAACTCATTGAATCTACTGACAAGCTATTTGAATTGGAAGAAGAATTTGAAATCCTGAGTGTGTGAAGGAAACTGTGGTGACTCTTCTGAGTGTTGAATATATTGGTAATATTATTGCATTGACTTAAACAGCCATGTTAGCCCCGAAGTGCCTGAAATTATGGATAACAGAGCACAGAAATCTAGTAGCATCCAAAACTCCAAGGGCAGTTTAACACACAAGCTTCCCCGGATGGAAAGGCAGTAAGAGATCTTGTGATAAGATGCTTAAAGGGAATCTCTTTTTAACGTACCTTACCTGGAGACAAACGGGCCTTTGAGATTAAGGCAAAAATACATGTATCACTGGGCACCATGTTTGGAGAAAGGGATAACCCAAATGGATATTTCTTGCTCTCATATAATAATGCAATAGTTTAGTTCTTCAAGCAAAACAGTCTTCAGTTCAGGAGGATGTTTACTTCTGTTCCCTCCTGTGGGCTGCGTCATAGGAAAAATACATTGTCTTGTTTAAAAGATTGACTGGATCAGGAGAAAATTGTTTCCTTGTTAAATATTTTAACATGTATTTGAGCAACCAGACTTTATTACAAAAATGTTTCTGTAAAAGGAACTATGTCTAATGGACACATTTTGCAATAGCCTTCCTGTTTCTGGGAGACCTCAAGAGGAACAGGAGCCTCAAATAGTTGATACAGATCACAACCACTGTTATAGTTATGGTATATTTCACCTTGACCTTAAAATTCAAATGATTAAAACTTAGGTTATTTCTTTCCGAGTTAAAACGAGTCAAAGGTGGTTTAACTGTACCTTATTTATTTTAGAATAGATTTACACAAGTTTCTCTGTTACAGCACTTTATCTGTGCATCTAATAAATTTCTTAAGCTTTTCTTAGGTTGTATGCTGCTATGTTTGGTTAATTTGTGTGAACTAAATATAAACCAGGTGATCTTAAAACTTAATATAGAAGCGTACACAGATTACTGAATTGTTGCTTTTTGACTTCTTGCCTTTTGAAATCTGTTTTGGTAGAAGTGCCTTAACCCTACAGGTTTATCAGAACAGCCTGGGCAGTTTTATTTCTAAGGCAGAGAATCTCTCTCTAGCAGCCATAAGAAAAACAGTTCAGAATAAAGAAAGGCAAACATTTTTAATCCATGCTGAAGTTCCTTTTCACTATCAGACAGTCCCCCTTGTGGTCATGTTGTCATGCTAGTGTCATGAACATGAACTGCAGACTTTCATCTTCACCAATAAATGACAACATAGAGAAATACTGAATATTGTCTCCTCTCACTTGCACCTCTCGATCAGGGCCACTGTTTTTTCAAACAAAAGAGTTAACGAGATCCTATTGCATCTTGTTTAATGTTTATTAACTACAGTTTGGAAACCACAAACGTAGAAAAAAAATATCATTTCCTTATTTTATTAAAACATATATAAAACATATATAAAACATATATAATATATATATATAACACATATTGTGTTGTAAAGCACACAATTCCCTACCAATGACAACAAAAACATCATCTAATTGAGCATGCAGTTTTCATTAACCTGTTTGTTTTTTTTTTTGTTTGTTTGTTTTTTTACAAATACCCAACAACACATACACATGTGTTGTGTTGTGTTTTTTTCCATCATTTCTCACTGAAGCAATACCCATCCCGTATCAGATCTGTGTCATTACTCTAATTTTTGTTCCTAATGTACTTGAAAAACTTCTTAACTCTATTGATTGCAACAGTGGACATTTTTCCCTCCGATCTTAACTCCATTTATCAATTACTTATTCTCTTAAAATCCTGCTTTTAAGAGATGGTTGGGTATTCACCATCTCTCACTCTTATTTATAGATTTTCTTTTCTTTTTCAGTAGTTCAGCCCTAGTCAACTCGGAGGTGTCATGTATTTGGCAATTTTATTTATGGTAGCACTCCCCTCCCCTCCCCTCCCCTCCCCTCCCCTCCCCTCCCCTCCCCTCCCCTCCCCTCCCCTCCCCTCCCCTCCCCTCCCCTCCCCTCCCCTCCCCTCTTTTGCCTCCTCTCCCCACTATTGCCTCCCCTCCACTCCCCCCCATCCCCTCCCCTCCCCTCCCGTCTCCTCCCCTCCCCTACACCCCCTCCCCTATTCTCCCTGTCCCTATACTCTGCTACACTCCCCTCCCCTATACTACCCTACACACTCCTACACTCCCCTCCCCCATCCTACCCTAAACTCCCATTCGCTACACTACCCTACATTACCCTATGCCCCCCTCCCCTACACTCTCCTACACTCCCCTCCCGTATCCTACCCTACACTCCCCTAAACTCCGATCCCCTACACTACCCTATACTCTCCTATGCTCCCCTCCCCTCTAACACGCTACACTACGCTATGCTACCCTACCCTACCCTACCCTACCCTACCCTACCCTACCCTACCCTACCCTACCCTACCCTACCCTACCCTACCCTACCCTACCCTACCCTACCCTACCCTACCCTACCCTACCCTACCCTACCCTACCCCACCCTATCCTATCCTATCCTATCCTATCCTATCCTATCCTATCCTATCCTATCCTATCCTATCCTATCCTACCCTCCCCCTGCCCTCCCCTCCCCTCCCCTCCCTTCCTTTTATTCCCTCCCCTTCCCTCCCCTCTTGTCTTCTTCTCTCCTCTCTTCTTTCTTTCGGGTAACTTCAAATCGCTTCAGTCGTTCTCATAGCTCCTGTCCCTGGCTGATTCACGGGAACCCATCAGCAGCAACCAGAAGCGCTCCAGCTGCTGTGTCACTGGTCGAGCAACAGTCTCCAACTGGGAATCGCTGACTTCGTTGTGTGGCTCAGACAGGTGCCTTGCAGTTCCACCGTGGCCTGGACGTTTCCTCTTGCTGTGTCCCCACCTACAGCGCACTTCTGCTTAGAAGCAGCAGCAGGCTTTGCAAGATGTCCCACTCCTTCCATTTTCAGTGGTTTAGCTTGGCTAGCCGGGTGGTGTCTGTCAATAGAAGACAACAACGAGATTTGGGTTAGAAACAGCTAACTGAGTAGTTCCTTTGCACAAGGGCAAGGAATATCTACCCCTTCCTACTGGAGGCTGCAGTGTCAGAGATAATGACGGGTCCTTCCGAGAGCTTTGAAATATCCCTTGGGGATGCTGAGTCCAGAGGACCAGAGCAAACCTGTCTAAAGTACACCGTGGAATCACTCGGAATGACTTCCTAGCAGAAGCATGTGTCTGATACGGCTTCAGCTGCTTGCAGTGTTCTTCTTCACCTCCTACCTAAATTCAGATGAGAGATCTCAATGAAGATGGAAAGGTTGAGAAATAGAGAAATCACTGATGTGCTTTGAGAACTTCTAAGGACTGAGTACTGCATCAATCCCATGTTGTAACATTAAGGATTGGTTAGAAAAGCAAACGTTAAAAACAAGGAAAGGGGAAGAACAAGTAAGCTTTCTTAAAGTATCTATTCTATTTAAGGTATCTTTAAAGAAGTAAATAAGTACTGAAATATATATGCAGATAGAGAGAGAGAGAGAGAGAGAGAGAGAGAGACAGAAACCTAAGAGTCTGCTGTGCAGGTTAGCTTCTTGCTCTCTTTTCTAAAAGTCACAGTGAATGCAGCATCTGTGTGCGTTACAAGCATTACCCTCAGTCCAGCACAGGTACACACGAGAGGTCAGCCTGCAGGTTGCGGAGGCAAAGCAACTGCTCTGGCTGGATGTGAAGAGCCAAGACAGAAGTTGCTGTCAGGGAAAAGATACACAGAGGGGATGAAAAAGACGGAGTGTGCTTCCGACCTTCACAACTTCTAAGCAAGCGGAGATGAGGTTGTGGAAGAAGCAAATAAGCTGTTGATCTAGAAGCAGCCTGAAGATTGTCCTTAAGCAGGGCCTTGCATTCTTCATTTTTACAGCATTGCTTGCCTTCAAGTGCACGACGATGATTTTATGAACTTTCTACCACTACAGAAATGCACCAGATTCTTTCACAAAACTTACGGGTGGTACTTGGCAATATTGGTCAGCATTCTCTATTTCCTTCTTCATCTCAATTCTCTTTTGGCCTGTGAAGCTTTCCAGATCAGAGGAGAAGATCCACGGTAATACGGAGCTTTGGATACTGCAAAGGAAACGAAGAATCCTACTGACAACTCTTTTCAACCTCGCCTGCAAGCATCACAGAAAAGAACACCGAAAGAACACCGCTTTATCATGGGAAGCATAAATTGGAGCATAGGTGTCCTATAGCTGAAGCGAGGTGAAGCAGGTTCCACACAAGGTGAAGGAGCACACCCATAAGCATTTCCATAAAGCCGTGTTTTCAAACAAAGGGTTAAGATTTAGATTTTCTTACAAGTGAAGAATGAAGAAATAAAAGAAAAAGAAAATTACCAGGACATCCAGTTTTCCTCTAGCTTGCTTTGCTTCTTTCCGAATCTGAGTCTGGAGTGACAGTCAGGGAGCAGCGTTGTGCAGAAATGCCAAAGCCTCCCCAGCTGGTTGTACCTTCATCAGCAAGGGCTTTGATACTGCTGCCTCCTCAGCAACATCAGCCATTTCCGAGGAAAGCTGGTGTCCATCAGGTCAAATAGGAATGGGAAATCCCTCTTGCCACAACTTCACACTCACACCAGAGTTGGCAGGACAGGCCGATGGACAGAGAAGCGTCTGCAAGAGTGTTAGAAAACAGACTTTAGATTTCCGTCAACCCAGGAAGAATTACTTGCTCATCCCTTCAAAGTGAACTCTGAGTAGAAGGAGGGGATCCCAAGCTGCATTCCTGACATCTATGCTGCAAAGTCATCCAATGGGACATGTTACTGGACCAGCCTGTTACGAACAGAAACAGGACTTTGAGGTTATGCTGTTGGATTAGAATTAAGCTCAAAGAGTTAGTCCTTTGACGTGTTTTTGTTTGCAAGTGTTTTCACTGCTTCCCAGACAATGTCTCCAGCAAGCTAGCTGCTTGCTTCATTTGTTCTGTTCTGTTCTGTTCTGTTCTTTTTGATTCTGTTTTGTTTTGTTTTCTCAGCCAGGATTCTTAGAGAAATGAGATTAAAGTGATCATATTGTATGTCCACCCATCCCTCCCTCCCCTTCGCTTGTCCAGAGCTTTTACCTCGTCCAGCAGCTTGAATGAACTCGGTCCTAGGCGCAGTTGTGTCCAAGCCATTCTGTTCCTAGACGTGTTGTGAGAACAGACAGCTAAGTAGTGGGGAGAGGACGTGCTGCTGTCTGCAGTGTGACCTCAGCGCTTACCAAACAGTAGGGAATACACAGAGAAGGGCCTTAGGAGAACTTCAAGCCCCAGATACGTTTTATGTGGAAACCATATTTCCCAAGATAACACTGGACACAACTGCATAATCAAAAGGGATTCATTTCTTGGTTCATTCAACTCCTAGGTTTTAGTTTTAAAACATGTCTGTCTTGGCTTAAAGCACTCTTCCAATCTCTATTTCCAGTTCCTAGGATTTCCTGAAATAGGGAATCCCATTTTTTTCTTTGTACACTCTCCCAGCCTCTTTGTTTTCCTCTCCCCAAGAAACTTAGCACTGCTCTCTTCATACTTGACAACTAGATATGGAGCTGTATCAGCCAGAAGGAAGTTTCCTTCACACTTTCTGCTTCTTACGGTATCTGGGCTCTTACCTTTACACTTACTCACCCTTCCTACATTAGCACAAAGAAAGCTGTTTGGGAGATCTGATGTCTTGTTTTCCAGAAACTGCCCTGAATCACCTTTACGAGAGCTGTCCCACGCTGCGAGCACAAGTCTTGCAGTCTGGCCAGATATTTGCCTTCTAAGTCAATAACCAAATCTGTTACAAAGGTAAGAACATGTAATTAATGGAAAGGAAATCCTTTTATCCTTTTATTTTGATCCAAATTCACTTTTTTTTTTTTTTTTTCTAGTCCAAGAATGAATCGTGGAGAACCACCAAAACTCAGGTGAGAAATGAAATGACAAATGTTAAGGTCAGGAAGCTTGCCCACTGCCATTGCTACCCTGAAAGCAGATGGAGTGCATCTTCATACGCCACAGCCTGAGACACTAGTCGACAGGCCAGCCCGTGTGAGGAAGTCCATTGCTGCCTGAATTTTAACATGACAGGGGGACTCTTAAGCCTCTTGTTTATGCTTTAGTACTTGCGGTCTATGGGAGGACCACAGCACACTCTTCTCTGTCTCCCCTTATTTGTTGATCGTCTGTAGGAAGAAGAGAACGTGCAGAGGCCCTCACCCGTACATTGGGTCTGTTCTCACTCTGTGCAGCTCCATCATTGAGCAAAGTACCAACCTTGAGGCTTCTGTAAGGACTTGACACAAACTACAGAATACTACAATGAAGCATTCACAACAAAACCACATTTTTTTCCGCAGCCAAGCATCAAAACACTTACAGAAGGGCATGGTCCCTCTCTGTGCACCTCAAGGGGAGATCCACAAATCCTCACGTGGTTTCATCGCATCCAGCACCCTTCTCTGTGCCTCCCAGCTAAACGTGCACAGAGGCAGCTGTTGCCAAAGTGCTGTGGTGACACAATTCAGTTCTGTTTCTGAAGTCATCACCGCAGGCGCCTCCCAGTGACGGCACAACACTCTCTGTTGCTAATGCGTCTGTCTCAGAAACAGCTAGGGAAGTACCACTATGCCCAAACTGACTTGAATTAGAGTAGTTCCCAAATTATTCCCTGCTCCCCTACATCTGTGGAAGGTGGGTGATCAATCTTTTCCTTGAGAAAGGACTACAGAGCAAAAGAGCTTGATTCTGAGACGTTGCCCGTCCTTGTAGAGCAGTTCACCTTTGATTTCCATGTCAGAAAAAAGAAGGTGAAATCAACAATTCCCTTCCTCTGAGCTGGGAATAGGAAAGAAGCCCAATTCTCCAGGAAGCCTTCAAAAGGAAACTCTGCATTTCTTTGTTAAACACCTTGTTTAATTTCTTGAAAGAAATCTTTCCCAGGACTTTGCAACTGCGGTGGTTCAAAGCGGGTGGGCAGCCGAGTTCCACCACGGCCGCTCTCTCACTCCCCCTCCTCAAAGGGAAAGGGGGAGAAAATACGATGCAAAGGGCTCCAGGGCTGAGATAAGGACAGGGCGATGGCTCAACAAGTATCGTGACGGGCAAAGCAGACTCAGCAGAGTGACCCTCAGGGTCCCTCCCTGCCCCTGCTCCCCGTGGGGTCCCTCCCATGGGATGCCGCCCTTCCCCAGCTGATCCCACACGGGCTGCCCACAGGCAGCAGCTCCTCAAGCACTGCTCCCACACGGCTCCGTCCCACGGGCTCCATCCATCCATCCATCCCCCAGGAGCAAACTGCTCCAGCACGGGTCCCCCACGGCTGGGCGGCAGCTCCCCCCAGCCCCCCTGCTCCTGCGGGGGCTCCTCTCCATGGCTGCAGCTGCGGCCCGGGGCCTGCTCCTGCGGGGGCTCTCCACAGGCCGCAGCCTCCTCCAGGCCACAGCCACCTGCTCCACCGGGGGCTCCTCCACCCACAGGGGGGCAGCAGCGTGGAGATCTGCTCCATGGGGGACCCATGGGTGCAGGGGGACAGCCTGCTCCACCAGGGGCCTCTCCCTGCACAGCCCGCAGGGGAGCTGCTGCTGTGAGCCTGGAGCACCTCCTGCCTCCTGCTGCACTCACCTTGGGGGCTGCAGGGCTGCTTCTCACTCCTTGCTCTTCCAGCTTCTGTTGTGCAGCAGTATTTCCCCCTGCTTACATCTGCTCTCCCAGAGGTGCAAACAACATCGCTTATTGGCTCAGCTCTGGCAAGCGCCGGGGCCCTTTTGGAGCTATCTGGAGCTGGCTGTTGTCTGGATTGTTCTCACAGACGCCATCCCTGCAGGCCCCTGCTACCAAACCCTTGCCACGTAAATCCGATCGAAGTGTATGCAGCAATTACAAAGCCGCTGTGCTTTGGGCTGTCACGATCCTTCTGCAAGTGCAGGGGAGGTGCAGGGTTGCTTTGCATTTCCAAAAGGAGGAAGAAAGCCTCCAACCCCACTGGACCTCAGCCACTTGCAGGATCCAAGCAACGCTCCCCACTTTCAGTTATCTCCCTCCCATGCACACAGTGGGAGCAAGGTTGAACAAGCACATTTTTGAAAATGTTTATCTTAATGAAGAATAAAAGAAGTCTACAACACCCAATCCCTCTGTGCACCCAAGGCAAAAATCGTGGACTATTCTGCCTCAACACTATTTTCAGACCCAATTTGTCAAGTCATCTAGCAGAGGATTTCTCTCTTGTTCACTCACTAGCTTAGTAGAGCACCAGTTTACATAGGTGCTGGAGCAGATTCCTCAACCATCTGAAGGGACTTGATCCCAGAAAAGTTCAAAACTGCAGATGACTCATGATTTTGTGGTGTAGCATCTATTAAATGAGAGCTGTTCCGCTTAGGGCACAGTGAGACAGTGTGAGAAGAACCCTGTATCTCACTGATTGAGGCTTTATAACTCTACAGAATTGTCAGTCAACAATAAATGGAAAGTGCAGGAGATATGTTCTTTCTTCCTCCTTTCCCTGCCATACATTAGCAGAGAGATTGTGGTGGGATATAGGTTCAGAGCCTCACAGAAGAAGGATTTGAACCCAGGCTCTCCACAGTCTGCACCACTGCCTTCCTGATGGCTTTTGACTATTTTATTTTATTTTATTTTATTTTATTTTATTTTATTTTATTTTATTTTATTTTATTTTATTTTATTTTATTTTATTAGTATTATTATTCTTCTTTTTCTGGGTGGTGTCTAAGTCTTGGGGGGAAGAACAAACTGTGGGAGGAGGGAATGCTACTACTGTCTGTGACAGTGGTGATTTCTGGACAGTGTTAGCAACAGAGCTTCTGCAGAGAAGAGAAAATGCCAGGCAGTCTCTGTTGGTATTCCATGTACTGAGTACTGAGTGCAGTTTTGGGCTCCACAGTATAAGAAAAAGACATAAACCTGTTAGAGAGTGTCGAAAGAAGGGCAACAAACAAGAGGGTCTCTTTTAACAGGGGGATTGAGGTTTGTGGCAAGGTTTTGGTAGCAATTTAGGGGCTGCACTGTGCTGGACACAGCAACAGACGCACCATAAGCCAAAGTCAGACAATAAGCCAAGGTGTGTTCACGCGTGGTTTACTGTGGTTTACGTGTGGTTTACGTATAGAAGAAAGTTTTTGCCTAGTGGTGAGTATACTGCAGATTTGCTGCATTGTTCTAAATTAAATAGCAAGATAAGTGATGGCATCGTAGGCTGGGAAAATATTTCTAGAGTATCAGCGCATTTTGAGCATCATTTTAACTGTTTATGCAAACATGAAGATTATTAAAATCAGTGTTTATTTATGTCTGTATGTAAACAGGTGATCATGTTGTATAGCATGCAGTAAATGGTTTGTGAATGCTGCTTGAAGAATGAAAAGAGTAAGTCAGCTCCACAAGGAATAAATGAATTTTGTTTATTTGTGCAATGCAGAGATTAGAATTAGACCAACAGCATGGAACCAAAGTCTTGCTGTGTGCCTTTTATCTGTAGGACAGTTCATGGAGGCTTCAGCAGCCCTATCTGTTTTCTAGCACTCTGAAATGTCCTCTGTGGTGCTGCACCCAGTTGAAAGCCTGCACTGATTGTGATGAACTTTCCTAACAGGAGGCACGGGTCCTTCGTCGGACGCTGGCTGGGGATGTATGCTGCGATGCGGGCAGATGATGCTGGCCCAAGCACTGATCTGCAGACACTTAGGGAGAGGTGAGTGCTGGTCCTGAGGGAACTTCGGTATTGTCTGCAGACGCTTCTTCGTAAGTACTCCATTAAAAGCACAAACCCTGAATTTATTAGTGAGACTTTCTTTGATGCCCTGGTAACAGTTCCTAATGAATCAATTCATATTCAGCTGGGTGAAATCATCCCAGCCTGAAGCAGAGAAATAGGCATAGAAGGAGAACAAATGGGGAATCCTGTCGCCATTATTTTATAAACCTTTTAGTGTAACACCCAAGTTGAGGCCAAGGGAAAACCTGCCACCGTGGGACAGTGTTCTTACCCTTCTCTTCACTACTCACTTGTCAGCAGCACGAGGTCCAAACCCCCCTGGTGCAAGCTCTTAAGCATGCATGTCACATCCCAGGATGCTGCCAGTGGAGTGTTTGGACTTTCTGTATGGATCTTATGTTGTTATTTAATGGGTGCTTAGAAATCCAACAAGGTCTAAACACAGCCTGTACTTTTAAATAATCTTGGAAGCTCAGAGATACTGGAATGGCTATCAACACGCAGCATGATCCGTCAGAATATGTTTGCAGTTGATGTTTTTGTTTTATTTTCCCTGTTTTTACAATCTAGCCTATGATGATAAAGGGCAGCTTGATGATAAATAACAAGCTTGGAATTCTAGGAGCTCTACACAAAATGTAAATATTCGAGATGAATTGAAATGTCTTTTAACATCTCGTTATAAAGCTTTCTGCTGTCTAGACATTTGATCAGTGTAATGAAAACGTCACCATTTTTTATTCTATATCAATTTTTCCTTTCAGATTGGCAATGGGAAAAACACAAAAAACAACCAGAAGAATATCACAGAATCCTACGATGCTTTCTCGACAGGAAGGCTTGCTGTTATTCAATCCACCAGATGGGTAAGAACAAACATAAACTTTCAGGTTTTTTCCACTGAAATTTCTACTGTGTTGAATCACTAATTTGCAGTATGTTAATTCATAATTTTAAAAAGTGGATGTGAAGACAAGGTGTATGCTTATACAAAAATAAAAAGGTATGCAGATGGGCGCAAAGACTAGTAGTACAGAAACATTCCCTGAGACCTAAATAAAGCCATGTACTAGAATGTAGCTCTTGATAAACTCTGTAAGCCTTGGGTACCAGAGTCAGTAATGTTAGAATAGACAGTCTTGTAGCTTATTGCTGTAATTTGTAATAAAGGGCACTAACATTTGTTAACTTGTAATTCTCATTGTAGTTTAGAAGCCTTTTGTTTATTAAAGAAACTGGCACTCCCTAAGTTTTGAAAAGAGCATAGATTGAGAAAATAATTGTTATTGCTAAATACAGATTGCAGTTACTCTAGAATGTTTGACAGTCACAGTATTTACTGTATATTGTTCCCACATTCTTTATGGTCTCATTTTTCTTTGATTTTGTGTCCGTGTGTCTTTTTTTCACTGTGAAAACAGCACAGGTGGGTGTTGGAGAGGGGAAGTCAATTGGAGAATGGTTTGGACCAAATACAGTTGCTCAAGTACTAAAGTAAGTGAGATCATACCAGTCTCATTCAGAACGTACTCCCCTGGGGCAGCCAAGAGAAGGCCCAGGCAGAGTTTTGAAGGCTGCATCTCCCCCTGTCCCACAGTCAGGAATGTACTTGCCATCTATTTACAAGTGCAGCATGGAATGTCATGCCACAGCTCGGTGTGCAGGTACTGAGTTGGGAATGGGTGACCTCTAAATTTTAATAAAGGAAGAGCCTGAGGAGAAGAAACTGCAGGAAAGTCTCCTGCTATGCCGTCTGCATGCCCTCACCAGTCACACCACAGATGTATATTCCTTTCTGCACAGTGGCACAGCTCTGGCAGGTCGAGAGTGCCACCGTGTAGGTCGGAGTGGTGGTGTGAAACATCAGAGAGAAGCCATCTCGGCTGAGGAGGGAACTGAGCTGCAATTCCTCCCTTTCTGAGCAGCAGTTCTGCCAGCAAGGCTACTGGATAAAGATGGGCAGCTCCTCATAGTCTGGGAGCCACACTGAAAGGAACTGAGGCTGCTCAGTTCTCCAGGGGTACGTGGAGGTGTCTTACCTCAGGCAGGGGCTAGGCTACAGGTCCTGCGAGCTCAGCAGCAAGTCTTTGACACCCTGGAACAGGCACATGATCTGAAGAGGGAGGGGAGCTGAAGCATGCCCTGGACTCCAGATCTTTCATGGCCAAGTTTTTCATGGTGAAACGCTCACCCCCATTTCTTTCTGGCTTATTTGAAACAGCTAATTCTGCCAGTGCAGCTTAAGAGTGTAGCTCCCTTCCCCAAAGGTTTGGATTTTGCAGAAGTGGACATAAAACTGTGTGCTGCTGTCTCCCACTGAAGTTTTGGTGCCCCAAACCCTTAGCTGATTTAGCTTTTAACGCCCCATTTCTGCTGTGCACGCAGGCTCAGGCAGAAGTAATTCCACTGAATTCAGTGGAATTTCTTAAGCAAAAAGTAATCTGCAAAACCGGCATAGGAATTTTTTTCTTTTCCAGATGAGAAAAGACACAATTGGGCAAGAACCCAGTGCAGAGACTGTCGAGTGCAATAAAAAGTAATAAACTTGATGTAGTTGAACTGTTACTGTCACTGCACTTAGCAGTAAGACAAAACAGTTTGCACATGGTGCAGCGCATATGTTTTTCCTGGTACCACTCAGTACCTATTTTTCTAAAGATATGAAACATTTAATGTTTAAAGTTTTCTTTTTCTTACATGGAGACTTTAAAAAATGCAGAAAGGATGTTTTTTCTTAAGAAAAAAAAAATAAATAAATGGTTCTGAGTGTAAAGCTACCCTTTTGATCCAACTAGTTTATATTAATTAGTACCTTAATGTTTTCTAGGAAGCTTGCTTTATTTGATGAATGGAATTCATTAGCAGTTTATGTATCTATGGGCAATACGGTGGTCATTGAAGACATCAGTAAGTGACACCTCATCAGTTTTCTGGTAACAGTTTCTGATTTGACTCCATTTGCCAGCATGTATCTAAACATGAACAAATACTTGGGGGGCCATGGGTTTGTCTTGCAAGGGTAAGAAGAGGGAAGAAGGACATACAAACTCAGTTGTGTTTTTTTGATCCCTGATGCCAACTTCGTGCTCACATCACTGGATGTGAAGAGCTCCTTGAAGAATTTCTACTGTCATCATTGCTGCCATTTCATTTCTCTGGCGTTTTATAGGCAAAGCTTGACACTATTAATAACATTAATAGGACATGTCACTGCAGTCTTAAATTGTCATCCCCCAATCATTGATCTAACGTCTCACTTGGACGTGCCAGCACATACTGTCTGCTAGAATTACTTCTACTAAATAGCTGTAATTGCCATGCCCGGCTCGTTTTGTCTTGGGTGCCCTATAAAGATCCCTGGCAAACTAGCTTAATTCACTACTGAGAGGAAGATCTGCTTTGTGTTCCTCTGTGCGTTGACTGATTTCTAGTTTTATTCCCGCAGAAAAAATGTGCTGGTGCCCTCCTCAGAGCAGCAGCGCGTCCCACAGCAGTGCACATTTGCACAGAAGTGCTCTTGGCCGAAGCAAGAAGGCAGGAGGACTCTGCACAGGCTGGAAAGCCCTCTTGCTTATTATACCTCTACGACTAGGGATAAATCACATAAATCCCGTATATATTGATGCATTTAAAGTAAGGTTTTCTTTCAATTCATTGCTTGTTACTGTCAAATAAGTTTGGGTATCTGTGATGTCAGTAAAGAAATGAATGACAATTTCCTTTATTCCTTTTGAACTCCTAGGAATGCTTTAAGATGCCACAGTCTTTGGGAGCATTAGGAGGGAAACCAAATAATGCCTATTATTTCATAGGATTTTTAGGTAAGGAAAAAAGAAACTTATTCCAAATGTGCAGATGATCAAAAGAGAACATTTTTTGAAGGGGAAATAGTAAGGGGTCTAAGCGTGAACCTCTAGAAGTAAAGAAAGATGAGAATAGAATAAAATAAATGAAGAAGCATATCTAAAAGAGTTTAGAAACAGTATGAGATGATCCTTAACAGGAGCAGAAAGTTAACAGCAAAGCTAGGTGTAAAAATAAGTGATGACATCAACAAGAGCAACATACTGAGAATAGCTGATAGCATTTGACAAGTGTATTGGTCAAATGTCACTTTTATTTTCTTGTATTTCAAAACTGTTTCTGATAGCAGTATCTTTTTCACCTTTTGCATACCTTCTGTTATTAAGTATTGCTCTAATTAATTTAAAATGCATTCCTTCAGATTTCACCCCACTTTGGGCCAAAATTTTGCAACCCTATTTTGTCCTTTTGTAAAACCTAACCTGTTTTAGTTAGGCTTTTTTGTTCCAATTTCTGAATGAATGCCTAATGGGATTACAGATTGCATCTGTGAACATCCTGTACCTTTTAATCTGTCAAATGTTAGTGTTTACAACACTTGAGATTAAAAAAAAAAAAAAAAAAAAAGTACTGGATCTCACATGGAAAAATAAAAGTATGTGACAAAGATAGAACATAACCAACCAAAAAATTACAGTAATAGGTGACAATAGGAAGTTATACTAAATACCCTGTGGGAAACGCTGTGTCTAAACCTTCCGATTCTCTTAAAGAATCCCTAGCTGGAAAGTCTAGATTATACTGACTGCGATGGCAATCTAATTTCTATTTTACAGTTCTGGACCAAGTGCTTATTAATGTCACTTGCTTATTTTTAACATACGGCTTTTACCCATCCAGGCAATGAGCTGATCTATCTGGACCCTCACACCACTCAAAGCTTTGTAGATTCAGAAGAAAATGGCACGGTTGACGATGAGAGTTTCCACTGCCAGGAAGCCCCACATAGAATGAAGATCATGAATTTGGACCCTTCAGTAGCTTTAGTAAGTGTCAGGAAATCTGGAATGCATGTACTTTATCTCAAAGTAATGTCTCTCTACATTGGTAAGGGCAGCAATGCATCTCCTTGAACAGAACCAAGATCACAAAGCTGTCTTCTGTGATCAACACATAGTAGTTTGTACATAACTACATGGAGAATCTTAGGGCAAGTGGGGAGCTGTCTGTACTGTAGGAGCTCGCTTTGTTTTCTTTACTGAGCAGCTTTTACTTCTTTCAAGAGGCATTATAATGGTCAGAGCAAGGAACTGAAACAGGTTTATGTGTTTTATTCTATCACTACTTTATGTTTGGTCACCTCTAGACAAGTTACTTAAACTTACTTTCTATCATAAGTTGAAAATGTTTAAGTGGAATTATTGTATTTCACCCCAAATTACAAATACAAATGTATTATTTGTAATTCACCCAAAATGTCATGGGGGTACTGTGGTATTTGAAAAAATTGGATCTGATCCCATGCCAGTATCCTGTGATTGGGTGATTGGCAGTTGTCACCAGTGGGATGTGTTTCTAAAGCTTTAAACAATCTGTAAAGATACCGGTATCTGTCATTCATTCACATACCTGTTTTTTAATACTGCTGCTTTTTAGAAAGTTTTTTTGTTTTGTTTTGTTTTAATACTTAACTACGTAACTGTGCAAAATGTGGCATGATGCAACGAGACAGACAAAATCATAATGAAGAGCAAATATTTTCAGTATAGATACCAGAATGGAAATGTTCCTTAGGTGGTCCATCATCTACAAGTTTTCAGCTTCTGCTGATACCTGGACTGTAGGAACTGGGTGGCGCTCCATGGAGGAGCACACAGGAGCTGCTGCTATTTTTTGCTTGACTATTTCGTTAGGGGTTTGCAGGGCCTTGTTCTCCCCGTGGGTTCTCTCCCTAGAGCTGCCACATATTTGGAGTCTTATATCTACTGATCGTACAGGGCATTACTGTATCAGAGGTCAAACCGCTTTACCTGCTGGTACCACATACCTACCATCTGCAAAGGTAAAACTCTGTGTGTTTGTTTTTTCCCCTAAGGGCTTCTTTTGCAAAGAAGAATGTGATTTTGATAACCGGTGTAGTCTTGTACAAAAGGTAAGAGTGGGAACTTAGCATCTCGATTTGTTCTTTATAAAGTCTGGTTTTTATTGTCTGTTTTTTGTAAAATTTTCCTTTGCATTTTCCTTTGTATACAAATTGTATGAGCCATGGAGAAGAATGCATTAAAGCATCAGGGTAAGGCAATACTACTGAATTGCTAATTGGAAATTGTTCAGCACTTTACCAGCCACAAACCCTGCCAGTTGGAAAATGGGTGTAAACATCCACACTTGAAGGTGTTACTGGGTGACACTTGCTTTTAACTTCTAATTCTCACTAAATGACTAAGGTTTAACTGCCATATTGTAGTGATGTATCAATGATTTGCTTCCTGATCCTTTTTTATTGTTTGACATAATAGATTGCGTGTTCTAATTATGACTGTTAGTCCCTGCTATCTTAAAGATCTGATTCTGTAAGTGCTGCAGGCCTCTAGCTCCTGCTGATCTAGGGAGAACAGAAGGTGCTGGCTGCCACAGGAAACAGACTTGAGGATGTTTCTGCATGCAGCTGTTAAGCTAAGCACCAGACGTCTGAATGTAAAGTACCATCAACCTCTAAGGGCATTTATTTAAAAAAAAAAAATCATCTAAGGAAAACAGTTTGTAAATAACTGAAATACAGGACAGAAGGTAACTTCTCTTTGAAGAGGAATAGTGTTTGGCTTCAGGAACACCTTTTTTCCTGACCAAAACCTGTCCTTCAAAATCTGATGCGTTTTTTTTTTTTTTTTTCCCCTTTGGAGGAGCTGATAGATCTGTCTTTTGTGCTATTGATCAACAGAAAACTTGAGGAGAGTTCTATGCAAGCAACTTTCTTTTAAAAAGCAGAAAATATTGTACATTCCTAGTGTGCTTGCTACCTGTAAACAAAATTACAGGTTTGCAGATATCAAAGCTGATATCAAAAGATGATAAGACTGATAATTTGTAGTACAGTTCAAGAGATTTGTCTTCCAGATGTGTTTTAACTAGGGATGTATTACAGAGACCATGGTGCTTGGATTTCACAGTATGTCTGTATAAAGACTTTTTTTTCCTGATGGACACGCGTAATTAAAAAACACTTTCAATTAAGCAGACACGTTTTGTGTTTGAAGCGTCTCCCGAGCCAGCTTTTAAAATGAAAGCATTCTGTCCTCAGGAGATTCTAAAGCAGCAGAGTCTACGGATGTTTGAGCTGGTCCAGAAGCACCCGCCACACTGGCCTCCTTTCATACCTCCAACAAAACCAGAAGTGACAACCACAGGAGCAGGTAAGGCACCGATTAAAAGCCTAATTGTGCAATGTTATGTTCCTCGTTAGCAAATAAAAGAATAATCACAGGTAGAATAACTATCCTTTGTGAGTGTCAAGCAATATATAGCAGGCATGTATCCAAACAAGCCATACAATTGCTAGCACAGATTTTTTTTTTTCACTCTTACAAAGTACTTTTCTGGAATGCGTCTTTCAAAGTTTTTTTTTTAAGTGAACAAAATCAGGCATGTCTTTAGAAGCATTTTTTTCTTTATCTTTTTTTACAGAACTCATTGAATCTACTGACAAGCTATTTGAATTGGAAGAAGAATTTGAAATCCTGAGTGTGTGAAGGAAACTGTGGTGACTCTTCTGAGTGTTGAATATATTGGTAATATTATTGCATTGACTTAAACAGCCATGTTAGCCCCGAAGTGCCTGAAATTATGGATAACAGAGCACAGAAATCTAGTAGCATCCAAAACTCCAAGGGCAGTTTAACACACAAGCTTCCCCGGATGGAAAGGCAGTAAGAGATCTTGTGATAAGATGCTTAAAGGGAATCTCTTTTTAACGTACCTTACCTGGAGACAAACGGGCCTTTGAGATTAAGGCAAAAATACATGTATCACTGGGCACCATGTTTGGAGAAAGGGATAACCCAAATGGATATTTCTTGCTCTCATATAATAATGCAATAGTTTAGTTCTTCAAGCAAAACAGTCTTCAGTTCAGGAGGATGTTTACTTCTGTTCCCTCCTGTGGGCTGCGTCATAGGAAAAATACATTGTCTTGTTTAAAAGATTGACTGGATCAGGAGAAAATTGTTTCCTTGTTAAATATTTTAACATGTATTTGAGCAACCAGACTTTATTACAAAAATGTTTCTGTAAAAGGAACTATGTCTAATGGACACATTTTGCAATAGCCTTCCTGTTTCTGGGAGACCTCAAGAGGAACAGGAGCCTCAAATAGTTGATACAGATCACAACCACTGTTATAGTTATGGTATATTTCACCTTGACCTTAAAATTCAAATGATTAAAACTTAGGTTATTTCTTTCCGAGTTAAAACGAGTCAAAGGTGGTTTAACTGTACCTTATTTATTTTAGAATAGATTTACACAAGTTTCTCTGTTACAGCACTTTATCTGTGCATCTAATAAATTTCTTAAGCTTTTCTTAGGTTGTATGCTGCTATGTTTGGTTAATTTGTGTGAACTAAATATAAACCAGGTGATCTTAAAACTTAATATAGAAGCGTACACAGATTACTGAATTGTTGCTTTTTGACTTCTTGCCTTTTGAAATCTGTTTTGGTAGAAGTGCCTTAACCCTACAGGTTTATCAGAACAGCCTGGGCAGTTTTATTTCTAAGGCAGAGAATCTCTCTCTAGCAGCCATAAGAAAAACAGTTCAGAATAAAGAAAGGCAAAGATTTTTAATCCATGCTGAAGTTCCTTTTCACTATCAGACAGTCCCCCTTGTGGTCATGTTGTCATGCTAGTGTCATGAACATGAACTGCAGACTTTCATCTTCACCAATAAATGACAACATAGAGAAATACTGAATATTGTCTCCTCTCACTTGCACCTCTCGATCAGGGCCACTGTTTTTTCAAACAAAAGAGTTAACGAGATCCTATTGCATCTTGTTTAATGTTTATTAACTACAGTTTGGAAACCACAAACGTAGAAAAAAAATATCATTTCCTTATTTTATTAAAACATATATAAAACATATATAAAACATATATAATATATATATATAACACATATTGTGTTGTAAAGCCCACAATTCCATACCAATGACAACAAAAAAATCATCTAATTGAGCATGCAATTTTCATTAACCTGTTTTTTGTTTCTTTTTTTTTTTTACAAATACCCAACAACACATACACGTGTTGTGTTGTGTTTTTTTCCATCATTTCTCACTGAAGCAATACCCATCCCGTATCAGATCTGTGTCATTACTCTAATTTTTGTTCCTAATGTACTTGAAAAACTTCTTAACTCTATTGATTGCAACAGTGGACTTTTTTCCCTCCGATCTTAACTCCATTTATCAATTACTTATTCTCTTAAAATCCTGCTTTTAAGAGATGGTTGGGTATTCACCATCTCTCACTCTTATTTATAGATTTTCTTTTCTTTTTCAGTAGTTCAGCCCTAGTCAACTCGGAGGTGGGCAGCAGCAGCTTCTATGGAGCAGCTATGCTGGAAAAAAAAAAAAAAAAAAAAGTTGAGCCTTGAGGGAAAAGGAAGGTGGGAGAGCCAGATGGGGCAAGAGGAAGGGAGGTGGTTTGACCAGGACACCTTGAGGGTCTGGGAAGAGAAGAAATGGATGGGTGCTTAAGAAATGAGCAGCATCACAGCCTACATACGGAAGAATTGTGACGAGCAGTTTAGAAATGTGAGCGATTGGTGGTCTTGTGTTGATCGGCAGCTGTGCTCCATGGTTATAGCTGTAATTTCAGCAGTTTACTGTGTAAGCCGCATGTTGCCACTTCCTTGATCAAGGCAAATGCTGTTCAGTTGCAGGGAAGAGGGGCAAGACTCAGGGAAGAAACGGAACGGAGAAAAACTGTACACTGTGGATATGCACACGTAGCCATAAAATCAGTGCTGGACAGAAAGAGAGAAAGAGAGACAGAGAGACAGAGAGACAGAATGAAAGGAGGGAAAGAAGGAAGGAAGGAAGGAAGGAAGGAAGGAAGGAAGGAAGGAAGGAAGGAAGGAAGGAAGGAAGGAAGGAAGGAAGGAAGGAAGGAAGGAAGGAAGGAAGGAAGGAAGGAAGGAAGGAAGGAAGGAAGGAAGGAATGGAGGGAGGGAGGAAGGTAAAGGGAGAAAGAAGGAATACCCCACACTCATAAAAGTGAGAAAGATCCAGGTGTAAAAGAACGTAAAAGAAAGACAACTGTCATGTTGTGGTCTGATAGTTTCTGGGAGAAAGCAGAAACCCAGCAATTCTGTCTTTCCTACTCCTCCAAACCAATTCCGTTGACAACTCTGAATGCTTCCAGCTAGAAAAAAAAGGAAGCATGAAGTGGAGGGCTCCGTGCCATCACTGTATTTCTGGAGCAGATTTCTGGATAGTCCCCGCAGCCAGCTGTAGGGCCTGTGCCAGGCTTGGAGTGGCTGCAGGGAACATGCCAGGGGCTCGAGGTGCTGCAGGGAACATGCCAGGGGCTGGAGGGGCTGCAGGGCGAGTGACACGGGTTTGAGGGGCCTCAGGTCCCAGCGCAGTGGTTGAAGTCGATGCAGGGAACATCAGAGTTGTTGGAGGGGCTGCAGGTAAAATGCCAGGGGTTGCGGGGGCTGCAGGGTGCTGAGTCACAGCTTTGCATCAGGTCAAGACGCATTTTCCTAGAACCATCCATTTCCTCCTGAAGGGGCTGAATAGCATGGAACGGTCTTCAAAATGCACAGAGCAGACCCCAGCAAACGTAGGGATGCTGCTAGCAAGTAGGGAACTTTTTTGTTGATGTTGTTAACATTGTTTCACGACAATAGATGCAAACATGTATCTTGAGTTGAGGGCAAAGGTGACCTTGGATCTGAAGCACACAGGCGTTCGCTAATGTCCCCCCATCCGGAGTGAATCCACAACGACTCGGAAGGAAAACTAAAGTCCAAAGCAGTGCACTGGGATAAAGAGAGTTTAATAGGGTAGAAAAGGAATAAAAACAATATAATAAATATTAATATTTATAATTTATAATATAATAACGTATAAAAATTGTTTAATTAATAAGATTAAATAATAATCATCATAATTTTATAGTAATAAAACAACGCCATACTGTACAACACAGTCAAGAAAGTGGATTTAATGCAATAAAAATAAAACCCATTTATCCCATCCCAATGAGTTCCTATCCCCATCATCACTTCCCATCCCACTGATCATTTCCTATCCCAACAACGTCCCAGTTCTGATCCCAAGGCTGAATTCCCAACTCCCACCCACCCATCCAGCCAGCCATGCACCCATTTTCTGCATTTTCAGGTCACAAGACTCTGATGAAGGCCACCTCAGCCTTTTCCCCCCAAAAAAAAGCTGCTCTTTATTGTGAAAAACTTCACTTTTGCACAACACTGCAGACCCAGCCAAGATGGTCCTGCAAGACAAGGTGAAACAAACATACAAAACCCATATGGAGGTAAATTGGTTCATCTAAACAAATTCCTACCACAAAATCCTGATCCTCAATCTCAGCACCGATGAAAAAAGAGGATACAGTTCCCTCCTCCAAGGTCCCTCTCTGCCCCTGCTCCCCGTGGGCTCCTCTCCATGGCTGCAGCTGCGGCCCGGGGCCTGCTCCTGCGGGGGCTCTTTTTTGCACCTAAGTGCTGTTAACCATCCCAGGCATTTGTTGTTCACATGGTGAATAAGTGCTGTTTTGGATTTACAGAGATAATCTGTAGATTTGGTTCCAAAGGGGTTCAAATTCAGGCAAGGCAGTGAGAGCTTTGTGGGCTGCAGGAGAACCAAAATGCAGGAACTGTCAGGGCTCATCCTCACCCGTGACCAACTCTCATTTGGTCTTCTTTGGAGAGAAAGCCAAGCCAGCCAGATGGCTTCCACTACTTCTATGGGAGTGACATTGGGATTGATCTTTAAAATGAAATGAAGCAGAAGGCTGTGGGTTCTCCAACCTTCAAGATATGCAGCACTTGGCTGGGAAGGTTTCTTCCGTTCCTATGGATTTGAAGAATTAGGGCTGAAAGAAGCAGCAGGAGCCTAGGGCCATATTCTGTCATCTCTATGGAAACTCCTGACGGGAATTACCTCCCTACTGGTGTCAAACTGCAGGCAGGCAAACGGGTGTGGTCTCCTCTCTGTGCAACTCCCCAATCCATGGTGTCTCTTTGCATGTGTGAAATTGCATGTGTATAGGGGGTGTGGTGGCAGAAGAGTGAAAGCCTCTTCTGATGGCTCCTAAAGCTGTGAGTCTGACCCTTCTGTGACTGTGCTGAAAGCGATCCTGGGGATAGAAGGGAGAGTGATCCAGCTGCACATCATGAGACGGGGAAGAGACAGAGGCTCTGGCGTGCACTGCTGACTGGTTTGCCTCGGTGGGGTTGGAGTGAGGAAGCTGTACCCTCCTCTGTTAGCACAAAGGAGAGGAGTTATTCCACGCTATTTTTCCTCCTCTGTGTATGAATGGACAGACTGCACAGTTGGTTAAGGCCGTAGCTACTGAAGACAAGAACTCGATTGTCTGCTGCTCTTCAGGCAGAAGGCAGAAGGAATCAAGAGACAGGACTGGCTCTGTCTGCATACTGCAGTAGACGCACTTTTTTGCATCTTCTGTGCGTGAAAAAGTATGTTTTAATTGATAAGAATCCCAAGGGCCTAGAAATACTGCAGTTTTAGGACAAATCTGGTATAAACTGAGTGTCCTGAGGATTTTGAGTACTCCATTTCCGTGGCCAGACCAACAGAAACTCCAGGGCAATAGGAAACACAACTTTCTCTCTCTTATCCTAAATTTCTCCACTTGTTATCTCCTGACCAGCAATTTACAGGAAAGTTACAGGAAAGTGAGGGAAAATATTTGAACTATTTATACACCAGTGCAGGTGGTGCCATGTTAACTTCACTCTTTTGCAAGATCTTGTTTGCTAACAGCAAGTTATGGCCCCTAGGGATGTTTTACCTTGAGGGAGGGAATGGGGGCACACCAAAACAAGTAGAACAAGCAAAATACTGTGGGGTGGAGCTGACAAAACAACAAACAAACAAACAAACAACAAAAAAACAACTACCACCACAGACCACCCACTAGTGCCGTGCTTTTCATACTGAAGTGAGGAAAGAGCAGAGCATCCTTGCAGGAACTTCATGCCTCAAAACCCTCCTTTGTCACTCTTCCTGCACTTGTGTAACAGTTGCTTGCAGGTCTGTTTCCTTTCTTATTTCAGGACTGGAAGATGGCTTCATGGACAAAACAGACTTGGCTTGGGGAAGAGTAATTGAATTTATTGCCAACTGATCACAAAGTAGGACAGTGAGAATTTAAAAACTTTAAAACCAACCAACCAACCAACCAACCAAACAGAAAACCACCTCGCCACACTACCTCCATCCCAGGCTAAACCTCAGTCTTGATTCTTCTATCTATTTCCCACGGAGCAGTGGGGGGTGGTTGGAGGATGTTGGGGACTGGAGGTTGCAGGCTCTGCTGCTCCTTCATCGTATTTGGCAATTTTATTGATGGTAGCGCTCCCCACCCCTCCCATCCCCTCTTTTCCCTTCCCTCCACTCCCCTGCCCTCCCCTATGCTCCCTGTTCTTTCTGACCAACAGTATGATAGATTCGGGTGGGTGGTCAGCACGTGGGGCTACGGAGAGGACATGTACACAAAGATTTGGCTCCAGATCCAAAATGTCATGTATTTGGCAATTTTATTTATGGTAGCACTCCCCTCCCCTCCCCTCCCCTCTCCTCCCCTCCCCTCCCCTCCCCTCCCCTCCCCTCCCCTCCCCTCCCCTCCCCTCCCCTCCCCTCCCCTCCCCTCCCCTCCGCTCTTTTGCCTCCTCTCCCCACTTTTGCCTCCCCTCCCCTCCCCCCCATCCTCTCCCCTCCCCTCTCGTCTCCTCCCCTCCCCTACACCCCCTCCCCTATGCTCCCTGTCCCTACACTCTGTACACTCCCCTCCCCTATACTACCCTACACTCTCCTACACTCCCCTCCCGTATCCTACCCTACACTCCCCTAAACTCCGATCCCCTACACTACCCTATACTCTCCTATGCTCCCCTCCCCTCTAACACGCTACACTACGCTATGCTACCCTACCCTACCCTACCCTACCCTACCCTACCCTACCCTACCCTACCCTACCCTACCCTACCCTACCCTACCCTACCCTACCCTACCCTACCCTACCCTACCCTACCCTACCCTACCCTACCCTACCCTACCCTACCCCACCCTATCTTATCCTATCCTATCCTATCCTATCCTATCCTATCCTATCCTATCCTATCCTATCCTATCCTATCCTATCCTATCCTATCCTATCCTATCCTATCCTATCCTACCCTCCCCCTGCCCTCCCCTCCCCTCCCCTCCCTTCCTTTTATTCCCTCCCCTTCCCTCCCCTCTTGTCTTCTTCTCTCCTCTCTTCTTTCTTTCGGGTAACTTCAAATCGCTTCAGTCGTTCTCATAGCTCCTGTCCCTGGCTGATTCACGGGAACCCATCAGCAGCAACCAGAAGCGCTCCAGCTGCTGTGTCACTGGTCGAGCAACAGTCTCCAACTGGGAATCGCTGACTTCGTTGTGTGGCTCAGACAGGTGCCTTGCAGTTCCACCGTGGCCTGGACGTTTCCTCTTGCTGTGTCCCCACCTACAGCGCACTTCTGCTTAGAAGCAGCAGCAGGCTTTGCAAGATGTCCCACTCCTTCCATTTTCAGTGGTTTAGCTTGGCTAGCCGGGTGGTGTCTGTCAATAGAAGACAACAACGAGATTTGGGTTAGAAACAGCTAACTGAGTAGTTCCTTTGCACAAGGGCAAGGAATATCTACCCCTTCCTACTGGAGGCTGCAGTGTCAGAGATAATGACGGGTCCTTCCGAGAGCTTTGAAATATCCCTTGGGGATGCTGAGTCCAGAGGACCAGAGCAAACCTGTCTAAAGTACACCGTGGAATCACTCGGAATGACTTCCTAGCAGAAGCATGTGTCTGATACGGCTTCAGCTGCTTGCAGTGTTCTTCTTCACCTCCTACCTAAATTCAGATGAGAGATCTCAATGAAGATGGAAAGGTTGAGAAATAGAGAAATCACTGATGTGCTTTGAGAACTTCTAAGGACTGAGTACTGCATCAATCCCATGTTGTAACATTAAGGATTGGTTAGAAAAGCAAACGTTAAAAACAAGGAAAGGGGAAGAACAAGTAAGCTTTCTTAAAGTATCTATTCTATTTAAGGTATCTTTAAAGAAGTAAATAAGTACTGAAATATATATGCAGATAGAGAGAGAGAGAGAGAGAGAGAGAGAGAGAGAGACAGAAACCTAAGAGTCTGCTGTGCAGGTTAGCTTCTTGCTCTCTTTTCTAAAAGTCACAGTGAATGCAGCATCTGTGTGCGTTACAAGCATTACCCTCAGTCCAGCACAGGTACACACGAGAGGTCAGCCTGCAGGTTGCGGAGGCAAAGCAACTGCTCTGGCTGGATGTGAAGAGCCAAGACAGAAGTTGCTGTCAGGGAAAAGATACACAGAGGGGATGAAAAAGACGGAGTGTGCTTCCGACCTTCACAACTTCTAAGCAAGCGGAGATGAGGTTGTGGAAGAAGCAAATAAGCTGTTGATCTAGAAGCAGCCTGAAGATTGTCCTTAAGCAGGGCCTTGCATTCTTCATTTTTACAGCATTGCTTGCCTTCAAGTGCACGACGATGATTTTATGAACTTTCTACCACTACAGAAATGCACCGGATTCTTTCACAAAACTTACGGGTGGTACTTGGCAATATTGGTCAGCATTCTCTATTTCCTTCTTCATCTCAATTCTCTTTTGGCCTGTGAAGCTTTCCAGATCAGAGGAGAAGATCCACGGTAATACGGAGCTTTGGATACTGCAAAGGAAACGAAGAATCCTACTGACAACTCTTTTCAACCTCGCCTGCAAGCATCACAGAAAAGAACACCGAAAGAACACCGCTTTATCATGGGAAGCATAAATTGGAGCATAGGTGTCCTATAGCTGAAGCGAGGTGAAGCAGGTTCCACACAAGGTGAAGGAGCACACCCATAAGCATTTCCATAAAGCCGTGTTTTCAAACAAAGGGTTAAGATTTAGATTTTCTTACAAGTGAAGAATGAAGAAATAAAAGAAAAAGAAAATTACCAGGACATCCAGTTTTCCTCTAGCTTGCTTTGCTTCTTTCCGAATCTGAGTCTGGAGTGACAGTCAGGGAGCAGCGTTGTGCAGAAATGCCAAAGCCTCCCCAGCTGGTTGTACCTTCATCAGCAAGGGCTTTGATACTGCTGCCTCCTCAGCAACATCAGCCATTTCCGAGGAAAGCTGGTGTCCATCAGGTCAAATAGGAATGGGAAATCCCTCTTGCCACAACTTCACACTCACACCAGAGTTGGCAGGACAGGCCGATGGACAGAGAAGCGTCTGCAAGAGTGTTAGAAAACAGACTTTAGATTTCCGTCAACCCAGGAAGAATTACTTGCTCATCCCTTCAAAGTGAACTCTGAGTAGAAGGAGGGGATCCCAAGCTGCATTCCTGACATCTATGCTGCAAAGTCATCCAATGGGACATGTTACTGGACCAGCCTGTTACGAACAGAAACAGGACTTTGAGGTTATGCTGTTGGATTAGAATTAAGCTCAAAGAGTTAGTCCTTTGACGTGTTTTTGTTTGCAAGTGTTTTCACTGCTTCCCAGACAATGTCTCCAGCAAGCTAGCTGCTTGCTTCATTTGTTCTGTTCTGTTCTGTTCTGTTCTTTTTGATTCTGTTTTGTTTTGTTTTCTCAGCCAGGATTCTTAGTGAAATGAGATTAAAGTGATCATATTGTATGTCCACCCATCCCTCCCTCCCCTTCGCTTGTCCAGAGCTTTTACCTCGTCCAGCAGCTTGAATGAACTCGGTCCTAGGCGCAGTTGTGTCCAAGCCATTCTGTTCCTAGACGTTTTGTGAGAACAGACAGCTAAGTAGTGGGGAGAGGACGTGCTGCTGTCTGCAGTGTGACCTCAGCGCTTACCAAACAGTAGGGAATACACAGAGAAGGGCCTTAGGAGAACTTCAAGCCCCAGATACGTTTTATGTGGAAACCATATTTCCCAAGATAACACTGGACACAACTGCATAATCAAAAGGGATTCATTTCTTGGTTCATTCAACTCCTAGGTTTTAGTTTTAAAACATGTCTGTCTTGGCTTAAAGCACTCTTCCAATCTCTATTTCCAGTTCCTAGGATTTCCTGAAATAGGGTGTCCTGGTTTCAGTTAGCACAGAATTAATCTTAATCTCTTAATCTCAGGGTCGTGGGTTCGAGCCCCACGTTGGGCGCCAAAAAGGCTGTCGTGGTTTAACCCGGCCGGCAGCTAAACACCACGCAGCCGTTCGCTCACCCTCCCCCCTCCCTCTCTGGGACGGGGGAGAGAAATGGAGAGTGAAGCCCGTGAGTTGAGATAAAGACAGTTTAATAAGACAGGAAAATAATAATAACAAAAATAATAATAACAATAATAATAATAATGATACAATGGTGATAATACGAAAGTAATAGTATGTACAAACAAGTGATGCACAATGCAATTGCTCACCACCCACTGACCGATGCCCAGCCTAACCCCGAGCAGTCCGGCCCCCTCCCCCCAGCTAGCCACCCCTATATATTGTTTAGCATGACGTCAGATGGTATGGAATACCCCTTTGGCTAGTTTGGGTCACCTGTCCTGGGTCTGTCCCCTCCCAGCTCTTACTGCACCCCCAGCCTGCCCGTTGGCAGGACAGAGCAAAAGGCTGAGATGTCCTTGGCTTAGTATAAGCACTGCTCTGCAACAATTAAAGCATCGGGGTGTTACCAGCACTCTTCTCATCCTAAGCCAAAACACAGCATTCCACCAGCTTCTAGGAAGAAAATTAATTCTGTGCTAACTGAAACCAGGACAAGGGAATCCCACTTTTTCCTTTTACAATCTCCCAGTCTCTTCTTTTTTACCTCTCCCCAAGAAACTTAGCACTGCTCTCTTCATACTTGACAACTAGATATGGAGCTGTATCAGCCAGAAGGAAGTTTCCTTCACACTTTCTGCTTCTTACGGTATCTGGGCTCTTACCTTTACACTTACTCACCCTTCCTACATTAGCACAAAGAAAGCTGTTTGGGAGATCTGATGTCTTGTTTTCCAGAAACTGCCCTGAATCAACTTTACAAGAGCTGTCCCACGCTGCGAGCACAAGTCTTGCAGTCTGGCCAGATATTTGCCTTCTAAGTCAATAACCAAATCTGTTACAAAGGTAAGAACATGTAATTAATGGAAAGGAAATCCTTTTATTTTCATCACAGTTCACTTTTTTTAGTTAAGTTAAGAACATGTAATTAATGGAAAGGAAATCCTTTTATCCTTTTATTTTGATCTAAATTCATTTTTTTTTTTTTTTTTCTAGACCAAGAATGAACCGTGGAGAACCACCAAAACTCAGGTGAGAAATGAAATGACAAATGTTAAGGTCAGGAAGCTTGCCCACTTCCATTGCTACCCTGAAAGCAGATGGAGTGCATCTTCATACGCCACAGCCTGAGACACTAGTCGACAGGCCAGCCCGTGTGAGGAAGTCCATTGCTGTCCTGAATTTTAACATGACAGGGGGACTCTTAAGCCTCTTGTTTATGCTTTAGTACTTGCGGTCTATGGGAGGACCACAGCACACTCTTCTCTGTCTCCCCTTATTTGTTGATCATCTGTAGGAAGAAGAGAACGTGCAGAGGCCCTCACCCGTACATTGGGTCTGTTCTCACTCTGTGCAGCTCCATCATTGAGCAAAGTACCAACCTTGAGGCTTCTGTAAGGACTTGACACAAACTACAGAATACTACAATGAAGCATTCACAACAAAACCACATTTTTTTCCGCAGCCAAGCATCAAAACACTTACAGAAGGGCATGGTCCCTCTCTGTGCACCTCAAGGGGAGATCCACAAATCCTCACGTGGTTTCATCGCATCCAGCACCCTTCTCTGTGCCTCCCAGCTAAACGTGCACAGGGGCAGCTGTTGCCAAAGTGCTGTGGTGACACAATTCAGTTCTGTTTCTGAAGTCATCACCGCAGGCGCCTCCCAGTGACGGCACAACACTCTCTGTTGCTAATGCGTCTGTCTCAGAAACAGCTAGGGAAGTACCACTATGCCCAAACTGACTTGAATTAGAGTAGTTCCCAAATTATTCCCTGCTCCCCTACATCTGTGGAAGGTGGGTGATCAATCTTTTCCTTGAGAAAGGACTACAGAGCAAAAGAGCTTGATTCTGAGACGTTGCCCGTCCTTGTAGAGCAGTTCACCTTTGATTTCCATGTCAGAAAAAAGAAGGTGAAATCAACAATTCCCTTCCTCTGAGCTGGGAATAGGAAAGAAGCCCAATTCTCCAGGAAGCCTTCAAAAGGAAACTCTGCATTTCTTTGTTAAACACCTTGTTTAATTTCTTGAAAGAAATCTTTCCCAGGACTTTGCAACTGCGGTGGTTCAAAGCGGGTGGGCAGCCGAGTTCCACCACGGCCGCTCTCTCACTCCCCCTCCTCAAAGGGAAAGGGGGAGAAAATACGATGCAAAGGGCTCCAGGGCTGAGATAAGGACAGGGCGATGGCTCAACAAGTATCGTGACGGGCAAAGCAGACTCAGCAGAGTGACCCTCAGGGTCCCTCCCTGCCCCTGCTCCCCGTGGGGTCCCTCCCATGGGATGCCGCCCTTCCCCAGCTGATCCCACACGGGCTGCCCACAGGCAGCAGCTCCTCAAGCACTGCTCCCACACGGCTCCGTCCCACGGGCTCCATCCATCCATCCATCCCCCAGGAGCAAACTGCTCCAGCACGGGTCCCCCACGGCTGGGCGGCAGCTCCCCCCAGCCCCCCTGCTCCTGCGGGGGCTCCTCTCCATGGCTGCAGCTGCGGCCCGGGGCCTGCTCCTGCGGGGGCTCTCCACAGGCCGCAGCCTCCTCCAGGCCACAGCCACCTGCTCCACCGGGGGCTCCTCCACCCACAGGGGGGCAGCAGCGTGGAGATCTGCTCCATGGGGGACCCATGGGTGCAGGGGGACAGCCTGCTCCACCAGGGGCCTCTCCCTGCACAGCCCGCAGGGGAGCTGCTGCTGTGAGCCTGGAGCACCTCCTGCCTCCTGCTGCACTCACCTTGGGGGCTGCAGGGCTGCTTCTCACTCCTTGCTCTTCCAGCTTCTGTTGTGCAGCAGTATTTCCCCCTGCTTACATCTGCTCTCCCAGAGGTGCAAACAACATCGCTTATTGGCTCAGCTCTGGCAAGCGCCGGGGCCCTTTTGGAGCTATCTGGAGCTGGCTGTTGTCTGGACTGTTCTCACAGACGCCATCCCTGCAGGCCCCTGCTACCAAACCCTTGCCACGTAAATCCGATCGAAGTGTATGCAGCAATTACAAAGCCGCTGTGCTTTGGGCTGTCACGATCCTCCTGCAAGTGCAGGGGAGGTGCAGGGTTGCTTTGCATTTCCAAAAGGAGGAAGAAAGCCTCCAACCCCACTGGACCTCAGCCACTTGCAGGATCCAAGCAACGCTCCCCACTTTCAGTTATCTCCCTCCCATGCACACAGTGGGAGCAAGGTTGAACAAGCACATTTTTGAAAATGTTTATCTTAATGAAGAATAAAAGAAGTCTACAACACCCAATCCCTCTGTGCACCCAAGGCAAAAATCGTGGACTATTCTGCCTCAACACTATTTTCAGACCCAATTTGTCAAGTCATCTAGCAGAGGATTTCTCTCTTGTTCACTCACTAGCTTAGTAGAGCACCAGTTTACATAGGTGCTGGAGCAGATTCCTCAACCATCTGAAGGGACTTGATCCCAGAAAAGTTCAAAACTGCAGATGACTCATGATTTTGTGGTGTAGCATCTATTAAATGAGAGCTGTTCCGCTTAGGGCACAGTGAGACAGTGTGAGAAGAACCCTGTATCTCACTGATTGAGGCTTTATAACTCTACAGAATTGTCAGTCAACAATAAATGGAAAGTGCAGGAGATATGTTCTTTCTTCCTCCTTTCCCTGCCATACATTAGCAGAGAGATTGTGGTGGGATATAGGTTCAGAGCCTCACAGAAGAAGGATTTGAACCCAGGCTCTCCACAGTCTGCACCACTGCCTTCCTGATGGCTTTTGACTATTTTATTTTATTTTATTTTATTTTATTTTATTTTATTTTATTTTATTTTATTTTATTTTATTTTATTTTATTTTATTAGTATTATTATTCTTCTTTTTCTGGGTGGTGTCTAAGTCTTGGGGGGCAGAACAAACTGTGGGAGGAGGGAATGCTACTACTGTCTGTGACAGTGGTGATTTCTGGACAGTGTTAGCAACAGAGCTTCTGCAGAGAAGAGAAAATGCCAGGCAGTCTCTGTTGGTATTCCATGTACTGAGTACTGAGTGCAGTTTTGGGCTCCACAGTATAAGAAAAAGACATAAACCTGTTAGAGAGTGTCGAAAGAAGGGCAACAAACAAGAGGGTCTCTTTTAACAGGGGGATTGAGGTTTGTGGCAAGGTTTTAGTAGCAATTTAGGGGCTGCACTGTGCTGGACACAGCAACAGACGCACCATAAGCCAAAGTCAGACAATAAGCCAAGGTGTGTTCACGCGTGGTTTACTGTGGTTTACGTGTGGTTTACGTATAGAAGAAAGTTTTTGCCTAGTGGTGAGTATACTGCAGATTTGCTGCATTGTTCTAAATTAAATAGCAAGATAAGTGATGGCATCGTAGGCTGGGAAAATATTTCTAGAGTATCAGCGCATTTTGAGCATCATTTTAACTGTTTATGCAAACATGAAGATTATTAAAATCAGTGTTTATTTATGTCTGTATGTAAACAGGTGATCATGTTGTATAGCATGCAGTAAATGGTTTGTGAATGCTGCTTGAAGAATGAAAAGAGTAAGTCAGCTCCACAAGGAATAAATGAATTTTGTTTATTTGTGCAATGCAGAGATTAGAATTAGACCAACAGCATGGAACCAAAGTCTTGCTGTGTGCCTTTTATCTGTAGGACAGTTCATGGAGGCTTCAGCAGCCCTATCTGTTTTCTAGCACTCTGAAATGTCCTCTGTGGTGCTGCACCCAGTTGAAAGCCTGCACTGATTGTGATGAACTTTCCTAACAGGAGGCACGGGTCCTTCGTCGGACGCTGGCTGGGGATGTATGCTGCGATGCGGGCAGATGATGCTGGCCCAAGCACTGATCTGCAGACACTTAGGGAGAGGTGAGTGCTGGTCCTGAGGGAACTTCGGTATTGTCTGCAGACGCTTCTTCGTAAGTACTCCATTAAAAGCACAAACCCTGAATTTATTAGTGAGACTTTCTTTGATGCCCTGGTAACAGTTCCTAATGAATCAATTCATATTCAGCTGGGTGAAATCATCCCAGCCTGAAGCAGAGAAATAGGCATAGAAGGAGAAGAAATGGGGAATCCTGTCGCCATTATTTTATAAACCTTTTAGTGTAACACCCAAGTTGAGGCCAAGGGAAAACCTGCCACCGTGGGACAGTGCTCTTACCCTTCTCTTCACTCCTCACTTGTCAGCAGCACGAGGTCCAAACCCCCCTGGTGCAAGCTCTTAAGCATGCATGTCACATCCCAGGATGCTGCCAGTGGAGTGTTTGGACTTTCTGTATGGATCTGATGTTGTTATTTAATGGGTGCTTAGAAATCCAACAAGGTCTAAACACAGCCTGTACTTTTAAATAATCTTGGAAGCTCAGAGATACTGGAATGGCTATCAACACGCAGCATGATCCGTCAGAATATGTTTGCAGTTGATGTTTTTGTTTTGTTTTATTTTCCCTGTTTTTACAATCTAGCCTATGATGATAAAGGGCAGCTTGATGATAAATAACAAGCTTGGAATTCTAGGAGCTCTACACAAAATGTAAATATTCGAGATGAATTGAAATGTCTTTTAACATCTCGTTATAAAGCTTTCTGCTGTCTAGACATTTGATCAGTGTAATGAAAACGTCACCATTTTTTATTCTCTATCAATTTTTCCTTTCAGATTGGCAATGGGAAAAACACAAAAAACAACCAGAAGAATATCACAGAATCCTACGATGCTTTCTCCACAGGAAGGCTTGCTGTTATTCAATCCACCAGATGGGTAAGAACAAACATAAACTTTCAGGTTTTTTCCACTGAAATTTCTACTGTGTTGAATCACTAATTTGCAGTATGTTAATTCATAATTTTAAAAAGTGGATGTGAAGACAATGTGTATGCTTATATAAAAATAAAAAGGTATGCAGATGGGCGCAAAGACTAGTAGTACAGAAACATTCCCTGAGACCTAAATAAAGCCATGTACTAGAATGTAGCTCTTGATAAACTCTGTAAGCCTTGGGTACCAGAGTCAGTAATGTTAGAATAGACAGTCTTGTAGCTTATTGCTGTAATTTGTAATAAAGGGCACTAACATTTGTTAACTTGTAATTCTCATTGTAGTTTAGAAGCCTTTTGTTTATTAAAGAAACTGGCACTCCCTAAGTTTTGAAAAGAGCATAGATTGAGAAAATAATTGTTATTGCTAAATACAGATTGCAGTTACTCTAGAATGTTTGACAGTCACGGTATTTACTGTATATTGTTCCCACATTCTTTATGGTCTCATTTTTCTTTGATTTTGTGTACGTGTGTCTTTTTTTCACTGTGAAAACAGCACAGGTGGGTGTTGGAGAGGGGAAGTCAATTGGAGAATGGTTTGGACCAAATACAGTTGCTCAAGTACTAAAGTAAGTGAGATCATACCAGTCTCATTCAGAACGTACTCCCCTGGGGCAGCCAAGAGAAGGCCCAGGCAGAGTTTTGAAGGCTGCATCTCCCCCTGTCCCACAGTCAGGAATGTACTTGCCATCTATTTACAAGTGCAGCATGGAATGTCATGCCACAGCTCGGTGTGCAGGTACTGAGTTGGGAATGGGTGACCTCTAAATTTTAATAAAGGAAGAGCCTGAGGAGAAGAAACTGCAGGAAAGTCTCCTGCTATGCCGTCTGCATGCCCTCACCAGTCACACCACAGATGTATATTCCTTTCTGCACAGTGGCACAGCTCTGGCAGGTCGAGAGTGCCACCGTGTAGGTCGGAGTGGTGGTGTGAAACATCAGAGAGAAGCCATCTCGGCTGAGGAGGGAACTGAGCTGCAATTCCTCCCTTTCTGAGCAGCAGTTCTGCCAGCAAGGCTACTGGATAAAGATGGGCAGCTCCTCATAGTCTGGGAGCCACACTGAAAGGAACTGAGGCTGCTCAGTTCTCCAGGGGTACGTGGAGGTGTCTTACCTCAGGCAGGGGCTAGGCTACAGGTCCTGCGAGCTCAGCAGCAAGTCTTTGACACCCTGGAACAGGCACATGATCTGAAGAGGGAGGGGAGCTGAAGCATGCCCTGGACTCCAGATCTTTCATGGCCAAGTTTTTCATGGTGAAACGCTCACCCCCATTTCTTTCTGGCTTATTTGAAACAGCTAATTCTGCCAGTGCAGCTTAAGAGAGTAGCTCCCTTCCCCAAAGGTTTGGATTTTGCAGAAGTGGACATAAAACTGTGTGCTGCTGTCTCCCACTGAAGTTTTGGTGCCCCAAACCCTTAGCTGATTTAGCTTTTAACGCCCCATTTCTGCTGTGCACGCAGGCTCAGGCAGAAGTAATTCCACTGAATTCAGTGGAATTTCTTAAGCAAAAAGTAATCTGCAAAACTGGCATAGGAATTTTTTTCTTTTCCAGATGAGAAAAGACACAATTGGGCAAGAACCCAGTGCAGAGACTGTCGAGTGCAATAAAAAGTAATAAACTTGATGTAGTTGAACTGTTACTGTCACTGCACTTAGCAGTAAGACAAAACAGTTTGCACATGGTGCAGCGCATATGTTTTTCCTGGTACCACTCAGTACCTATTTTTCTAAAGATATGAAACATTTAATGTTTAAAGTTTTCTTTTTCTTACATGGAGACTTTAAAAAATGCAGAAAGGATGTTTTTTCTTAAGAAAAAAAAAATAAATAAATGGTTCTGAGTGTAAAGCTACCCTTTTGATCCAACTAGTTTATATTAATTAGTACCTTAATGTTTTCTAGGAAGCTTGCTTTATTTGATGAATGGAATTCATTAGCAGTTTATGTATCTATGGACAATACGGTGGTCATTGAAGACATCAGTAAGTGACACCTCATCAGTTTTCTGGTAACAGTTTCTGATTTGACTCCATTTGCCAGCATGTATCTAAACATGAACAAATACTTGGGGGGCCATGGGTTTGTCTTGCAAGGGTAAGAAGAGGGAAGAAGGACATACAAACTCAGTTGTGTTTTTTTGATCCCTGATGCCAACTTCGTGCTCACATCACTGGATGTGAAGAGCTCCTTGAAGAATTTCTACTGTCATCATTGCTGCCATTTCATTTCTCTGGCGTTTTATAGGCAAAGCTTGACACTATTAATAACATTAATAGGACATGTCACTGCAGTCTTAAATTGTCATCCCCCAATCATTGATCTAACGTCTCACTTGGACGTGCCAGCACATACTGTCTGCTAGAATTACTTCTACTAAATAGCTGTAATTGCCATGCCCGGCTCGTTTTGTCTTGGGTGCCCTATAAAGATCCCTGGCAAACTAGCTTAATTCACTACTGAGAGGAAGATCTGCTTTGTGTTCCTCTGTGCGTTGACTGATTTCTAGTTTTATTCCCGCAGAAAAAATGTGCTGGTGCCCTCCTCAGAGCAGCAGCGCGTCCCACAGCAGTGCACATTTGCACAGAAGTGCTCTTGGCCGAAGCAAGAAGGCAGGAGGACTCTGCACAGGCTGGAAAGCCCTCTTGCTTGTTATACCTCTACGACTAGGGATAAATCACATAAATCCCGTATATATTGATGCATTTAAAGTAAGGTTTTCTTTCAATTCATTGCTTGTTACTGTCAAATAAGTTTGGGTATCTGTGATGTCAGTAAAGAAATGAATGACAATTTCCTTTATTCCTTTTGAACTCCTAGGAATGCTTTAAGATGCCACAGTCTTTGGGAGCATTAGGAGGGAAACCAAATAATGCCTTTTATTTCATAGGATTTTTAGGTAAGGAAAAAAGAAACTTATTCCAAATGTGCAGATGATCAAAAGAGAACATTTTTTGAAGGGGAAATAGTAAGGGGTCTAAGCGTGAACCTCTAGAAGTAAAGAAAGATGAGAATAGAATAAAATAAATGAAGAAGCATATCTAAAAGAGTTTAGAAACAGTATGAGATGATCCTTAACAGGAGCAGAAAGTTAACAGCAAAGCTAGGTGTAAAAATAAGTGATGACATCAACAAGAGCAACATACTGAGAATAGCTGATAGCATTTGACAAGTGTATTGGTCAAATGTCACTTTTATTTTCTTGTATTTCAAAACTGTTTCTGATAGCAGTATCTTTTTCACCTTTTGCATACCTTCTGTTATTAAGTATTGCTCTAATTAATTTAAAATGCATTCCTTCAGATTTCACCCCACTTTGGGCCAAAATTTTGCAACCCTATTTTGTCCTTTTGTAAAACCTAACCTGTTTTAGTTAGGCTTTTTTGTTCCAATTTCTGAATGAATGCCTAATGGGATTACAGATTGCATCTGTGAACATCCTGTACCTTTTAATCTGTCAAATGTTAGTGTTTACAACACTTGAGATTTAAAAAAAAAAAAAAAAAAAGTACTGGATCTCACATGGAAAAATAAAAGTATGTGACAAAGATAGAACATAACCAACCAAAAAATTACAGTAATAGGTGACAATAGGAAGTTATACTAAATACCCTGTGGGAAACGCTGTGTCTAAACCTTCCGATTCTCTTAAAGAATCCCTAGCTGGAAAGTCTAGATTATACTGACTGCGATGGCAATCTAATTTCTATTTTACAGTTCTGGACCAAGTGCTTATTAATGTCACTTGCTTATTTTTAACATACGGCTTTTACCCATCCAGGCAATGAGCTGATCTATCTGGACCCTCACACCACTCAAAGCTTTGTAGATTCAGAAGAAAATGGCACGGTTGACGATGAGAGTTTCCACTGCCAGGAAGCCCCACATAGAATGAAGATCATGAATTTGGACCCTTCAGTAGCTTTAGTAAGTGTCAGGAAATCTGGAATGCATGTACTTTATCTCAAAGTAATGTCTCTCTACATTGGTAAGGGCAGCAATGCATCTCCTTGAACAGAACCAAGATCACAAAGCTGTCTTCTGTGATCAACACATAGTAGTTTGTACATAACTACATGGAGACTCTTAGGGCAAGTGGGGAGCTGTCTGTACTGTAGGAGCTCGCTTTGTTTTCTTTACTGAGCAGCTTTTACTTCTTTCAAGAGGCATTATAATGGTCAGAGCAAGGAACTGAAACAGGTTTATGTGTTTTATTCTATCACTACTTTATGTTTGGTCACCTCTAGACAAGTTACTTAAACTTACTTTCTATCATAAGTTGAAAATGTTTAAGTGGAATTATTGTATTTCACCCCAAATTACAAATACAAATGTATTATTTGTAATTCACCCAAAATGTCATGGGGGTACTGTGGTATTTGAAAAAATTGGATCTGATCCCATGCCAGTATCCTGTGATTGGGTGATTGGCAGTTGTCACCAGTGGGATGTGTTTCTAAAGCTTTAAACAATCTGTAAAGATACCGGTATCTGTCATTCATTCACATACCTGTTTTTTAATACTGCTGCTTTTTAGAAAGTTTTTTTGTTTTGTTTTGTTTTAATACTTAACTACGTAACTGTGCAAAATGTGGCATGATGCAACGAGACAGACAAAATCATAATGAAGAGCAAATATTTTCAGTATAGATACCAGAATGGAAATGTTCCTTAGGTGGTCCATCATCTACAAGTTTTCAGCTTCTGCTGATACCTGGACTGTAGGAACTGGGTGGCGCTCCATGGAGGAGCACACAGGAGCTGCTGCTATTTTTTGCTTGACTATTTCGTTAGGGGTTTGCAGGGCCTTGTTCTCCCCGTGGGTTCTCTCCCTAGAGCTGCCACATATTTGGAGTCTTATATCTACTGATCGTACAGGGCATTACTGTATCAGAGGTCAAACCGCCTTACCTGCTGGTACCACATACCTACCATCTGCAAAGGTAAAACTCTGTGTGTTTGTTTTTTCCCCTAAGGGCTTCTTTTGCAAAGAAGAATGTGATTTTGATAACCGGTGTAGTCTTGTACAAAAGGTAAGAGTGGGAACTTAGCATCTCGATTTGTTCTTTATAAAGTCTGGTTTTTATTGTCTGTTTTTTGTAAAATTTTCCTTTGCATTTTCCCTTGTATACAAATTGTATGAGCCATGGAGAAGAATGCATTAAAGCATCAGGGTAAGGCAATACTACTGAATTGCTAATTGGAAATTGTTCAGCACTTTACCAGCCACAAACCCTGCCAGTTGGAAAATGGGTGTAAACATCCACACTTGAAGGTGTTACTGGGTGACACTTGCTTTTAACTTCTAATTCTCACTAAATGACTAAGGTTTAACTGCCATATTGTAGTGATGTATCAATGATTTGCTTCCTGATCCTTTTTTATTGTTTGACATAGTAGATTGCGTGTTCTAATTATGACTGTTAGTCCCTGCTATCTTAAAGATCTGATTCTGTAAGTGCTGCAGGCCTCTAGCTCCTGCTGATCTAGGGAGAACAGAAGGTGCTGGCTGCCACAGGAAACAGACTTGAGGATGTTTCTGCATGCAGCTGTTAAGCTAAGCACCAGACGTCTGAATGTAAAGTACCATCAACCTCTAAGGGCATTTATTTAAAAAAAAAAAAAATCATCTAAGGAAAACAGTTTGTAAATAACTGAAATACAGGACAGAAGGTAACTTCTCTTTGAAGAGGAATAGCGTTTGGCTTCAGGAACACCTTTTTTCCTGACCAAAACCTGTCCTTCAAAATCTGATGCGTTTTTTTTTTTTTTTTCCCCTTTGGAGGAGCTGATAGATCTGTCTTTTGTGCTATTGATCAACAGAAAACTTGAGGAGAGTTCTATGCAAGCAACTTTCTTTTAAAAAGCAGAAAATATTGTACATTCCTAGTGTGCTTGCTACCTGTAAACAAAATTACAGGTTTGCAGATATCAAAGCTGATATCAAAAGATGATAAGACTGATAATTTGTAGTACAGTTCAAGAGATCTGTCTTCCAGATGTGTTTTAACTAGGGATGTATTACAGAGACCATGGTGCTTGGATTTCACAGTATGTCTGTATAAAGACTTTTTTTTCCTGATGGACACGCGTAATTAAAAAACACTTTCAATTAAGCAGACACGTTTTGTGTTTGAAGCGTCCCCCGAGCCAGCTTTTAAAATGAAAGCATTCTGTCCTCAGGAGATTCTAAAGCAGCAGAGTCTACGGATGTTTGAGCTGGTCCAGAAGCACCCGCCACACTGGCCTCCTTTCATACCTCCAACAAAACCAGAAGTGACAACCACAGGAGCAGGTAAGGCACCGATTAAAAGCCTAATTGTGCAATGTTATGTTCCTCGTTAGCAAATAAAAGAATAATCACAGGTAGAATAACTATCCTTTGTGAGTGTCAAGCAATATATAGCAGGCATGTATCCAAACAAGCCATACAATTGCTAGCACAGATTATTTTTTTTCACTCTTACAAAGTACTTTTCTGGAATGCGTCTTTCAAAGTTTTTTTTTTTAAGTGAACAAAATCAGGCATGTCTTTAGAAGCATTTTTTTCTTTATCTTTTTTTACAGAACTCATTGAATCTACTGACAAGCTATTTGAATTGGAAGAAGAATTTGAAATCCTGAGTGTGTGAAGGAAACTGTGGTGACTCTTCTGAGTGTTGAATATATTGGTAATATTATTGCATTGACTTAAACAGCCATGTTAGCCCCGAAGTGCCTGAAATTATGGATAACAGAGCACAGAAATCTAGTAGCATCCAAAACTCCAAGGGCAGTTTAACACACAAGCTTCCCCGGATGGAAAGGCAGTAAGAGATCTTGTGATAAGATGCTTAAAGGGAATCTCTTTTTAACGTACCTTACCTGGAGACAAACGGGCCTTTGAGATTAAGGCAAAAATACATGTATCACTGGGCACCATGTTTGGAGAAAGGGATAACCCAAATGGATATTTCTTGCTCTCATATAATAATGCAATAGTTTAGTTCTTCAAGCAAAACAGTCTTCAGTTCAGGAGGATGTTTACTTCTGTTCCCTCCTGTGGGCTGCGTCATAGGAAAAATACATTGTCTTGTTTAAAAGATTGACTGGATCAGGAGAAAATTGTTTCCTTGTTAAATATTTTAACATGTATTTGAGCAACCAGACTTTATTACAAAAATGTTTCTGTAAAAGGAACTATGTCTAATGGACACATTTTGCAATAGCCTTCCTGTTTCTGGGAGACCTCAAGAGGAACAGGAGCCTCAAATAGTTGATACAGATCACAACCACTGTTATAGTTATGGTATATTTCACCTTGACCTTAAAATTCAAATGATTAAAACTTAGGTTATTTCTTTCCGAGTTAAAACGAGTCAAAGGTGGTTTAACTGTACCTTATTTATTTTAGAATAGATTTACACAAGTTTCTCTGTTACAGCACTTTATCTGTGCATCTAATAAATTTCTTAAGCTTTTCTTAGGTTGTATGCTGCTATGTTTGGTTAATTTGTGTGAACTAAATATAAACCAGGTGATCTTAAAACTTAATATAGAAGCGTACACAGATTACTGAATTGTTGCTTTTTGACTTCTTGCCTTTTGAAATCTGTTTTGGTAGAAGTGCCTTAACCCTACAGGTTTATCAGAACAGCCTGGGCAGTTTTATTTCTAAGGCAGAGAATCTCTCTCTAGCAGCCATAAGAAAAACAGTTCAGAATAAAGAAAGGCAAACATTTTTAATCCATGCTGAAGTTCCTTTTCACTATCAGACAGTCCCCCTTGTGGTCATGTTGTCATGCTAGTGTCATGAACATGAACTGCAGACTTTCATCTTCACCAATAAATGACAACATAGAGAAATACTGAATATTGTCTCCTCTCACTTGCACCTCTCGATCAGGGCCACTGTTTTTTCAAACAAAAGAGTTAACGAGATCCTATTGCATCTTGTTTAATGTTTATTAACTACAGTTTGGAAACCACAAACGTAGAAAAAAAATATCATTTCCTTATTTTATTAAAACATATATAAAACATATATAAAACATATATAATATATATATATAACACATATTGTGTTGTAAAGCACACAATTCCCTACCAATGACAACAAAAACATCATCTAATTGAGCATGCAGTTTTCATTAACCTGTTTGTTTTTTTTTTTGTTTGTTTGTTTTTTTACAAATACCCAACAACACATACACATGTGTTGTGTTGTGTTTTTTTCCATCATTTCTCACTGAAGCAATACCCATCCCGTATCAGATCTGTGTCATTACTCTAATTTTTGTTCCTAATGTACTTGAAAAACTTCTTAACTCTATTGATTGCAACAGTGGACATTTTTCCCTCCGATCTTAACTCCATTTATCAATTACTTATTCTCTTAAAATCCTGCTTTTAAGAGATGGTTGGGTATTCACCATCTCTCACTCTTATTTATAGATTTTCTTTTCTTTTTCAGTAGTTCAGCCCTAGTCAACTCGGAGGTGTCATGTATTTGGCAATTTTATTTATGGTAGCACTCCCCTCCCCTCCCCTCCCCTCCCCTCCCCTCCCCTCCCCTCCCCTCCCCTCCCCTCCCCTCTTTTGCCTCCTCTCCCCACTATTGCCTCCCCTCCCCTCCCCCCCATCCCCTCCCCTCCCCTCCCGTCTCCTCCCCTCCCCTACACCCCCTCCCCTATTCTCCCTGTCCCTATACTCTGCTACACTCCCCTCCCCTATACTACCCTACACACTCCTACACTCCCCTCCCCTATCCTACCCTAAACTCCCATTCGCTACACTACCCTACATTACCCTATGCCCCCCTCCCCTACACTCTCCTACACTCCCCTCCCGTATCCTACCCTACACTCCCCTAAACTCCGATCCCCTACACTACCCTATACTCTCCTATGCTCCCCTCCCCTCTAACACGCTACACTACGCTATGCTACCCTACCCTACCCTACCCTACCCTACCCTACCCTACCCTACCCTACCCTACCCTACCCTACCCTACCCTACCCTACCCTACCCTACCCTACCCTACCCTACCCTACCCTACCCTACCCTACCCCACCCTATCCTATCCTATCCTATCCTATCCTATCCTATCCTATCCTATCCTATCCTATCCTATCCTATCCTATCCTATCCTATCCTATCCTACCCTCCCCCTGCCCTCCCCTCCCCTCCCCTCCCTTCCTTTTATTCCCTCCCCTTCCCTCCCTTCTTGTCTTCTTCTCTCCTCTCTTCTTTCTTTCGGGTAACTTCAAATCGCTTCAGTCGTTCTCATAGCTCCTGTCCCTGGCTGATTCACGGGAACCCATCAGCAGCAACCAGAAGCGCTCCAGCTGCTGTGTCACTGGTCGAGCAACAGTCTCCAACTGGGAATCGCTGACTTCGTTGTGTGGCTCAGACAGGTGCCTTGCAGTTCCACCGTGGCCTGGACGTTTCCTCTTGCTGTGTCCCCACCTACAGCGCACTTCTGCTTAGAAGCAGCAGCAGGCTTTGCAAGATGTCCCACTCCTTCCATTTTCAGTGGTTTAGCTTGGCTAGCCGGGTGGTGTCTGTCAATAGAAGACAACAACGAGATTTGGGTTAGAAACAGCTAACTGAGTAGTTCCTTTGCACAAGGGCAAGGAATATCTACCCCTTCCTACTGGAGGCTGCAGTGTCAGAGATAATGACGGGTCCTTCCGAGAGCTTTGAAATATCCCTTGGGGATGCTGAGTCCAGAGGACCAGAGCAAACCTGTCTAAAGTACACCGTGGAATCACTCGGAATGACTTCCTAGCAGAAGCATGTGTCTGATACGGCTTCAGCTGCTTGCAGTGTTCTTCTTCACCTCGTACCTAAATTCAGATGAGAGATCTCAATGAAGATGGAAAGGTTGAGAAATAGAGAAATCACTGATGTGCTTTGAGAACTTCTAAGGACTGAGTACTGCATCAATCCCATGTTGTAACATTAAGGATTGGTTAGAAAAGCAAACGTTAAAAACAAGGAAAGGGGAAGAACAAGTAAGCTTTCTTAAAGTATCTATTCTATTTAAGGTATCTTTAAAGAAGTAAATAAGTACTGAAATATATATGCAGATAGAGAGAGAGAGAGAGAGAGAGAGAGAGACAGAAACCTAAGAGTCTGCTGTGCAGGTTAGCTTCTTGCTCTCTTTTCTAAAAGTCACAGTGAATGCAGCATCTGTGTGCGTTACAAGCATTACCCTCAGTCCAGCACAGGTACACACGAGAGGTCAGCCTGCAGGTTGCGGAGGCAAAGCAACTGCTCTGGCTGGATGTGAAGAGCCAAGACAGAAGTTGCTGTCAGGGAAAAGATACACAGAGGGGATGAAAAAGACGGAGTGTGCTTCCGACCTTCACAACTTCTAAGCAAGCGGAGATGAGGTTGTGGAAGAAGCAAATAAGCTGTTGATCTAGAAGCAGCCTGAAGATTGTCCTTAAGCAGGGCCTTGCATTCTTCATTTTTACAGCATTGCTTGCCTTCAAGTGCACGACGATGATTTTATGAACTTTCTACCACTACAGAAATGCACCGGATTCTTTCACAAAACTTACGGGTGGTACTTGGCAATATTGGTCAGCATTCTCTATTTCCTTCTTCATCTCAATTCTCTTTTGGCCTGTGAAGCTTTCCAGATCAGAGGAGAAGATCCACGGTAATACGGAGCTTTGGATACTGCAAAGGAAACGAAGAATCCTACTGACAACTCTTTTCAACCTCGCCTGCAAGCATCACAGAAAAGAACACCGAAAGAACACCGCTTTATCATGGGAAGCATAAATTGGAGCATAGGTGTCCTATAGCTGAAGCGAGGTGAAGCAGGTTCCACACAAGGTGAAGGAGCACACCCATAAGCATTTCCATAAAGCCGTGTTTTCAAACAAAGGGTTAAGATTTAGATTTTCTTACAAGTGAAGAATGAAGAAATAAAAGAAAAAGAAAATTACCAGGACATCCAGTTTTCCTCTAGCTTGCTTTGCTTCTTTCCGAATCTGAGTCTGGAGTGACAGTCAGGGAGCAGCGTTGTGCAGAAATGCCAAAGCCTCCCCAGCTGGTTGTACCTTCATCAGCAAGGGCTTTGATACTGCTGCCTCCTCAGCAACATCAGCCATTTCCGAGGAAAGCTGGTGTCCATCAGGTCAAATAGGAATGGGAAATCCCTCTTGCCACAACTTCACACTCACACCAGAGTTGGCAGGACAGGCCGATGGACAGAGAAGCGTCTGCAAGAGTGTTAGAAAACAGACTTTAGATTTCCGTCAACCCAGAAAGAATTACTTGCTCATCCCTTCAAAGTGAACTCTGAGTAGAAGGAGGGGATCCCAAGCTGCATTCCTGACATCTATGCTGCAAAGTCATCCAATGGGACATGTTACTGGACCAGCCTGTTACGAACAGAAACAGGACTTTGAGGTTATGCTGTTGGATTAGAATTAAGCTCAAAGAGTTAGTCCTTTGACGTGTTTTTGTTTGCAAGTGTTTTCACTGCTTCCCAGACAATGTCTCCAGCAAGCTAGCTGCTTGCTTCATTTGTTCTGTTCTGTTCTGTTCTGTTCTTTTTGATTCTGTTTTGTTTTGTTTTCTCAGCCAGGATTCTTAGTGAAATGAGATTAAAGTGATCATATTGTATGTCCACCCATCCCTCCCTCCCCTTCGCTTGTCCAGAGCTTTTACCTCGTCCAGCAGCTTGAATGAACTCGGTCCTAGGCGCAGTTGTGTCCAAGCCATTCTGTTCCTAGACGTTTTGTGAGAACAGACAGCTAAGTAGTGGGGAGAGGACGTGCTGCTGTCTGCAGTGTGACCTCAGCGCTTACCAAACAGTAGGGAATACACAGAGAAGGGCCTTAGGAGAACTTCAAGCCCCAGATACGTTTTATGTGGAAACCATATTTCCCAAGATAACACTGGACACAACTGCATAATCAAAAGGGATTCATTTCTTGGTTCATTCAACTCCTAGGTTTTAGTTTTAAAACATGTCTGTCTTGGCTTAAAGCACTCTTCCAATCTCTATTTCCAGTTCCTAGGATTTCCTGAAATAGGGTGTCCTGGTTTCAGTTAGCACAGAATTAATCTTAATCTCTTAATCTCAGGGTCGTGGGTTCGAGCCCCACGTTGGGCGCCAAAAAGGCTGTCGTGGTTTAACCCGGCCGGCAGCTAAACACCACGCAGCCGTTCGCTCACCCTCCCCCCTCCCTCTCTGGGACGGGGGAGAGAAATGGAGAGTGAAGCCCGTGAGTTGAGATAAAGACAGTTTAATAAGACAGGAAAATAATAATAACAAAAATAATAATAACAATAATAATAATAATGATACAATGGTGATAATACGAAAGTAATAGTATGTACAAACAAGTGATGCACAATGCAATTGCTCACCACCCGCTGACCGATGCCCAGCCTAACCCCGAGCAGTCCGGCCCCCTCCCCCCAGCTAGCCACCCCTATATATTGTTTAGCATGACGTCAGATGGTATGGAATACCCCTTTGGCTAGTTTGGGTCACCTGTCCTGGGTCTGTCCCCTCCCAGCTCTTACTGCACCCCCAGCCTGCCCGTTGGCAGGACAGAGCAAAAGGCTGAGATGTCCTTGGCTTAGTATAAGCACTGCTCTGCAACAATTAAAGCATCGGGGTGTTACCAGCACTCTTCTCATCCTAAGCCAAAACACAGCATTCCACCAGCTTCTAGGAAGAAAATTAATTCTGTGCTAACTGAAACCAGGACAAGGGAATCCCACTTTTTCCTTTTACAATCTCCCAGTCTCTTCTTTTTTACCTCTCCCCAAGAAACTTAGCACTGCTCTCTTCATACTTGACAACTAGATATGGAGCTGTATCAGCCAGAAGGAAGTTTCCTTCACACTTTCTGCTTCTTACGGTATCTGGGCTCTTACCTTTACACTTACTCACCCTTCCTACATTAGCACAAAGAAAGCTGTTTGGGAGATCTGATGTCTTGTTTTCCAGAAACTGCCCTGAATCAACTTTACAAGAGCTGTCCCACGCTGCGAGCACAAGTCTTGCAGTCTGGCCAGATATTTGCCTTCTAAGTCAATAACCAAATCTGTTACAAAGGTAAGAACATGTAATTAATGGAAAGGAAATCCTTTTATTTTCATCACAGTTCACTTTTTTTAGTTAAGTTAAGAACATGTAATTAATGGAAAGGAAATCCTTTTATCCTTTTATTTTGATCTAAATTCTTTTTTTTTTTTTTTTTTTTTTTTTTTCTAGACCAAGAATGAACCGTGGAGAACCACCAAAACTCAGGTGAGAAATGAAATGACAAATGTTAAGGTCAGGAAGCTTGCCCACTTCCATTGCTACCCTGAAAGCAGATGGAGTGCATCTTCATACGCCACAGCCTGAGACACTAGTCGACAGGCCAGCCCGTGTGAGGAAGTCCATTGCTGTCCTGAATTTTAACATGACAGGGGGACTCTTAAGCCTCTTGTTTATGCTTTAGTACTTGCGGTCTATGGGAGGACCACAGCACACTCTTCTCTGTCTCCCCTTATTTGTTGATCATCTGTAGGAAGAAGAGAACGTGCAGAGGCCCTCACCCGTACATTGGGTCTGTTCTCACTCTGTGCAGCTCCATCATTGAGCAAAGTACCAACCTTGAGGCTTCTGTAAGGACTTGACACAAACTACAGAATACTACAATGAAGCATTCACAACAAAACCACATTTTTTTCCGCAGCCAAGCATCAAAACACTTACAGAAGGGCATGGTCCCTCTCTGTGCACCTCAAGGGGAGATCCACAAATCCTCACGTGGTTTCATCGCATCCAGCACCCTTCTCTGTGCCTCCCAGCTAAACGTGCACAGAGGCAGCTGTTGCCAAAGTGCTGTGGTGACACAATTCAGTTCTGTTTCTGAAGTCATCACCGCAGGCGCCTCCCAGTGACGGCACAACACTCTCTGTTGCTAATGCGTCTGTCTCAGAAACAGCTAGGGAAGTACCACTATGCCCAAACTGACTTGAATTAGAGTAGTTCCCAAATTATTCCCTGCTCCCCTACATCTGTGGAAGGTGTGTGATCAATCTTTTCCTTGAGAAAGGACTACAGAGCAAAAGAGCTTGATTCTGAGACGTTGCCCGTCCTTGTAGAGCAGTTCACCTTTGATTTCCATGTCAGAAAAAAGAAGGTGAAATCAACAATTCCCTTCCTCTGAGCTGGGAATAGGAAAGAAGCCCAATTCTCCAGGAAGCCTTCAAAAGGAAACTCTGCATTTCTTTGTTAAACACCTTGTTTAATTTCTTGAAAGAAATCTTTCCCAGGACTTTGCAACTGCGGTGGTTCAAAGCGGGTGGGCAGCCGAGTTCCACCACGGCCGCTCTCTCACTCCCCCTCCTCAAAGGGAAAGGGGGAGAAAATACGATGCAAAGGGCTCCAGGGCTGAGATAAGGACAGGGCGATGGCTCAACAAGTATCGTGACGGGCAAAGCAGACTCAGCAGAGTGACCCTCAGGGTCCCTCCCTGCCCCTGCTCCCCGTGGGGTCCCTCCCATGGGATGCCGCCCTTCCCCAGCTGATCCCACACGGGCTGCCCACAGGCAGCAGCTCCTCAAGCACTGCTCCCACACGGCTCCGTCCCACGGGCTCCATCCATCCATCCATCCCCCAGGAGCAAACTGCTCCAGCACGGGTCCCCCACGGCTGGGCGGCAGCTCCCCCCAGCCCCCCTGCTCCTGCGGGGGCTCCTCTCCATGGCTGCAGCTGCGGCCCGGGGCCTGCTCCTGCGGGGGCTCTCCACAGGCCGCAGCCTCCTCCAGGCCACAGCCACCTGCTCCACCGGGGGCTCCTCCACCCACAGGGGGGCAGCAGCGTGGAGATCTGCTCCATGGGGGACCCATGGGTGCAGGGGGACAGCCTGCTCCACCAGGGGCCTCTCCCTGCACAGCCCGCAGGGGAACTGCTGCTGTGAGCCTGGAGCACCTCCTGCCTCCTGCTGCACTCACCTTGGGGGCTGCAGGGCTGCTTCTCACTCCTTGCTCTTCCAGCTTCTGTTGTGCAGCAGTATTTCCCCCTGCTTACATCTGCTCTCCCAGAGGTGCAAACAACATCGCTTATTGGCTCAGCTCTGGCAAGCGCCGGGGCCCTTTTGGAGCTATCTGGAGCTGGCTGTTGTCTGGACTGTTCTCACAGACGCCATCCCTGCAGGCCCCTGCTACCAAACCCTTGCCACGTAAATCCGATCGAAGTGTATGCAGCAATTACAAAGCCGCTGTGCTTTGGGCTGTCACGATCCTCCTGCAAGTGCAGGGGAGGTGCAGGGTTGCTTTGCATTTCCAAAAGGAGGAAGAAAGCCTCCAACCCCACTGGACCTCAGCCACTTGCAGGATCCAAGCAACGCTCCCCACTTTCAGTTATCTCCCTCCCATGCACACAGTGGGAGCAAGGTTGAACAAGCACATTTTTGAAAATGTTTATCTTAATGAAGAATAAAAGAAGTCTACAACACCCAATCCCTCTGTGCACCCAAGGCAAAAATCGTGGACTATTCTGCCTCAACACTATTTTCAGACCCAATTTGTCAAGTCATCTAGCAGAGGATTTCTCTCTTGTTCACTCACTAGCTTAGTAGAGCACCAGTTTACATAGGTGCTGGAGCAGATTCCTCAACCATCTGAAGGGACTTGATCCCAGAAAAGTTCAAAACTGCAGATGACTCATGATTTTGTGGTGAAGCATCTATTAAATGAGAGCTGTTCCGCTTAGGGCACAGTGAGACAGTGTGAGAAGAACCCTGTATCTCACTGATTGAGGCTTTATAACTCTACAGAATTGTCAGTCAACAATAAATGGAAAGTGCAGGAGATATGTTCTTTCTTCCTCCTTTCCCTGCCATACATTAGCAGAGAGATTGTGGTGGGATATAGGTTCAGAGCCTCACAGAAGAAGGATTTGAACCCAGGCTCTCCACAGTCTGCACTACTGCCTTTCTGACAGCTTTTGACTATTTTATTTTATTTTATTTTATTTTATTTTATTTTATTTTATTTTATTTTATTAGTATTATTATTCTTCTTTTTCTGGGTGGTGTCTAAGTCTTGGGGGGCAGAACAAACTGTGGGAGGAGGGAATGCTACTACTGTCTGTGACAGTGGTGATTTCTGGACAGTGTTAGCAACAGAGCTTCTGCAGAGAAGAGAAAATGCCAGGCAGTCTCTGTTGGTATTCCATGTACTGAGTACTGAGTGCAGTTTTGGGCTCCACAGTATAAGAAAAAGACATAAACCTGTTAGAGAGTGTCGAAAGAAGGGCAACAAACAAGAGGGTCTCTTTTAACAGGGGGATTGAGGTTTGTGGCAAGGTTTTGGTAGCAATTTAGGGGCTGCACTGTGCTGGACACAGCAACAGACGCACCATAAGCCAAAGTCAGACAATAAGCCAAGGTGTGTTCACGCGTGGTTTACTGTGGTTTACGTGTGGTTTACGTATAGAAGAAAGTTTTTGCCTAGTGGTGAGTATACTGCAGATTTGCTGCATTGTTCTAAATTAAATAGCAAGATAAGTGATGGCATCGTAGGCTGGGAAAATATTTCTAGAGTATCAGCGCATTTTGAGCATCATTTTAACTGTTTATGCAAACATGAAGATTATTAAAATCAGTGTTTATTTAGGTCTGTATGTAAACAGGTGATCATGTTGTATAGCATGCAGTAAATGGTTTGTGAATGCTGCTTGAAGAATGAAAAGAGTAAGTCAGCTCCACAAGGAATAAATGAATTTTGTTTATTTGTGCAATGCAGAGATTAGAATTAGACCAACAGCATGGAACCAAAGTCTTGCTGTGTGCCTTTTATCTGTAGGACAGTTCATGGAGGCTTCAGCAGCCCTATCTGTTTTCTAGCACTCTGAAATGTCCTCTGTGGTGCTGCACCCAGTTGAAAGCCTGCACTGATTGTGATGAACTTTCCTAACAGGAGGCACGGGTCCTTCGTCGGACGCTGGCTGGGGATGTATGCTGCGATGCGGGCAGATGATGCTGGCCCAAGCACTGATCTGCAGACACTTAGGGAGAGGTGAGTGCTGGTCCTGAGGGAACTTCGGTATTGTCTGCAGACGCTTCTTTGTAAGTACTCCATTAAAAGCACAAACCCTGAATTTATTAGTGAGACTTTCTTTGATGCCCTGGTAACAGTTCCTAATGAATCAATTCATATTCAGCTGGGTGAAATCATCCCAGCCTGAAGCAGAGAAATAGGCATAGAAGGAGAACAAATGGGGAATCCTGTCGCCATTATTTTATAAACCTTTTAGTGTAACACCCAAGTTGAGGCCAAGGGAAAACCTGCCACCGTGGGACAGTGCTCTTACCCTTCTCTTCACTACTCACTTGTCAGCAGCACGAGGTCCAAACCCCCCTGGTGCAAGCTCTTAAGCATGCATGTCACATCCCAGGATGCTGCCAGTGGAGTGTTTGGACTTTCTGTATGGATCTTATGTTGTTATTTAATGGGTGCTTAGAAATCCAACAAGGTCTAAACACAGCCTGTACTTTTAAATAATCTTGGAAGCTCAGAGATACTGGAATGGCTATCAACACGCAGCATGATCCGTCAGAATATGTTTGCAGTTGATGTTTTTGTTTTGTTTTATTTTCCCTGTTTTTACAATCTAGCCTATGATGATAAAGGGCAGCTTGATGATAAATAACAAGCTTGGAATTCTAGGAGCTCTACACAAAATGTAAATATTCGAGATGAATTGAAATGTCTTTTAACATCTCATTATAAAGCTTTCTGCTGTCTAGACATTTGATCAGTGTAATGAAAACGTCACCATTTTTTATTCTATATCAATTTTTCCTTTCAGATTGGCAATGGGAAAAACACAAAAAACAACCAGAAGAATATCACAGAATCCTACGATGCTTTCTCGACAGGAAGGCTTGCTGTTATTCAATCCACCAGATGGGTAAGAACAAACATAAACTTTCAGGTTTTTTCCACTGAAATTTCTACTGTGTTGAATCACTAATTTGCAGTATGTTAATTCATAATTTTAAAAAGTGGATGTGAAGACAAGGTGTATGCTTATACAAAAATAAAAAGGTATGCAGATGGGCGCAAAGACTAGTAGTACAGAAACATTCCCTGAGACCTAAATAAAGCCATGTACTAGAATGTAGCTCTTGATAAACTCTGTAAGCCTTGGGTACCAGAGTCAGTAATGTTAGAATAGACAGTCTTGTAGCTTATTGCTGTAATTTGTAATAAAGGGCACTAACATTTGTTAACTTGTAATTCTCATTGTAGTTTAGAAGCCTTTTGTTTATTAAAGAAACTGGCACTCCCTAAGTTTTGAAAAGAGCATAGATTGAGAAAATAATTGTTATTGCTAAATACAGATTGCAGTTACTCTAGAATGTTTGACAGTCACGGTATTTACTGTATATTGTTCCCACATTCTTTATGGTCTCATTTTTCTTTGATTTTGTGTACGTGTGTCTTTTTTTCACTGTGAAAACAGCACAGGTGGGTGTTGGAGAGGGGAAGTCAATTGGAGAATGGTTTGGACCAAATACAGTTGCTCAAGTACTAAAGTAAGTGAGATCATACCAGTCTCATTCAGAACGTACTCCCCTGGGGCAGCCAAGAGAAGGCCCAGGCAGAGTTTTGAAGGCTGCATCTCCCCCTGTCCCACAGTCAGGAATGTACTTGCCATCTATTTACAAGTGCAGCATGGAATGTCATGCCACAGCTCGGTGTGCAGGTACTGAGTTGGGAATGGGTGACCTCTAAATTTTAATAAAGGAAGAGCCTGAGGAGAAGAAACTGCAGGAAAGTCTCCTGCTATGCCGTCTGCATGCCCTCACCAGTCACACCACAGATGTATATTTCTTTCTGCACAGTGGCACAGCTCTGGCAGGTCGAGAGTGCCACCGTGTAGGTCGGAGTGGTGGTGTGAAACATCAGAGAGAAGCCATCTCGGCTGAGGAGGGAACTGAGCTGCAATTCCTCCCTTTCTGAGCAGCAGTTCTGCCAGCAAGGCTACTGGATAAAGATGGGCAGCTCCTCATAGTCTGGGAGCCACACTGAAAGGAACTGAGGCTGCTCAGTTCTCCAGGGGTACGTGGAGGTGTCTTACCTCAGGCAGGGGCTAGGCTACAGGTCCTGCGAGCTCAGCAGCAAGTCTTTGACACCCTGGAACAGGCACATGATCTGAAGAGGGAGGGGAGCTGAAGCATGCCCTGGACTCCAGATCTTTCATGGCCAAGTTTTTCATGGTGAAACGCTCACCCCCATTTCTTTCTGGCTTATTTGAAACAGCTAATTCTGCCAGTGCAGCTTAAGAGTGTAGCTCCCTTCCCCAAAGGTTTGGATTTTGCAGAAGTGGACATAAAACTGTGTGCTGCTGTCTCCCACTGAAGTTTTGGTGCCCCAAACCCTTAGCTGATTTAGCTTTTAACGCCCCATTTCTGCTGTGCACGCAGGCTCAGGCAGAAGTAATTCCACTGAATTCAGTGGAATTTCTTAAGCAAAAAGTAATCTGCAAAACCGGCATAGGAATTTTTTTCTTTTCCAGATGAGAAAAGACACAATTGGGCAAGAACCCAGTGCAGAGACTGTCGAGTGCAATAAAAAGTAATAAACTTGATGTAGTTGAACTGTTACTGTCACTGCACTTAGCAGTAAGACAAAACAGTTTGCACATGGTGCAGCGCATATGTTTTTCCTGGTACCACTCAGTACCTATTTTTCTAAAGATATGAAACATTTAATGTTTAAAGTTTTCTTTTTCTTACATGGAGACTTTAAAAAATGCAGAAAGGATGTTTTTTCTTAAGAAAAAAAAAATAAATAAATGGTTCTGAGTGTAAAGCTACCCTTTTGATCCAACTAGTTTATATTAATTAGTACCTTAATGTTTTCTAGGAAGCTTGCTTTATTTGATGAATGGAATTCATTAGCAGTTTATGTATCTATGGACAATACGGTGGTCATTGAAGACATCAGTAAGTGACACCTCATCAGTTTTCTGGTAACAGTTTCTGATTTGACTCCATTTGCCAGCATGTATCTAAACATGAACAAATACTTGGGGGGCCATGGGTTTGTCTTGCAAGGGTAAGAAGAGGGAAGAAGGACATACAAACTCAGTTGTGTTTTTTTGATCCCTGATGCCAACTTCGTGCTCACATCACTGGATGTGAAGAGCTCCTTGAAGAATTTCTACTGTCATCATTGCTGCCATTTCATTTCTCTGGCGTTTTATAGGCAAAGCTTGACACTATTAATAACATTAATAGGACATGTCACTGCAGTCTTAAATTGTCATCCCCCAATCATTGATCTAACGTCTCACTTGGACGTGCCAGCACATACTGTCTGCTAGAATTACTTCTACTAAATAGCTGTAATTGCCATGCCCGGCTCGTTTTGTCTTGGGTGCCCTATAAAGATCCCTGGCAAACTAGCTTAATTCACTACTGAGAGGAAGATCTGCTTTGTGTTCCTCTGTGCGTTGACTGATTTCTAGTTTTATTCCCGCAGAAAAAATGTGCTGGTGCCCTCCTCAGAGCAGCAGCGCGTCCCACAGCAGTGCACATTTGCACAGAAGTGCTCTTGGCCGAAGCAAGAAGGCAGGAGGACTCTGCACAGGCTGGAAAGCCCTCTTGCTTATTATACCTCTACGACTAGGGATAAATCACATAAATCCCGTATATATTGATGCATTTAAAGTAAGGTTTTCTTTCAATTCATTGCTTGTTACTGTCAAATAAGTTTGGGTATCTGTGATGTCAGTAAAGAAATGAATGACAATTTCCTTTATTCCTTTTGAACTCCTAGGAATGCTTTAAGATGCCACAGTCTTTGGGAGCATTAGGAGGGAAACCAAATAATGCCTATTATTTCATAGGATTTTTAGGTAAGGAAAAAAGAAACTTATTCCAAATGTGCAGATGATCAAAAGAGAACATTTTTTGAAGGGGAAATAGTAAGGGGTCTAAGCGTGAACCTCTAGAAGTAAAGAAAGATGAGAATAGAATAAAATAAATGAAGAAGCATATCTAAAAGAGTTTAGAAACAGTATGAGATGATCCTTAACAGGAGCAGAAAGTTAACAGCAAAGCTAGGTGTAAAAATAAGTGATGACATCAACAAGAGCAACATACTGAGAATAGCTGATAGCATTTGACAAGTGTATTGGTCAAATGTCACTTTTATTTTCTTGTATTTCAAAACTGTTTCTGATAGCAGTATCTTTTTCACCTTTTGCATACCTTCTGTTATTAAGTATTGCTCTAATTAATTTAAAATGCATTCCTTCAGATTTCACCCCACTTTGGGCCAAAATTTTGCAACCCTATTTTGTCCTTTTGTAAAACCTAACCTGTTTTAGTTAGGCTTTTTTGTTCCAATTTCTGAATGAATGCCTAATGGGATTACAGATTGCATCTGTGAACATCCTGTACCTTTTAATCTGTCAAATGTTAGTGTTTACAACACTTGAGATTTAAAAAAAAAAAAAAAAAAGTACTGGATCTCACATGGAAAAATAAAAGTATGTGACAAAGATAGAACATAACCAACCAAAAAATTACAGTAATAGGTGACAATAGGAAGTTATACTAAATACCCTGTGGGAAACGCTGTGTCTAAACCTTCCGATTCTCTTAAAGAATCCCTAGCTGGAAAGTCTAGATTATACTGACTGCGATGGCAATCTAATTTCTATTTTACAGTTCTGGACCAAGTGCTTATTAATGTCACTTGCTTATTTTTAACATACGGCTTTTACCCATCCAGGCAATGAGCTGATCTATCTGGACCCTCACACCACTCAAAGCTTTGTAGATTCAGAAGAAAATGGCACGGTTGACGATGAGAGTTTCCACTGCCAGGAAGCCCCACATAGAATGAAGATCATGAATTTGGACCCTTCAGTAGCTTTAGTAAGTGTCAGGAAATCTGGAATGCATGTACTTTATCTCAAAGTAATGTCTCTCTACATTGGTAAGGGCAGCAATGCATCTCCTTGAACAGAACCAAGATCACAAAGCTGTCTTCTGTGATCAACACATAGTAGTTTGTACATAACTACATGGAGAATCTTAGGGCAAGTGGGGAGCTGTCTGTACTGTAGGGAGCTCGCTTTGTTTTCTTTACTGAGCAGCTTTTACTTCTTTCAAGAGGCATTATAATGGTCAGAGCAAGGAACTGAAACAGGTTTACGTGTTTTATTCTATCACTACTTTATGTTTGGTCACCTCTAGACAAGTTACTTAAACTTACTTTCTATCATAAGTTGAAAATGTTTAAGTGGAATTATTGTATTTCACCCTACAAATACAAATGTATTATTTGTAATTCACCCAAAATGTCATGGGGGTACTGTGGTATTTGAAAAAATTGGATCTGATCCCATGCCAGTATCCTGTGATTGGGTGATTGGCAGTTGTCACCAGTGGGATGTGTTTCTAAAGCTTTAAACAATCTGTAAAGATACCGGTATCTGTCATTCATTCACATACCTGTTTTTTAATACTGCTGCTTTTTAGAAAGTTTTTTTTGTTTTGTTTTGTTTTGTTTTGTTTTAATACTTAACTACGTAACTGTGCAAAATGTGGCATGATGCAACGAGACAGACAAAATCATAATGAAGAGCAAATATTTTCAGTATAGATACCAGAATGGAAATGTTCCTTAGGTGGTCCATCATCTACAAGTTTTCAGCTTCTGCTGATACCTGGACTGTAGGAACTGGGTGGCGCTCCATGGAGGAGCACACAGGAGCTGCTGCTATTTTTTGCTTGACTATTTCGTTAGGGGTTTGCAGGGCCTTGTTCTCCCCGTGGGTTCTCTCCCTAGAGCTGCCACATATTTGGAGTCTTATATCTACTGATCGTACAGGGCATTACTGTATCAGAGGTCAAACCGCCTTACCTGCTGGTACCACATACCTACCATCTGCAAAGGTAAAACTCTGTGTGTTTGTTTTTTCCCCTAAGGGCTTCTTTTGCAAAGAAGAATGTGATTTTGATAACCGGTGTAGTCTTGTACAAAAGGTAAGAGTGGGAACTTAGCATCTCGATTTGTTCTTTATAAAGTCTGGTTTTTATTGTCTGTTTTTTGTAAAATTTTCCTTTGCATTTTCCTTTGTATACAAATTGTATGAGCCATGGAGAAGAATGCATTAAAGCATCAGGGTAAGGCAATACTACTGAATTGCTAATTGGAAATTGTTCAGCACTTTACCAGCCACAAACCCTGCCAGTTGGAAAATGGGTGTAAACATCCACACTTGAAGGTGTTACTGGGTGACACTTGCTTTTAACTTCTAATTCTCACTAAATGACTAAGGTTTAACTGCCATATTGTAGTGATGTATCAATGATTTGCTTCCTGATCCTTTTTTATTGTTTGACATAATAGATTGCGTGTTCTAATTATGACTGTTAGTCCCTGCTATCTTAAAGATCTGATTCTGTAAGTGCTGCAGGCCTCTAGCTCCTGCTGATCTAGGGAGAACAGAAGGTGCTGGCTGCCACAGGAAACAGACTTGAGGATGTTTCTGCATGCAGCTGTTAAGCTAAGCACCAGACGTCTGAATGTAAAGTACCATCAACCTCTAAAGGCATTTATTTAAAAAAAAAAAAAAATCATCTAAGGAAAACAGTTTGTAAATAACTGAAATACAGGACAGAAGGTAACTTCTCTTTGAAGAGGAATAGCGTTTGGCTTCAGGAACACCTTTTTTCCTGACCAAAACCTGTCCTTCAAAATCTGATGCGTTTTTTTTTTTTTTTCCCCTTTGGAGGAGCTGATAGATCTGTCTTTTGTGCTATTGATCAACAGAAAACTTGAGGAGAGTTCTATGCAAGCAACTTCCTTTTAAAAAGCAGAAAATATTGTACATTCCTAGTGTGCTTGCTACATGTAAACAAAATTACAGGTTTGCAGATATCAAAGCTGATATCAAAAGATGATAAGACTGATAATTTGTAGTACAGTTCAAGAGATCTGTCTTCCAGATGTGTTTTAACTAGGGATGTATTACAGAGACCATGGTGCTTGGATTTCACAGTATGTCTGTATAAAGACTTTTTTTTCCTGATGGACATGCGTAATTAAAAAACACTTTCAATTAAGCAGACACGTTTTGTGTTTGAAGCGTCCCCCGAGCCAGCTTTTAAAATGAAAGCATTCTGTCCTCAGGAGATTCTAAAGCAGCAGAGTCTACAGATGTTTGAGCTGGTCCAGAAGCACCCGCCACACTGGCCTCCTTTCATACCTCCAACAAAACCAGAAGTGACAACCACAGGAGCAGGTAAGGCACCGATTAAAAGCCTAATTGTGCAATGTTATGTTCCTCGTTAGCAAATAAAAGAATAATCACAGGTAGAATAACTATCCTTTGTGAGTGTCAAGCAATATATAGTTTTATTTTTCCTTATAGGAAATGCTCTTTTATCACAGATTAGTTTGGAGAATCTGTTCACCGTTAAGGAACCGTAAATGCACCTCGCTCATTTTCATGGCATGATGCGGTAATACCACTTGACAACTCCAGAAGACTGGAAAGGGGCTTTTGAGTCGGTTTACACACCGACCGTGTAAGTTTTTACACACAGGTACATTACCAAGGCGTTTACCTCCACCGTACCTGCGTGTAGCAAGCTCCTGCCTCCAGTGCTGCGGAGACGTGCTCCTCGGGGGGGGGGGGAAGGCAGAAAGGGAGGAGAGAGCACCCTGCGACAGAGAAACAAAACACACGTGTTAATTTCAAAACATCGTGGCTTTTTTTCCTCCCACGATTTCCCCTCCTGATGGCTGGTGCGCGGGTGGGCAGCTGAGGCAGCCCCGGGACCGTGTGCGTAGCCCCGGCCGGGGCCGCTGAGCTCCCATACGGCTTTTTTTTTTTTACTTTTATTTTTATTTTGGCTTTATTTTTAGGCACCGGGAGCGGCTGAGGCCACACAGCCGCCGAGATGAGCGAGCCTCGTTGTGCTCAGCAGCTGAGCTCTGCTGCCTGCTCTGCGGCTGCAGTTCCCTCAGCGAAGGCTTTGAGGTTCTCCGACTCGTGTTAGGCGATGCATTCCTGCACCATTCGCATCGAATGGGGACGCTTGACGCGGAAAAAAAGCAAAAAAAAAACCAAAAAAACACCAAACAATAAACTTAAAACCTCTGCAGCCCTTCCTCCCCTCAGCGCCCCCCTTCCTTCCCCTCGCCGTTCCTTCACGGACCGCGCTCTCCGCGCCCACCCCGCCGCGTTCTCCACAGCCTAAACTGAAACAAAACGCAAAGCCCTCGAAGCCGGGACCAGCAAGGAGGGCTCAGCACCCGTCCCTGCGGGGCTCGGAGCCCGATGGTGCCCGGCAGGACGGCGAGGGGCCGAGCCGCCCCCTCATGGCGGTTGGCGAAGCCGCCCTCAGGGCGCAGGGAGGGGGGCGGTGGAGCGGCTGTTGGAGGCGGCTCCTCGGTAGGCCTTGCGGGGTTGGAGCTGCCCGGGGGGAGCCTTCGGTCCCCTCAGCGCTAGGGTGGGCTGAAGGGGCGGCGGTGACCCTCCTGTGTTGGCATACTGCTCTCTGAAAAGAGTACTCACTTCTGGTAACTTTTCCAAACGCGCACCAGAAACAGCGCCCATCAGAAGATGGTGCTGGCTGGGGGGCATGCTCGCCTTGCAGCTGAGGCAATGGACTGGTGAGCTGCTGCCAGAATCACAGAATCACAGAATATCTAGGTTGGAAGAGACCTCAAGATCATCGAGTCCAACCTCTGACCTAACGCCAACAGTCCTGCTCCTTCCCCGCGCTCAGCTGTGTGCTCCTGCCCTCCTGTGCATTGGATACAAGAGCTGTGCAAGGACAGCGTGAGTTGGTGCAGCTGGATTGTCTGGCAGAACACTAATCCTGTCAGTAAACCAAAAAAATCTGTCAGGGCCTATCCATTTTGTCATAGTCAAAATGGGATATGAGGGTGTTTTCTTTTTTTTTTTTTAAGATGAGGTTGTTAACATATGTAGGATGTAAGTACCTTCAATACTTTGTCAAAACACACACACCACTTCACTATCCTTCAAATGTAGTGAGGTGTCCTGCAGATTTGAGAAAGTACTTCACAGGTGTTCTGAAACACCGAATAGCCTATGTAGTGTAGGTATCTTTTACTACATGCAGAATCCCTGCCAGCAAGTCGTTAGGTAGACAGTTGTAATTATAAAGTAGTATTTTAGTTTGTGAGACTGTTAGACTTCCATGAGGCTGAAATATCTGCTCATTTTCTGTTGGCTAAAGAAGCATTGAGTTCTGTGCTCTACTGTAGAAACATTTCAAAATAGCCATGACGTGAACTGGCAGAATAAAGGATGCTTGTGCATCTTTCTTCTTGAACCCATACTGATGCTGCTGCCTATCAACCCTGGGAACTTCAATCTACCTTTGTGCTAGTGCCATTTATTTATTTATTTTACATGTATCTAGTTTTACCATGATATAGCCGTTGGAACACAGGAAGGTTTGGGGCACGGATATATTTTTTATATACACAATACCTTAACTGCTGTTCTTAGTTCTATCAGCGTGCTTGTTAACTAATTTGAACAGATGATAAAACTGTAAGTATGGAATGTAAGCTTAGTATTTCATGTTTTGTACTTCTGCTGCAACCCAAAAGAACTAAAATCATAGCACCGAGGACCGAATTGTACTGTGGTCATTTTGAACCCTGAGCTGTGCTGTCCTGCCGCTCCGTAGTGAGACAGAGGTGCGCTGTCCCACCGGCCTGAAGAGACAAGTCTGGGCAGAAGATAAACCAGGAACCAGAAGTAGAGAAATTCTCACAACCTTATTGTACGCATATTTTGGATATTCATCTTCTAGCTTTTCAAGACTGTTCATTCAAAGTAGTTCAGCTTTTTACCTCAGTGTATTAAGTTCCAGGTGCCTCATTAGACCAAACTGAAAATGTCACTGATAGTTTCTGATCCCTGTTCTCCTTCCTGGGATAGCTCAATGCCTCCTGACGGATAGTGTAAGGTTAGTGGGGTAGGCTTTGGGAGATAATAGAAACAGAAGAGAAGTCCGTGTGAGTCCAGCTCAACATCCCCCTGGGTTTGTGTTCAGTTTGTCAGTACTTGAGACCAGTCCCTAGGGAAAAGTACGGGAACAGTGGGTGAACAAGAAGTATAATCTCTAGTAAGATCTTCACGCTCTTTGGAATGATTTAATGTAGTGTGTTTCATCTTACACTTCAGATAACTTTCACTCAGAAACCTTTAGCAAGGCATCCACTCACAGTGGATCCACATAGCTAGTGCTTCTGCATCCTCCTCTTCACTTTGTATTCCAGGCAACGTTTAGCACCTGCTTCTCTGCCTAGCCTTATGAAAATTCAGGTACAGCATCGGTTTTATGGTTCATCTTAACCACCAGCTTGTGTATTGGTGGTGAAACATGCTGGCAGTAAGAGGCAGTGTAGTGCAGCTCGTTACAAGCTTGCGTTCTGCTGGAGGTGCCTACTACAAACGCTCAGCGTCTAACAGAATTTAACGACCGGCAAAGGTGGGAAGGCTGTTTCACTCAGAAATGAGTAGTGACATTGTTTCTCAGGTAATCCAAATCTTCCCCTTTCTGAGGTGTATTTCTATTCAAACAGTATGCTGTTATAGGATTTCTTGAACTGGGCGAACTGGGCTTCAGAAGGGTGCTCCCTACCTTTGTCCCCCTCAAGTCTGAGAAAAATCGGTTGTTAGACCCTTCCTGATAATGTCTGCTCTCACTGTAGCAGGTATGGAAGACCAAAAGGGTCCATTTGGTTTGTGGTGAAATTAACCAAAGTTAAATTTCTGCATCCTTCCCGGGAAGCACATAGCTCTCTGCAGATGGGGCTGTGGGACTAATTCTGATTACAAAACCTTGCTAGCTAAAAACATCAGATAATAATGAAAAAATTAAGAAATCACAAACTGGTCAGTAGTCAAATGCAGATTTATGAGGAGAAAAAAGACTTTTGGGGAAGTAACTTTAGCTTTTCTAATCAGAACAACTTCATCTCAGGAGTTGTTTCTTGGTTTCCCTCGGAACCTTTGTGCTGTCACAACGAATGTGTCACGGTAACTCTGCCCACGGTAACTCTGATGTCCTGTAAACGAGACTTCTGGCAAACTGAAGTGGAGCACATCACGTTTGCTGGATGGAGAGTGTGTTTTGGCTTATTACGTTTTGCTGAATTGTTCCCGTCAGTGCCAAAATGTGGACAGGTGAAATGCAACCTACAGAAATGCTTGTTTTTAAAGTCCTGTGCAATTATAACTTCAGTATATGGAGTCTTCGCTTGTAATTTGTAAATTTTCTTGTGCATTATGTGTATTGTCAATATATTGATGTTAGAAAAAACATTAAATGGCAGTTTTGGATATTGTGAATGGAATAGTTGGTGGGAATTAAATAGCCGCAGTTTGAGCAATGGTTTTAATATTTAATTATTAAATATTATAGTATTAAATCTAGAGTTTAACTGGAAAGTAAATGAGAAGATCTGATAGTTTATAGCGACAGTGTGATACTCATACTAGCAACCAAATGGCTTGAACGTATATTTAAAATTTTAAGCAATTGATTTGTTGTTTAACTTGACTCTCTTTGCTTTCTCCTTAAAGTAGAAAGTTTGGAGCGAGGATTTCTGCTTAAATGTGAGATATGGGTTGTGTTGCTTTTTTTTTTTTTTTTTTAAAGACTTTGTGAAAATGTTTGTTTGTTTGTTTGTTTGTTTGTTTTGAAGCTTAATCATGAAGTCCAACTCAGGAATCTTTGAAGGTGGTGTCTTTTTTTTTTTTTTTTAATTTTCTTGCATAGCTTGTGACTGAGATTTTCAACCTTTACAACCAAAATGCAACTCTTTTAAACTCTTCGGACAGTCTCTGAGAAGTGCTCTCTGCAGGATCAAAGGCAAACTTCTTCTTAAAAAAGTCAACTTTTACACATTTTTTAAAAAGGCTTTAAAAAGGCTTTAAAAATGAATGGCTTAAATTATATACTTGGTAGTTCTCCAGAGGTATTTCACAGACTTCCTTATAGGTTGGCAGCTGGTCTTCATAAACAGGAAGTTATAATGTTAAGCATTTAATACTGCATTTTCTTCTTTGTTTTAACAGCTCAAAAGGAAGAGAAGAGAAAAAAAGATAAAGCGACAGAGTTTATAGGGGCATCAAAGAAAGCTATTGCTTCAGCATCTATGGTGGAGAAACATGCATCTTCCCTCACTAAAAATTTTTCTCCAAAGAAGTCCCCTTCCATGTCTAGCACATCGCTAATGAAGCAGACGCTTAAACCTGCTGGGAGTTTCAAAGGTGAAATTCCCAAGAAACCATGGCCTTCAACAGGTGGCGTTCCTTCAAAACAAGCAGCTTCTTCTCATGACTCGCCAGTTTCCAAAAAACTAGCTGCATCCAGTTTGGCTGGAGGACTCAAAAGGCCTTCGCTGTCTTCCGTTTCTACTGCATCTGGAAGTAGACAAGCAAAAACACAAGCTAGCCCTATCCAGTCGCAGCCCAACTCACAGATTCGACAACATATTCGTCAGTCCCTAAAAGAAATGTTATGGAAGAGGTGGGTGAGAATTCAAAGCACTTATTTTATATAGGAAACTACAACTAGAAGTAAAGGGTTAGCCTGCAGAGTTTTGTTTCTTTCTTGCTAAGTGATACTAAGGGATTTAATTTGTGCTAGAAATTACTACAAGTATTTTTAGCATTAGAGCTTTATTAAAAATAAAAAATCTGATGCCAAATAATTGGGCATGTGAAAAAGCCTTTAAAAAAAAGTCACTATCCCATTTGTACTGAGAGACAATTACAGTTGAAGAATTAAATCACAGCATAGAGATGTTTATAATGCAGGTGACCTGAAGCTGATATCTGGCAATGGTGGTGTTTGGAGATGTAGGGGTTGTACGAAGCATAGTGTAGGGAATATCACAGTGAAAGGTTGGAAGGGCTTGCTGAGGCAGAGGTTCCTTCTTCTCCCAAAGTTAGCAACTGTATTACTATTTTTTTTTAAAAAAAAAAAAAAAAAAAAAAAAAAAAAAGCTGAAACATTGTCCCACAAATATTAAAGCTCTTGTCAGCTGTCAAGACTTAGGCCACTGTGCTCTGGTAGTGTCTCTGAAATAGAAATGCTGTTCACAGTGGAGGGTCTAAGATTAAAACTGAAGTGTTTTAGCTCCCTCAGTAGCTCATGACAAAAAACAACAACAAAAAACTAATTGCAGTGTCATGAGTAGGAGTATTTGTAAGGACTGACCTGGCTTCAGTTCGTTAAGGCTGTCTTCCGTGGTCTTCTGTAGACAGTAGCAAAAGGTTGCCATTGTTGACATTTTGAGGTCCTGAGATAGACTTTGGCTTTGAAATGTGTTTTAAGGAAGTCCTCACTGAGTGAATAAAAGCGTGGTTAACTCCTTCCTCTGAAAATTTAGTTTTTATGAATGCTGCCTGAAGAATTTGTGCCTAACGTAAATGCGCATACCCTTTCTTGTTTTTGACAGAGTCAATGATAGTGATGATCTGGTCATGACAGAGAGTGAAGTAGGGAAAGTAGCACTCAATATTGAAAAGGAGATGTTTAATTTGTTTCAAGTTACGGACAACCGATACAAGAGTAAATACCGCAGCATCATGTTCAATCTCAAGGACCCAAAAAACCAGGTTTGGAATTTACTTAAACAGTAAACGTACTGAAATATATTCTGTTTTTTAAATAATACATCAATATGTAGTTTCAAGAGAGAGACTTATGAATTATGCTCTAAAAATTGTTTTAAAGCCATTCAAATATTAAATAATCCAGTTGGAATGGAAGTCCAGTTGGATCGCGTGTATTTATTAAGATTGGCCTTTGTAGTGAAATATTTGTTTATTGAATGGCATTCTTAGAAAAAAAATAAATGTTTTTCTTCTGTGACGTTCTGTGGTTTGTATGGGAGACCACTTGTGTACATGATAATTTATCTTTTAAAGGAAAAAGAAGCTGGTGCAGATGGGAATAGTGACTAGACAACGTAATTTTTTTTAAAAAAATTCTACTATAGATATGAAACAGGAGTGGCAGTTCATCTCTCAAAATTCCTGTTCAGTAGAATTGATAGTCTATTTTATGGTAATGTGGAAAATTCATACTTCATGATGATTTCATCATTAGTTTCTGGTTGCTGCACCGTGCTAAGTTTTCTTAAGATTAACTGGCATTTTTAATAGGGAATTAAGAAACCTGAAAGGGTTTTGACAGTCCAGCACTGCAAATCATGTTAGTTGCTTAAGTTATTCAGCATGGCAACAAAGTGTGTTTTTTTTTTTTTTTTTTTTTAGGGACTTTTTCATCGTGTTCTTCGTGGAGAAATCTCAGTGTCAAAACTAGTGAGAATGAAACCCGAAGAACTTTTATCTAAAGAACTGTCTGTATGGAAGGAGAAACCAGCCAAAGCGGTAAGCAATACGATTCTCCAGTGTGTCCTTAGATATGAACTACCAGTAACTTCACCAGCCCTTACCACCCATAATTAATATATTGTTTTCTTCCTAATGAAATATGAATAACGTAAGCTTTTTCTCTTCCACTAGCCAACTGATAAGAAAATACAAAATAAAATTATAAAATCAGTATGCAGACTTGTTACTAAAGTGTTTTTGTTTCTCTCAGATGTTAGAGTCAAGAAACAAATCACACGAGATCAAGAAAGCAGCTGTAAAACGGGAACAAGTGCCAGATGTAAATATGGAAGATTCTCCCCCGGTGTCTGATTCTGATATAAGTATTAGCTATTGCTTTAGCATGGAGGTGCCAAGGGAGATAAATGCTAACTAGGGCCTCAAATTTTGTATCAGAAATGCAGGTTGTTTCAATGAACTGTAAGAATATCACCTAGTAGGTGTGCTATGAGCATTTTCCTTTTGGTTTGAAGGAATGCAACAACCTAATATCGGGCATATATCACATGTGCTTCTAAAATATCAGATGATGCGTGTTTTTCAGACCTTTGCCTCAGTTTACAGCAAAATCTTAGCCAATTGTTTCCCCCCCCAAAAATGTGATCAGTATTACAATTCTGTATTCTCAGGAAGCAGTTAATGTGATAGTATCTACTTCGGAATTACATGAAATGAAATGAGGACAAATACTATTTGAGAACTCTGTTTGACATGATATTCTTAAACAAATGATAAAAGGGGAAGAATATTTCAAAATTCCATCTTTTTGTAAGTGCTGCTCAGAGCAGTAGTTCTGCACAGCCCTTAATATCTTTTTAAAGAACTGGAATTAACGGTTTCAAAAGTATTTTTTTATGATTGAATTTAGCAATCAACCAGAATGTTTTCTGTGTTTGTTCATTTCCAGGAGCAGCAGAAGTCAACCCAAACTGTACAAAATGTAAATAGTGCTCCTTCTCTAGACGTTTTTAGCAGTATGTTGAAGGATACAACAAATGAACATCGAGCCCATCTTTTTGACCTGAACTGCAAAATCTGTACAGGTATCTACAGTGTTGACTTTGTCTGAAGTAAAAGAATTATTAAGAGCATTGCTTGCTTACTTGTTTTTCTCTTCAGACCTTTTCATTGTTAAACAGTAATCAAAAACACTTTAAAATTAATTTTGTAGGTCAGATTTCAGCATCTGAAGATGAATTACCACCGAAGAAGATAAAATTAATGGCTTCTGCTAAAAAAGCAGTGTCAAAATCTAAACCAGAAGTTCAGAGAAAATATGAAAGTTCTGCACCATCAGCAGCAGCGGAGCCTGCTAAAGAGGCAGCCTCTGAAAACACAGAGGAAACCGAAGTTGCACCTGCAGCAGAAGCAGTTTCCCAGTCAAGCTTAGAAAGAACTTACATTCCTACAACCCAAGGCCATAACAACACAGATTCTTCATCTGAAGAACCTTCGACTTTTCCTGCCTCTTGCACTGGTGCAGTTGTCACAACTGTAACAGTTTCTGGCCGAGAGCCTAGAACACCAATGAGCGGCTCCTCTGGTACTACGACGACAGCCCTGCGTTCTGGTACTGCATCTGGTGAAGTTTTAACAGGGGAGACAAAGCAGGAAATGTCAAAACCAGTTATGACTGTTCCCAAATCAATATTAACAAAGCCATCGTCCTCACCAGATCCAAGATACTTAGCTGTTCATCAGTCACCCAATATCAGGTGTGTATATTTAATAGTAAGCTAAGCCACTGAATCTCTGGTCTCGCTATGGTCAGTTTGTTTGTCCCCCTTTGCTTCTTACCCTCCCCTGCCAATAATCAAAAGGCATGTTCAACTTTAAATGCGATCACCTGAACTTTAAATTTTTAATTCGTCATCTCCTTGTTTAACTTCTCTAGTTGGTAAAATTTTCTGAGCATCGTTATATATTGACAGTAAAAATTCTTCAATGTGTTTTAACAGATAAATAAAACTTATAAGATATTTGACTTTAAATCTGCATGTGCATTCAAATATATTAAGTGTTTGTGAGGGTTGGTTTAAAGCTGCTCCAGACTTTCATCCTATATTGGATGAAAGTGGAAAACATTAACAAAGCATTTACTAAGGCTTCTGTTACTTGCTTTTTTAAAATAAAGTAATTGATCAATAAGAGGAGGGAAGAAAAGAAGAAGAAGGAAGCATTCTTACTGTGCTCTATAACGTTTCTCTTTTGGATTTGTTTTGCAGTGTTGCTGAGCCATGCTCACCTCAAGGCAGCGATACTTCTCTCTTCCTCTCTCGCCTCAACACCATTTGGAAAGGATTTATTAATCTGCAGAGTGTGGCCAAATTTATCACTAAAGCATATCCTGTCTCTGGGTGCTTTGATTATCTTAGTGAGGTTAGCACTGACATGTTTATGCGTTTAGAATGTATTGCAGTTCCTGTTGTTAGAAAGGCTGGGGTCACTGTGTATGTTGTTATATTGGACGTGTAACAAAAAAAAAAAAAATTGCATCCCTTTAGTAATCTCCTTTAGTAATAGGAACAGTAGCCTGAGGCAGGGGGGAGGAGAGAAAGCCTTTTAAAAAAAATTCCTCACGTATTTGTGAAGAATTCTCATGTCTGTTAATATGTTTATATATATGTTAGTATCTAACATAGAATAATAGCTTGATAATAGCAAGATCAGTTTTTGACGAGAAGCATCATCAGCATGTGTTTTGAAAGAGATGCCCTGTTCTGCTCACAAACAGATGGATGGATCACTGATGTGATCTATTAGAAAAGTTTGGCCATTTATTAAAAATATCATCCTTTGATTAACTTTGACGCAACTGCTTTTATATTTTGGGAGGGTGTACATTCAACTAATTAGGTAGTATGACAGCTTGTGATGAAACAACCGAGCAGTTATTTAACTTCTCTGAAGAAGTGTATTTGTTGTGATTGAGGGTTTCAGGCATGTAGTTTAGGTCTTTTCTTAGGAGGGTTGGTGGCTCTCTTGTTGTTTTTGCTAAAACAGGTTTCACTGTCATCATGACAGGAAGCTAACTAGAATTCATATGGGTGCAAAAATTTCAGATAAATTGAAAGCGTAGATAAAAGCTATACTACATATAACAGGTTCCCTGTAAAAGCAAAGCTAACAAATAGAATCGGCTGATAGGCATACAAAAGTATTTGACCTTCCACTGCTATCTTCGTCAGGCAGTGCTTTTTCTGTTTTGTGTGTACTGCCAGCCTTCCAGTAATATGCCATAATGAACTCCTTGCATTTTGGAAACAGCCTGTCTGAAATTAGGAATGTATATGTGCAAGTTTAGTAAAACATAGTACTGTATTATCGCCTAAGCTACTGGGATGGGGCAATCTGTGCTGGTTCAAAACTGTAGCCTCTCTTTCCTTTTCTTATACGACCATGTAATGCTTCTTGTTTAGGATTTACCAGACACGATTCATATTGGTGGGAAGATCTCACCGAAGGCAGTCTGGGATTATGTTGGCAAACTCAGATCTTCACTTTGTAAGGTATTTACTTAAAATCCTTTGGAAAACCAGGAAGAAATATACAGCAGCTTTTGATAGAATTTCCTTGTTACTAATTTATATTGATGTCGATCATACCTAGAAAACTACTGCTACCACTTATTCCATTGAAATTTTTGATTTATTGAAGAAACAGGTTTGCCTGTTGAGCTGCCAATTGTCTTTCCCCTGTGTAGTAGTTAAACATTCATACAACCTATTGTTTTTTAATGATTGAATATAAACAATCTATTTATTCAGTTACTGAAGATAGAAATTCAATTTTAAAAGACTAGGAAATTATTAGTAAGTGTATGTAATAAATTTTACTACTAAAACCCTTATGGATTTAGTAAAAATGAAGCACAGTATGCAAATATAATCTAAGAATTTTCCATTTCTTTCATAATTATTTGAATATTCTGAACCTAAAGAGGTGTAGCTTGATGTGAGATACGTAAATAGTTGGTATTTCTGAAAATGACAAAATTGATTCTGGTTTAATATTACCAATTGAATGACAGTATTTTCTTAAATCTTGGTTTAAAGCTGCTCCAGACTTTCATCCTATATTGGATGAAAGTGGAAAACAATTTTATTTGCTGATGTGTTACAGGTTGAATTTTTCCACTTTGATTTTGTATTTCAGGAATTGTTTTTGATTCGTTTGATTCGTTTCCATCCTGCCACAGAAGAAGAAGAAGTTGCCTATATCTCTCTCTACTCCTATTTTATCAGACGTGGTTGTTTTGGTGTTGTAACTAATAACAACAGACATGTCAAGAATCTCTACCTGATCCCACTGAGTTCTAAGGACCCAATTCCTTCCAACCTCTTGCCCTTTGAGGGACCAGGTAAGCACAAAATTTAGGGGAGGTTAACTGCTAGGTCAAATTACAAAACGAGTAAATCAGAGACCAATTGGTTTTGAATGTTTAATGTAAGCATAATTAAAAAATATATAATTTTATAAAAACATTTTAAAAGTGTGCATATAGGAAAAAATTGCAAAGTCAATCATCTCAAGGTGACATGGTCTGAAACTCACATAGCCTTTCCAACAAGATAAATCTCTGCTGTTAGGAGGATTTGTTTACCCATAAAATGGAGTACATAGAACAGCCACTATATTGAGACAAACAAGCAAACATTATCAGAACATTCAACCGACCCTACTTTCAACAACCCATAAATCCACCAAGTTTTAGGTCCCTACAAGCCATGTGCTGTCCCCTAAATCACATAGGAGACTCTTATCCCACAGAGCAGTCAAGAAATCTCTGAAGACAAAGGTAACGTTTATGGTTTCACTACATTGTTGTTATCTCATGGTATGTATTACGCTGTGCATGCAATATGCATGTACACGGGGTCTGAAATACTCTGTGCTACCTGGATCAAGTTCCAGACAAATCACTGACTTCAGAACATTGGTTTGCCTGGGAGCAGGCAAATTCCTTTTGCGTAGGTGGCAGACAGTAGGTGGTATAGGTTGGTATATATTACGCTCTTCTATTTTTAGTTAGAGTTATCAGCAGTAATGTATGGCTTGAATTTGCTCCATCTTTGTGCATTGAACATGGAAACAGAATGAAATGAGAATGAGTTCAGATGTGAAACACCTTTATATTACAAAATTTGAAGTCATCTTCATCTGAGGATGGAGGCGGTGCATATGCTTAGTTTCCAAATAAGTACCTTTTTTCATATAGAGTAACAGGTTGAGGAGCTTAAGAGCTATAGGTTACAATGAAGGCAATACTTCATTGTTGTAAGGATGGTTTGCAAAATACTAAACAGCGCAAAATAATTACACATTAAAACATGTAAGGAGCTGACCTTTCTGACAAGCTGACTGTCCTCTGCTACCCAAATACAAGTTTAGGACTAAACTCAATAAAGCATTCTCAGGGCTTATATTCATAAACAGAGGTGTGTTCTGCCTGGCCAGGTTTTCACATGTTAATGGCATACAACTTAAAAAACAATAACAGGAAAACACCACCAACAAGTAATGTAATGCTAGGAAAATACTCTTCTTTCCTGCATGAAATTGCAAAGGGCGCTTGCTTTGTGTTCTTGGACAAGATTTTTCTCATACACTCTGAGCCTGTCTTATCCATCCCTGAACAGTGCACAGTCTACGTCATTGTTTTCAGGCTACAGCTAAAAAGGCAGGCTTGTTGCTACCTTAAGTCATCATGTAGTCTCTATAAGCTGAATGTAAGCACCTGGTAGTCTTTAATTTACCCAGTTCTTGAAAAGTAGGCAAAAACTATTATTCCTGTTTCATAACCAAAAAACAAGAACATGTAAGTGTTAACACTTGGCACAGGGAGGCAGACAGAGTCCTAAACTGTGGGCTAGATTTTCCAGCCCGAATAACTGAAATACATTCCTTTCTGGACAGTAACATATAAGAATGAGTTTGCCATTGAATTGGCTACATCTGCAGTCTTCCGCTGTGCTTTTAACCTGCTCTAGGGAAGCATTTAAATGATCTTCCCCTCCTTGCATTCTTGAGCAAACATAGGCTGTCCTTGTACATTATCTTTTATATTTCTGTTGTAGATTTCATTTCAAATGAAGCTTTTAAAGTGGAGGCCTGGCAAAAGTAGACAGACTTGTTAGCATAGAAATGAGGCACGTCAGGCTGGTTTTTACAAAATGTAAATAGGAAAAGTTCTTTCAAAACTGGAGGTAATTGCCCAGAAGAAACATAGGTATAAACACTTGCAGGCATGTATTAATACCGCAGCGTAAAAGACTTGTAATACATACTTGTTACTGACATCTGATGGAATTTACTGTTTTTTATACCCAATAAAGATATTTTTTGGTAAGTGGTCATTATCTCCTTAAATTTGTGTACCTTCAAATAGTGTTTAGCAAGTACTCAAAAAACATGACAGTGTAAGATACTTTGATAAATATGACTGGGGGCGGGAGGAGGGAGAGGACAATAATCCCATCACTCCAGAAGTCCTAGTTGGAAGATATTCCAGCTGTCTCAACCAACTCCATCAGGTGTATACGGATTATGAATCTCTCCTGTTTTCTGATGGACTGGATTTGGAACACAACTGGGGACCTCTGACCTGCTGTAGTGCCTAGAAGATCTACAAAACTTTGTCATGGGTGATATAAATATAGAGGAACATGGAAGGATATTCACATCTATTCACTTCAACCACCTCAGATATTTATTACCAGATATTATGTGTTGGTGGGATGTTCAGCATTGTTTTTTTTTTTTTTTTTTTTTTTTTTTCTGGTAGTTTACTGTATGTGAATTTGTTTGTCTCGTTTCACATACACACAACACTATTTAGCACTTTCATCTCTACACTTTCATCTGGAATTTATCTTGAACGTGTGTTTAAGTTTTACTCTGTTTTTATTAGCGATGATCTCTGTCTCTTACAGGGATTCAGAACTGTTTTTTTTAACTTTTTGCTGTTAATTTTAGATACACAGTCCAATAGATTTTTGAAACCTGTTCGTTTCAATTAGTCAATGTTTGAGATGCATGTTGTGACTAGTTGGACAAATCACAGGTCTCTGCAGAAGAGCAGATAACCAATACGTTAATGACAGAAGAACAGTGAATGCTTACGAGGAGTTTTAGGGTGAACACAGATTTGAGAGATACTCTGCACGGGTCGATGCTGACCAAATGTGGAGTCATTACTCACATGCTGATAAAGAAAAAATGTAAAGCAGTCACTCAGAGTGAATCATACCTAACTATTGAGTCTCTTCAGAGTGTACACAGTCTTCCCAAGTAAGCTGTCTTTTGAGCTATGCCCTGATGTTATGCATTAATGTAACTTCATCTGGGGTAGTAAACTATAGTGATCAGAATTTCTAGGATTGCTTTTAGGCAGTGGGTTGAAAGGAGTTTTTAACTGGGTGAATCAAGGATTTGTGATCCTTTCCAAATAATCTTAGATTCACCAAAGATAATTACTTGTTTAGTTCCTGTCCTGCCTCCTTTCGTTGTACATCTTGCCGTCCCTGCCCTCTCACAAGGGCAATCTGTATAGAATTATAAGCAAACTAAATTATAAGCAAGTCTTAGTTTTGGTTAGTATAGCTAGGTCATTTTCTTGATGCATTTATGATTCGTGTGTGTATATATATATATATATTTCTAACCATGGAAGAAAGTGAAAATTGGCAACACAAAATACTGAAATACTATATCTGGAGGAAAAAACTTGGCACTGAGTTTTAAATGTACAAGTAGGAAATAGTATAGAAGTTTATTTAAACCAACATGGCCAACATCCTCTCAACCACAGAACTATGTAAAACTCAAACACTGAACTTTGAAGTAATCTGAAATCAGCTGTGGAACTAGAATGCATTCAATCAAATTTCAGTGTTATTTTTTTTCAAAATACTTAAGATGAGAGCTGCTTCTGATAGGAAACTTCAAGTAGATTTTGCATTGGCCTCAATTTTTTCTGTCTTTTTGCAAAGACCTCCTAGTGAGTAACCAGATTTTGCTGGTCTCTCCATTATGTGGCTAAAACAGGCGTGCTGTACTATTACCAGTCACAGTCAGAAGAACACAGAATTTCAGAATTTAGGCAGGTTACTGCTTAATGAAATATTTATGCTTAATGAAGCTGTGTTGAAGAAGTCATCGTCTTGACTTACCTGGTTATAATCCTCTTGCTGAGGAAACCTCACATTGAACTTAAGAAATAGGCTTACCTCATTTAATTCTTTCTTAGCGTACGTGAATATAATTTCAGCTATACAAATAAAAACAGCTGATGTAATTTTCTCATAAGATAGTAAATTTAGGAGCCCCCTTAAAACTTTGAATTCAGTTGTTTCAGCAAAGGTTCATACTTATGACTGGTAATGGCAAATAGAATTTATCTGCAACTATGGGAAGTTTGGGGTTTTGCTGGTATCAAGAAGTTTTCAGTGGCAATAATTAGTTATTTATAAGTTGTTCCTTAGTGAGCAGTTGGTTTTGTTTAGTAAGAGACTAAAGATATACATAAATTCATATATTACACCTCTTTTAAACTCTTACTTAAGGGTCATGAATATAAGGGACAGTGTAGGTTTTAGAGTCCTCATCGTATAACCACAGTAAATCTCTTTGCTGTTAGTTTCGTTTCTATATTCCTGATTCCTAGCTGGATGCAAATATTAATATGGCTCCCAAATGAGGATCTCAAGTCACTAAATCCAGAAGTTAAAATCCTCTCTTTATATGTTTTTTCTACATTTGCCACTGACTGTATGTTAAAGGATTTATTCCCTGCTCTTTATTCTGGTTGTATTTGTCTTCCACGAGTGCCTGTGGGAAATGTGAATGTACAAGGAAGGAATACGATAATGTGAAACGGACCTTCAGCTGTTTGCATTTTTCCTCTTTATGGGAAACTTTCTGGTCATTTCTGGAAATGCTTCTCCAGGGATTCAAGCCTGAAGCTTTCACAATGGAGTAATTCTGCTCACATTTCTTACTTAGGGAAGGGTCTGTGGCATCAAACTCAATTCTACAACAGTGTTAAAAGTCACCTTGATGGAATGGTGTAAATGTCAGTCCGGTATTTTAGCACAGATTAGAACAGAAATGTAATTATTAAGTTTAACAATGCCTCGTGCTTTCTTTGTAACAGAAAGTGAAGTGTTTGTTGTTGTTGTTTGTCTGTTTGTTTGTTTTAATAGCATTAGTTTTTTTCTCTTTATTTCTAGTTCTTCAATTCCAACGTAGCCCTACAGAAAGTTAGATTGCTTGTCCAGGTTTTCTCACTTATCAGTATCTCTGTGTATATAAGGTATTTGCAAAGTATTTAGAAAGGAAATATTTGATTGGGGGAGGAAGTGGACAATAATAAGTAGAAAGTAATAATACAAAAATAGGAAAACTTTCTTTAATTTTTGAACAGCAGAGACATTTACAAGGACATCTTTCAGTAAGATTCACCTGTTACTGCAATATTAAAAAATATCAGGGAAAGAATTAAAACATTTTTAGTTACTGTATACAAATTTATATAAATAGTAATTAAATATAGACACATAGGCTTATGGGATAATGTCACTGCATGAAATTTAGAAGAACTGTTACTGTTATGACTCATAGCTGCCATTATATAAAATGATAAGTTCCTATTGAGAACACAGATAAAAAATAGTAGTTTTTTTACATATGCAATCTTTGTGTTTCCTTTCAGGTCTCGAGTCTTCATGTCCGAATTTAATTCTTGGATTGGTTATCTGTCAGAAAGGGAAGCGTCCTGCTACTACCATGGATACAGACAAAATAGAGACAAAGCGCAGCCGAATTCAGGTGCAAGAGGAAACAGAAACATCGCTGTACTCTAAGGGGCCAGTAGCTTCTTCACAAGAAAAGAAAACTCCGAAATACACACTGTATTCGGGAGACTCAGCTGTAAGTACAACACTACCTGGATCTCCTCCACCTCCACCCCCACTTCCCGTTCCAGAAACCTCATCAGTTACACCTTCAGTATTAAAAATACCGTCCTCGATTAAGAGTGGAACCACAAGTACTGTACCACCACCAGTTTCAGCTACCGCTTCTACAAGTGCTACTGCTACGCATTCTTCATCCTCAAAAACTACCACACCTCTTGAGTACATCCTCCAGACACTTTTTGGTAAAAAGAAGACTTTTGAACCTCTTGCTAAGGAGACTGAAATTGTCCAGTCTTCAAATCAGGAAGCTAAAGCAGCTGTGGATGGAGGTGTGTCAGCTGTTCCTTTGCTAGATCCCATTGCACAACAGTTTGGACAGATGTCAAAAGACAAAGCTACAGAAGATGAGGAGGATGACAGGCCATACGATACCGAAGAAGAATATGATCCAGAGAAAGCTTTTGAAATGCAGACCGGTGAAAGCAAAAAACTGTATAGTGTGGAGAAGCCCAGTAACACAGCAGAACTAAAGGATGAGGCCTATGATCTGGAAGACAAAACTATCTTGGAGGAAGCAAAAGTTACGGTTGATGATTTACCTAACAAAATGTATACAGACACTAAAAACACTTCCGTGGAAACACCTGCCTCGTATGTGCCAGATTTATCTGCGTCTTCATCCTTGGTGGAACTGCAAAAAATGTTAGAAGAATTAAACAAACAATTAGAAGAGCAGAAACGACAAACTAAGGAGCAAGAAGAAGCCCTCAGACAACAACGAGCAGCTGTTGGTGTTTCAGTGGCTCACTTCTCGGTGTCTGATGCTTTAATGTCACCTCCACCAAAATCTTCCCTAATAGAGACTGAATTGTTCCATCAGGACCAACAGGCTGCGCAAAAAGTAGATTTACCTTCATCTTCCAATCAGCAAGCACAAGTTTTAAACCAGAGCTGTGACCCTCAAGCGAGTTTTCCAAACACTTTGCAGACTTCACTTGGTCAGGAAGATAAAACTTTAATTCCTGCTACTCAGCTTAGTTACGGTGGTGATAACTGGGTTTCCAGTGAAAAGCCTCCTGCAGTGCTCCAAAAAGAGGCACCTAATAGCAAATTTGAAAATACTGTTCAAGTTACTTTGGAAAATGTGAGTCAAGCAGTTTCTGCAGAACCTTCTACATCCAGGCCTTTACGTAAAGTGCTGCTTCCGACACCTCCAAGTACGTCTTTTCAGCCTAATTTCTCCACATCTAATGACAGTCAGTCTTTGCAAGATATGCACAAAGTATCCTGGTCAAACGAGGCAAATCCAATGTTTACTTCTCAGGAAAAGGGACCTGGTCACTTTGAACCAGACAGGGGTCTTTCTGCGGTGCAATACGAAGAACAAAGAAACCCTCAGCCTCATCAATTTGTAGAACAAACTGAATCTCCACCAGTTCAGGGTGAGGGTGGACCTCTCCCACAGCACTTTGAGGAGAACCGAGCTGGAGGTCCGTTTTCTTTGTCTGGGCAGAAAGGAGGACCTCCAGCACCACTGATGCTCAATGCACACGGAGGACCTCATGGACCTAATTTTAGAGGCCCAGCGCCACAGTTCTCAGAAGAGCATGTTTCTCCAAATAACGATGGACAAAGAGGATCTGCCCCTGGAAGATTTGGAAGTCAAAAGAGTCCCATTCCTTCCTTATTTTCTACACAGCATGGACCACAGTCACCACAAAATATGAAGCCAACCCCAAGACCACTCCTGGACCTTCCCAGTCATCCACCAGGCCACAGAAAGGAGATGTGGGAGGAAGCTGGGCCGTCTGCACCTCTTTCTGGTATTCCTGGGCAAGGGCCCGAGTCAGAAGGACAGTGGTCAGGATCTGACTTCCAAGAAGGCAAAAATCTTGAATTTAGAGGCCAGACATTTGAAGGGAGACAGAGAGAGAGATACGAAGGAGGAAGTAAAGACAAGGTTTTAGATCAGCCAGAGCCTCAGCAAGCAGATAATCGACAAAGCAGACCCTTTGAGGAAAGACGAAGGGATCGAGAACATGGCAGACCTTGGGAAAGAGACCGTGGCAGAAACTGGAACAGAGACAGGGACTGGGAGAGACACAGAGACAAAGAATGGGATAAAAACAGAGACAGAAACCAACGTGACAGAGAACGATCAAGAAGCAGAGACAGAGATCGTGACAGAGACCGAGACCGGGATCGAAGCAGGGAAAAAGAGCAAGATCAAGACAGAGATCAAGATCGTGAAAGAGGAAAAGATCGGAAAGATCGGAGTAAAAGTAGGGAGATCGGTAAAGAGATGAAGCCAGAAACACCTAAGGAAGGTCAGAAACCAACAGAAGCAGAAGCTTCATCTTCCACTAATCAGTCATAGAACTATAACTGCTGTTATATTTCCCATAGATAATATACACCACTGCAAGGACTGAGTCAATGTCTTCTGTATATACTGTATATTCTCACTTTTGCAAAAATGCTGTTGTAAATCTAGCCTTACAAAATGTACTGACAAATTAGCAATTTTTGAACAACTGTGAATGACAATATTCAAATAGGTAAAAGGCAAGAACATACTGGACTTTCACTTGCTGCATTTTGTGCATAATGTTTTTCTTATAAAAATTCACAGCGTTACCTGTTCTGAGATTTTGTTTTTCCTACTTGCATCTTTATCTTAAAATTTCCATTTACAGTACAGAAATGGAAAAAGTCTAAGAAGAGCCCATATTGCTTTTTAAAATTATAAAGTTATGTTTTCCAGTAACTTGAATTGTAATTTTGTAAAAGAATTTAATCAAGACCTTAGGAGCCATACCTTTACATCTCATGTATGTGATATTTTGGTGTCAAAGTTGTTCCTACAGCACACGCTTTAAACAAGGAGTCAAATATTGCTGTCTTGTTTATTTTACGATGGAAGGGTCATGCGTATTTAGGAGAAGGCTGCAGAAGAACGGTGTTACTGATTATTGGACGGAGGATTTGAAAATGGAATGTTATAAGCTTAAAGTGCACTATCTTCCTTTTTATATACAGGTATTTTGTGTTTTGAAATCCATCTGTTAAGTGTACAACAACGAAAAAAAACGTACCTAGTTTTTCATGTGGATGAGGGGTTTTTAATTTCACATTTTTACAAACCTGCAATTAAAGAGTATATAAAAGTAGCACCTTTATAACCAGCAAAAAAATTAAAAAAATCAGACATCTATTGGCAAAGAGCTAAGACTACAAATGAATTGGTATACCAAAGGAAAGAAAAAGAAGTTTGTTAAATAAAAGAAGTTTATTAAATGGGCCATGGAATTTATTTCTTCGATTTAAATTAATTATGTGGGACATTTCTTGGGTTTTCTTTTGGCAGAACTTTGCTGGAAATTTAAGAAATGTCTCCATTGTCCTGTACTTTCCACTCTAAAAGTGTTTTGCTCCTGAAAAAAAAAAAAGAAAAAAAAAAAGTGTCACTGTTGTCAGACCCTGCTTATGCTGGTAGCGTATATAAGACTGTCCACTGAAAAAGGTATAAAACTGCATTAAGTTTGAAAAGAAGATTGGTAATATTAATTATTAAGTATTAGTAATATTAATTATTAATTATTGAGTAATTTTAATAATTATTAATTATTAATTATTTAGTAATATTAATTATTAGTAATATTGGTCTGTATTCTGAACCCGTAGACAAAATGTTAAAATGCAAAGAGGCGGTATTAAATGCAAACATCTACTATGGTGTAAGATTTTTCTTAATGAGATGTTTTTAATTTAAAGATACACGTAAAAGTATGCAAAAAGCAAGTGTGTTTGTTTAGGTTTACTTGATAGAAATTTCTGTAAGTTGTATTTTATAGGACAAAATATATCACTGTACATTAAAATATGGGACTTCACAGGTTTTTGTTACTAGAATAAACATCTACAGTGAAACGTTGTCCATTTCTTAAATCTGTACATGTGTATTATTTTCTAACTAGCTTTGCTACTTCTCAACATGCCACCACAAGAGGCTGATGGCACACAAGTTTCATTTCCATCTGTTTAACAAAAGGTATTTTACAGGATGCCACCACACCCAACTGATACTTACTTGTAGGTGTTCTGAAAAACATGTGAAAGTCTGTTCTTGTGATTTTTTCTCTCAGTTCTAACACATGCCCTAATTTATTCTGAAGATTTTGTTGTTTGAGTTACTTTCAGATTTTACACCAAAAAGATCTGGAGAAATGAATAATTAAGTAATCTATTTTGGCTTTGAGCTGTGGAAATACTAGATTCCCGGACCTTTCATTGTTGTGAAATAGATAGGTGAAAGTTTTATTTTTCCTTATAGGAAATGCTCTTTTATCACAGATTAGTTTGGAGAATCTGTTCACCGTTAAGGAACCGTAAATGCACCTCGCTCATTTTCATGGCATGATGCGGTAATACCACTTGACAACTCCAGAAGACTGGAAAGGGGCTTTTGAGTCGGTTTACACACCGACCGTGTAAGTTTTTACACACAGGTGCATTACCAAGGCGTTTACCTCCACCGTACCTGCGTGTAGCAAGCTCCTGCCTCCAGTGCTGCGGAGACGTGCTCCTCGGGGGGGGGGGGAAGGCAGAAAGGGAGGAGAGAGCACCCTGCGACAGAGAAACAAAACACACGTGTTAATTTCAAAACATCGTGGCTTTTTTTCCTCCCACGATTTCCCCTCCTGATGGCTGGTGCGCGGGTGGGCAGCTGAGGCAGCCCCGGGACCGTGTGCGTAGCCCCGGCCGGGGCCGCTGAGCTCCCATACGGCTTTTTTTTTTTTACTTTTATTTTTATTTTGGCTTTATTTTTAGGCACCGGGAGCGGCTGAGGCCACACAGCCGCCGAGATGAGCGAGCCTCGTTGTGCTCAGCAGCTGAGCTCTGCTGCCTGCTCTGCGGCTGCAGTTCCCTCAGCGAAGGCTTTGAGGTTCTCCAACTCGTGTTAGGCGATGCATTCCTGCACCATTCGCATCGAATGGGGACGCTTGACGCGGAAAAAAAGCAAAAAAAAAAAACAAAAAAACACCAAACAATAAACTTAAAACCTCTGCAGCCCTTCCTCCCCTCAGCGCCCCCCTTCCTTCCCCTCGCCGTTCCTTCACGGACCGCGCTCTCCGCGCCCACCCCGCCGCGTTCTCCACAGCCTAAACTGAAACAAAACGCAAAGCCCTCGAAGCCGGGACCAGCAAGGAGGGCTCAGCACCCGTCCCTGCGGGGCTCGGAGCCCGATGGTGCCCGGCAGGACGGGTGCTGAGCCACAACGAATGTGTCACGGTAACTCTGCCCACGGTAACTCTGATGTCCTGTAAATGATACTTCTGGCAAACTGAAGTGGAGCACATCACGTTTGCTGGATGGAGAGTGTGTTTTGGCTTATTACGTTTTGCTGAATTGTTCCCGTCAGTGCCAAAATGTGGACAGGTGAAATGCAACCTACAGAAATGCTTGTTTTTAAAGTCCTGTGCAATTATAACTTCAGTATATGGAGTCTTCGCTTGTAATTTGTAAATTTTCTTGTGCATTATGTGTATTGTCAATATATTGATGTTAGAAAAAACATTAAATGGCAGTTTTGGATATTGTGAATGGAATAGTTGGTGGGAATTAAATAGCCGCAGTTGGAGCAATGGTTTTAATATTTAATTATTAAATACTTTAATATTAATACTTTAATAATACTTTAAATATTAAATACACACTGCCTACAAACACAGGTAACTGATCTTTGCAGGGGTAATTCCTTCTCCTCCCTGAGATATCCTGTCACCTCTCAGGATGTCACTGTGCACAGAGATTGGGAACGATGGATGGAGACAACAACAAACCCAACTTTACTGGGATCACCAGCCACATACTCTGCAGACACAAAACAGCTCTGGAAAAGACAATCACTGCATGTATCACAGCCTTCTCCAGTGAATGCAGATGATCATCAGCCCTTGCTCTGTTTTCCACACAAGTGGCCTCAATGGTAACCATGCTGGAAGTGCTCCATCAGTGGCCCCCTTTATATGAAGCACACAAGTCATGTACCACACTTAGGGAGGAATCTTGGCTCAAAGCTTACAGCACACCCTGGGCATGCAAGTCTTGCAGGAGACAGCAGCAGCTCTTCTCTGTTCTGAGCAGGAAAATAACCAAAGCTTATTTTATCTTTCAGCATCAGTAGCTTCCCCTTTGATCCAGAACCAGTAAGTCTGAATTGCCACTAAACTGGGAAACTACGGCCCTGGCACAGAAAGAGATGGCTTGCTCACATCTCCTGGTTTTAGAGAATTACAGCATTGTTGGGAATTCCCTACACTTGGCCTTAATTACAGCATTGCAAATTAAAGGCTAATCAGCAGCAGCATGCCAAATTCTCCAGGACTCCTGTAGCTCCGAACAGATCCAGACACATCTGAACTCTCTGTACTTGTTCCTTGCAAAAGGGTCTGCCTGCTTATTATTTAGCTGTTGCCAGAAAAACCCAGGTCAAAGACAGCCTTTTGGGCAGGAGTCTAGCAGGAGCCCTGGCCAGTGCTGGGGCTGAATTCCCTGGCAGCGTTGTGGCACCCACCGCATGCTGCTCTGTGCCACTGTCAGTTTGACAAGCCTTCTGGCAGCTCCAGGTGTTCATGTAAAGTGTCAGATGTAAAAAGAAAGCAATAATTTGGAAGATACTGACCTAACAATGCAGTCAGGGTGTTTCTGGTGCTTAGGCCACGCACCCAGGGAAATGAGTCAACTGAGAAGAAGAAAATGCTTGTACACAACAGACCAGAGCTGGGTCTTTGAGGGATGAAGTGGTTGGGTTGGCACTCAGCTCTCCAGCTGCATCCCATACGTCTTGAACTTGTTATAAAGGGCACCTGACAGTGAGACAGAAGCCAAGGCTTCCTGGCACTTCCAGTCCTGGGCCAGCTTGTTGGGAATACAAGAGAACAGGTAGGTAGGGCTGGGGACAAGGACTCCTTCCCCATAAGAACAGGTCCATACTCTGGTTGTTCCTCCATGGGTGAGAACCTGCCATGCTGCTCCATACAGAACACACACGTGCACACACACACTCTTTAGTTCTTGCAGGACAGGCTTTTAATCACAGTCCAGCAGAAAGTGTGTCAGTCTAAACCCATGCAACCTGCTTTTGGGTGAACAGCCTTGCTCTGTGCTAGGTGGCTCCAGTTAGACACACAAACATCACTGCACAAGGAAGCCTTGAGAGGTATTGAGAAGTAGGTGTGTAAACCAGCTGTAAGGAGTCTTCTGCTCCATACTTGCAGTGCCAGGGATGTCTGTTTAATGCTCCCTGCTCTGCTTACCAGACAAGAAAAAACAGATGAGAAAAAAAAAAAAAAAAGAATGAAATAAATCAAAAGCAACTGTCAACACTTCAACATTTTGCTTTCATTAGGGTGACTGAGGAACCCCAGTGCTGCAAGAGACACTTGCTCTTGTGATGTAAAAAGCCAGAGGAGCCTGAAGAACTATTTCATATGTCTTCCTTTATCATCTCAATGGCAGCCTTCCCCTCTAGGGTCTGGCAAGGTGCACATCACACCCCAACACCCCAGTCGCTGAGTTTCACATTCACCTCTCGCAGGTCGGTGGCTCCTCACAGCTGCCCCCACACAGCCAGTCATGACAGCCCAGCTCCAGTGAATGCATGAACCAGGGTGTGATAGCAGGGACAAGCAAAACAAGCAAACAAACAGGAAGATGAGAAATAATCCTGGAGACTGTCCTCCCTGAGGTGACTTGTCCCCACTCTGCTGGTCTCCCCAGCTGCCAGTCTGCTCTGGGACCTGGCATCACAAAAGTGTTCTTGTTCCTCCCACTGCCACCTCCTTCTCTTGGTTCTGCTATGCATATTGCCTCTAAGATGACCAAAGAAAACTGTGCTAGTAGCAAAGCACAGTACTTGTCCTTCCATGACATCTCTTTCGTTTACCTCTAGCATTGCAGATCGTGGTGTTTGAAAACTGTGCTATCAGAAATCCCCTCTGGTTACTATGGCCCAGCTTTTTGCTGTGATGCCTCCTGTCCTGCCAATGGTAACTCTGTTTCTGGCATCACTCATGCCAGCTTACAGTGCTGTATGCCGTATTCCTTCCTCCTTCCCTCTGAGTGCAGGTGAAGATGTTGAATTCATACCCCAGAGCCCATCTGCCCACCTGACATTCAGGCAAGCACACCCGGAAAGTCTGGGTCCACTTCAGAAAGAACTAAATAGCATTATTGTTCTCAATTTCAAAGGCAGAAGGTAAATGGAGATATGGTGACACTGAATATATAAAGTAAATGTGTTTAGTTTTGCCAGACTGCTTGATAAAGAAACACTAATAAAAAACTGAACAAGCAGGAAATTCAATTCCAGTCTCATCATATTCTATAGAGATGTATTGAACTGGCATTTCTATAAATTGAAAAATATTTTTGTCACCAGAGAAGTAAATCTATATGTCTAGAACAAAGTGCTGGAAATGTGAAATTTATGAAAACCAGAATGAAAACAGAGAAGAAACTCGTGTGCTGTTTTGTCTTACCCGAAACATGTCACAGAATGTGGTGGGCAGGTCCCTCTGAGCCAGACAGCTATTACAAGTGTGAGCAGGTCATGGGATTGCTGTGACTGTTGGTGGTGTTAAGGTAAAACCTACTTGGAACGATTTACTTATGGCTTGACAGATAATTTTAGCCCAGGTAGGAGTGTCTGTTAGTTCCCTCTTTTCAGGACACAGGACCAAAGGCTATATGACAGAGACGTGCACATTCTTGGCATTCTTCCCCACACAGGTCCCCAAACCAGGATTCACTTTGTCCTGGGAGGTCCTGGTTCAGACCCCACGGGGTGAGTGAAGGGCACTCAGAAGGCAAGGGCAGGACCTGGCTTTAAGGCCAGCATGTCCCAGACAGCTTTCTGGGGCAGGAAGATGTGACACTGGAGGCTGGGGTCACCCCATATTTCTCTGGTGCAGCAGGTGGAGCTAGCTGGGACCCCTGATAGCACTTCAAGAACTCCTGCATCCCATGCCTGTCCATTCCTTGGTTCTGGGTAAGCTTGTACTGAGCTGACCCACCTGGCTATGCGTGAAGGGACTGCAAAGTTAGTGAATGATGCCCTTGTGAGTGACCTCTGTTATCCATGGTTGACATTTCTATCCAAGCAATCTTTGCATCAAACAGGGGTTCCTCTAAGAACTCACTCCATCTTCTTGGCATCTATCAGCCTCTGGGTGTAGAAATCTCATATCTTGCTGGGAGGCAGAGACATAGTTGCCTTCCTTCAGCTGTCCATGTATTTTGCAGCAAAGTGTTACAAACACCATCAGTTCATCAACCAGCCCATCTGCAGGCAGGGTGCTTGCCCAAGTCCTCCTCTCTCCCTTTCACTTCCTTCCTTGCACTTGTCATTTCTTCATCTTCTTCTTTATGGACGATTTGGATTCCTTCTCAAAAGCTTCCAAGGAGGAAGACAGATTCTTACCCACCACTTACTTTCTCTGCTTCTTATGTAGCAATGCTTTCCCATCATGCATTTGTTCTTTGAGAGATATTTCTAATCATACAATCACAGAATCAAAAAACTATCCCAAGTTGGAAGGGACCCAGAAAGATAATCAAGCCCAATTCCTTCATTAAGTTCTACTTCTAAGGGCCTTTGCATTCCCTTTGACCCCTTCCTATGCTTTGTTTCCCCACTTTCATCTCTTACTTCTTCCTTTGCCTGTCTAATTCATAGATCTTGCTCTGAGAAAAATGCCCATATCTGTTCCTTTTTACACCCCCTGAATTCCATGGCCCCATTGAGACATGTCTCAGAAACCAGGGAATCACAGACATACCCTATGTCACAACTGACTCAGACACAATGATAGAAAACTAGATGGCAGTTTTTAGTGAAGAGACTGTCTATGCAACCCAAGCAGAGAATGGACTGTCAGTTTTCTCCAGGAGTCTCTCAGCACCTTGGTATATCAGGGTCTTCTCACAGAACTGCTTGCAGTGCATAGCTTTAGTTGATAAACTAAACGAATTTCCTTGGGCTGATTCAATCTGCCTTTATCTTCACCTTGAAGACCAACTTTGAATCAGCAACTGATGTAGAAATAAATTTGAGGAGTCCCACACTTGGTTTCCTGTAGTCCTGTTTGGATTCTGTTTCCACTTCCTTCTGCTTGATCTTGACATACCAACTGAAACTGCTGTGAAAACTGCTTGGCACTAGGGAAAGTTTTCACATCCTGCCCAGTCATTGAGGTGAGACCGAGAGATGAAACTTAACAGCTAAATTAAATCTGATCTTTATGGTAGAAACAAACAAGATCTAATGAGCACCTCAGCAGTCCCATCACACAGTCCTGTCCCTTGCATTTGTGTCGACGAAGGCTGCTGATGCCACTGGCAGAAACCTGAGAAAAATCATTCAGACATGAGTGTAGTGTATAAACAAAAGTGTCTTTCTCCTTCACGAACTAATTCCTTTAGAGCTTATGCATGAAGTATAAAGCTGAATTTGAGTTAACAGAGCATTACGGGAATAGTGACAAGGGAACTGGTCCTCTGCAAAGAATACATAAACCAGATCCATCACTCATTGGATTCTGCCTTGGGGTCTTCACAAATTCTTTTAATTTCTGTCCAGCATCCATTCTTTTGCAGAGAAGAAATGTCTTTCCAAAACTCACTATTAATTAACTGATATATCCCAAAGCATCTTCTGTGGTCCCACAAGCTTTAAATCAATGCAACATCAAGGACTACACTGTTCGTCATGGGTCTTTTAGGTAATAGATAAAAGGAGCATAAAGAAACATCTATTTTTCTATCTACTTTAGAAAATCTTGGTAGGTTAAGGACATGGTCTGGCAATATTTTAACTGTTTACCTTCAGGATTCTTCATCTCATGTATTCCTAAAAACGTTACTAGTGCCAACTGGACTAACTGGTATAACTTTGGATGATGGTTCTCAGAAGAGACCGTGGGCACTAAGAAAGATAACCAGTGCTTTGCAAGGAAGAATTGTGTGTGTGATACCTTTCTGGCTAGGTTTCATGCTTTAATCTTCATTTGAACATCAGCTTGGGTAATATTTTTCTAGAGCTGATAAGCCCTCTCACCTAAAAATACGTACTTGCACTGCATTCATCCAGCAAACCTGGCAAGGGGTACAAGGAAAAGATGCATTTGCCCTACCTATTATCCTGAAGAGCAGCTTTTTTGTTTCCCACCACTCAACCCCACCCACCAGGAGAAACACTAAAAATACCAAACCCAGATCTGACGGTGCCTTTAGCAACTTCTAAAAGGGAGCTTTTCCAGATTGTCTCATTCCTCCTGAATTCTTCCCCTGTAGAGGTTGGACCAACATTTTAATAAATGACACAGCAGAAGCCACACTGTATGAAAACTAGGTTTAAGACAGGTCTTAGATGATAAGGCCTCAGTCTATGCAACCATATAGTGAAAAGCAGCAGGGAATACTCAGCGCAGAATACAGCTCTTTACCCCTAAATAGGTGACCCAAACCCAGCACAAACAGCACCTCTACTACTACCATAACACAGATTTGCACATGGGATTTATTTCTAGCTGTTGCTTCCTGACAGGTCAGGGTCCAACATATGGATTTGGGGAGCCTTTCAGTAACTGCCTGAGTTTGGTTACCCCTGTTCAACAGGCTCTGCACCTTTGCACTGCTGCTGCCCTGATGCATTGTGCTGCGTTTGTGAGGGCACCAGCACCACAGCCTGTGTGGTGGAGCAGATGTTCTTTCAACCCCACCTTTGCACTCCTGTGCTACCCTCCTCGCACAGTCCCTCTGCAGGTCAGCGCTGACAGGGATGTCCCCATGGGTCCCATCTTATGAAGGCCCCTGTGGGAGTCACTTCCTGATGAACCATTTGGATCTGTTTCTATAGGGTGCTTCCAACACAGTTCCCACATTTATCTTTTCCCTGTCTGGATGTAGCTGTGTTCTGTTGGGATAGAAAACGATGGACAATTGCATCCTTCATGTATTTTAACTTCAGAGTGCTCTCAGTAACTCCAAGAGGCAAACCAAGGTCTGATGTCTGCTGGGGTGACTCTGGGACAGCTCTGTGTCAGAGCCAAACAGCCTAGGTGATGCAGGATATGGTGAAAGTTATCAGATCAGCCCCAGAAAGGCAGCTGGTGCAAGGCAGCAATGAGACAAGGGAAACAGTAATTTCTGATGTGAGTTTGTACTCCTTTCTGGGCCTTCCACTGATGGTATTGAACCAAACTACATCAGCCTGATGACAGATTATCTCTACTGTGATGATCGTTGAAGGAAATCAAAGTGCATAACTTTTCTTCAAAACACCTGGAGAAATGGACCTGATCAGCTCCATGGACCCACCTCCCTGTCCTCTAAGCCCTACTAGTTTCCTGGGGTGAAAAGAAGAACGTTTTATGGCTTTCTATAAAGCCATAAATGAGTGTGTCAGGGCACACTGCTAGCAGAGAAGGCAATGCTGGCTACTCTTCTTGGTGCCATTGAAACCTGCCTAAATTCCTTGATAATGCTGGAGCTATGGGTATCACATGACTTGAAAGTTCAAAGGAGTCCAACAGTGCTGTTTGGTGTTTGGGTCCCTTTTTCAGGCTTTCAGGCCTCTTATAACAATGCATGAGAAGGGAAACTACAGGAACTCTCAGACTCCAAGGCTTACAGGCAAGAAGATGCTTAATCTAATTGAAAACTGAGCCGCATTTGAGGTCTGCATAGTATAAAGAACAACTTGTAACCCATGGTTCTATGGTTGCACTCTCATGCCTCCAAGTGGGGCAGCTCTGTGACATCTGCTTAGGGAAATCCCATCCCAGAGTCAGTCCACAGAACCAGCCAAGAATCCGGGAAAGATCGCTAAAGCAAGCAAGGACAACATGTCTGCTGCTAGGAGAAGTCTGGAAGATCACTCTTCCACACCCAGATGAACTAGCTCAGCATTCATACCAGCCAGCTCTGCTTGGAGGGGAAAGGAAAGAAAGCAATTAGTGAGGAAATAAATGAGGAAAAAAAAAAAAAAAAAAAGAAAAAAAAGAAGAGGAGAACAAAGACAACACAAGAACATTTTGCCACAAAGATGATGAAGTGAGTACCTAATATTTCTGCAAAATGACAGACCAGATCTCCATGAAAAGCACAAAAATGGTCTCAGATATAAGCACTTGCAGCCCAGGAGAGGATGGGAATATGAATAAATTTATTTTGCTTTTGTCCATGCTGTGATTGTGTTTAGATGGGTACTCAATATCCATTTTTCATATTTTTTTTCTATCATCCACCAATCCTCTGCCCTCAGTTCACTGGAGTCATCCCATATAAGGTGGGTGGTAGCACTGCTGACTCTTATCTGGGCAAGAGATGCCTCTTGAAGACTCACGCTGTTGCAATGATGGGTAGGAAAGAAACAGACATCTTTGACAGAATTTAGTCTCATGATTTCTTTCATCATTTGCATTATTCCGTGGAGCAATAAAAAATTGTGTTTTAAGTGGCACTGCTCCTTTATCATCCCAACTGTCACTTGCCAGAAAATTCAGAAAGCCAATGTAGAGCTTGAGGTTATTAAGAAACCTCACTGAAGCATATTCCTCACTCCTCTTACTCAGATAACTACTCCTATTCTCATCCAACAGGTCAAGCCTGACTCAAAGAGCAGTGAACTGTAGGAGTGAACAGAACAGTGGCTGATGTCCCTTTGCAGCCCTTCCTGGATCTCCCTCATTTGCAAGGCAGTGCTGGAACCTGGGTTGCCTGTCTGGGAGTCAGTGGGACAGGCTGTCTTGGTGACCAGCAGGTCTGACACATACCCCTGTTGGCTTTGCTGTCAGTGGGGTCTGGTGCTTACAGAACCTCGTGCATGAAGGAGCCTTGTTGCATGGTGCTCTCCTTAATAGTGCTCTCCAAGCTGGGGCTTAAGACCTGTTCCAGACTCTTTTTCTGCAGGATTGATCTTCTTCCCATGATCCAAGAACCTTTAGTCTTTGACAAATTGCTAACAGCACTGGCAGCCTATTCCACTTTGGGGGACTGGATAAAACCACCCTTAAAGCAGGGGATAAATCAATAGGATGGGATAGGGCAAAGGTGGGAATAAAAGTAATTGGGCAATCATAAGGCTGGTAGTGAGACGAGCAGATTTCCCAGAGGAGCTAGCCAAGAGTAATACATATCTAGGCTTACAAAAGAGCTCCTGTAAGTCAAAATAACAGATGTGGTCGTGAATATAGCCTTTGTCAACGCAGTATAATTGCGATGTTCAATGGCTTCATGAAAATGTGTTGACTCCTAATTGCTATAGCACCTGCATTCCTCAACTAGCACAAAGCTCCAAACCTTCAAGAAGATCATAAAAGAGCTGAAAGTTTCCTGGCTTGCAGACAACTGCATTTTTTCAGCTCCCCTTGCAAACTGCACAGTGACAGCTTGGACCAACCCCAGCAAGTCCACTTGGCAACTGTTCCCTATTTTGCTGTGGGAAGCAAGCAGGAGATGACACAGGCTCCAGCAAAAAGAGTACAGAGGTTGATTTTTTCTTCTTCCTGTTGGTCAAGTTGGCAGTTCCTTGGGCAGGACTCTTAGAGTAGTGGGAATGAAGTGAAATGATCTTGCCTTAGAGAGTCCGTGTCTCCGTGGGTTCCTTCAGTCATCAGGGACTGAAAACTCCCTTCCTGTATGTGGTGGTTTTACTGTGTTGGGCAGCTAAACCCCACAATCGCTCTCTCACTCCCCCTCTTTAGATGACGAGGGGAAGAAGTAAAGCAAAGAACAATTCACAGGTTGAGATAAGGATAATTTAATTAAAGGGAAATAATAATAATAAATAAATAAAGATTATTATAAACTAAACAATTTAACTAAAGGGAAATAAAAAGGGGAAGGGGAAAAGGGAGGGGGAAAGGGAAAATAAAAAAAAAAAAAAGGAGGAAAACAAACAAATAAAACAAATGAAGGCTATGTGGAAGTGCAGAGGAAAGAAATTACTCTCTACTTCCCACAAATGAGCGATGATTGACCATGTCCTTGAAGCAGGGCCTAGATGCACATAGCCAGTGTTTGGGAGGAGGAACGATGTTTTCACAACAAGAGCCCACCCCTCCCCTCCTCTTCCTGTTTCCACCTTTTATTGCTGAGTGTGACATCACATGGTATGGAATATCCCTTTGATTGGTTTAGATCAGCTGCCCTAGTGATGTTTCTCTCCTCACTTTTTGCCCACCCCCTAGGAGGGTTAGAGAGAGGCCCAATGCTGTGCCAGCACTGCTCAGCAGTAGACACAACCCTGGTGTGATAACACTGCTGTTCCAGCTACAAGTGCAGAGTACAGCACTGTATGGGCTGCTGCCGGGAAAGTTAACATTCCAGGCAGACCTGGTACACTGTATTACTTCCTTTTCTGCTGCAGTGCTTCCAAGCACCTCTTGCAATCACTCAGAATCACACAGGAGTGATTCTTAGAGAGCTCCTGGCACGTGAAAGTGTCCCAAGTGCCTTGAGTTTAATCAGGCCACAGTTCTTCTTACTCCTAAGCTCAGCAATACTCTGCAAGTGATGCTCCAAAACAACAGGTTTCACACTGAGTACCACGAGGTCAAACTCACCCTGTGGCTCATGGTTCCAACCAAATGCCATTTTGCAGCTAGAAGACCCCATCATGCTCATAACCTATCAGTAGTGCTCAGGGTGGCATGCTGCTAATATAAATGATACATCCCCTCACACCATGCCACCAACCCTGCTGTCATCTCATGGCTGGGTGTGTGCACATCACAGGTCTTCCCACTCCCCAGGGCTGAGGGGTTTGGTGACTTGTTCAAGAGGATGTCCTGAAACCCCAGCTCCTGAAGCACCAGCTCAGTCCTTCCCGTTTTCACGCACATGACAGATGGAACGATGTACTTTCTGGACTTTGATCTCTGTTTTCTCTCTGTGTTTCCTTCTAGATCTTCCCTTCTTTCCAGCAAATTGAAAGAGAACTTTCCCGTATGGCAAAGAACTTTTCAAGGAGATCTTTCACTTCACAGTATCTGTGGATCTCTACTTCAGCCACATATCTTTTTTGCCTACATCTCTGGACTGTCCTCTGCTGCCCTTCACACTCGCTGTTTCTCCAGCCATGTGACACTCATTATTTCTGAATGCAAAAAATAAGAAAGACAAAAAAATTCTTTCAAGTTGCGGAGGCTGGGCTGTCTTGTCATTCATCTGTGGGGAAAACAAAGGAAAACAAAATAAAGAAGAAGAAGCAATCACTAAAAACATCTCCTCCCTGAGCAGTTTGAAAGGGACGGAGCTCCTCTGTGATGTTGGCAATACCATGCAGCTCTGCAGGAGAAACACAGTGATCTGCAGTGGAGGTTTGTAGAGGTGCAAGCAGCAAAGAAAAAATGATCTTGCTTTAATGAATTACCTTAAAATTCACCTGTTGTAATCTCCTCTAATGAGTTACTTCTCCTTCACAGAGTTAGGGTTGCAGACAGTGTTTCAGCTCTTGGTTCATCCTGTAAGCAAAGTAAAATGAGCTTAAAAGTATTTACAATGTGGGTTTCCTTATGAAAGCAGATGTTCCATCTTACTAGAGCTGCCCCTTCAAGGGGTACCAATCCCACCAGCACACTGCAGTGCCCATGAGGAGATCCCATTAGGAACCAGACCCCAGAGCTCTGCCCACACACTTTGCCCTGTCACACTGCTTTTTGCTCAAGGCCATCGATGGCGATGTGGTGGGGATGTGGCAGAGGATGCTGCTGAAGATGTGACTGTGAAGCACTGCGGTGGGGGTGCCAGCACGTGCTACCCTGCTTTGGGACAGGATGAAATGTGCATGCCAGCTGACTGCTTCTGCTGCAACATGCCCCTGAGCTGATACTGGCATGACTGCCTAGGAAAGGGATTACGTTAGCACCACTCCTGTGGCCTAGGCCAGCTGGGCTGTCAGTCTCAAAGGCTCTTCCTCATAGAAATGCACCTTCAGAGTTAACACTTGTGCCAACTGTTAGCAGGGCTACATCTTGCTTTCAGCCTTGAAACCATACCAATACGTACGGTCCTGAGTGCTCCTGAATTCAGTGTCCCATGCATGTCCAGCTGGGAGAAATTTACTGAGTCTTTAAGACTCTCCATAAGCCTTTTCTAACTGCTTCCACAATCCAAAGTATTTGCCAAGCATACTGTGCATAACATTCTCCCCACACTCCCACAGACTCGCATTTCACTCCAAGCTATGCTAACCCATAGCTCTTTGTGCAGTCATCAAGTTTCAGTTGTATTTTATTTATCATAGGCTTACACTTCAAAATTTAACCTTTTAGTATCTTGTGAGGTGATCTCTTGAGAAGGCAGTGCTTCTTCCTTGCCACATAAACATGGTTGCCTACAGGCTATACAGAATTAGTCTTCCAAATCTTTAGCCTTTTCCACTTCTATCAGCTTTGATTTCTTGTAATCCCCTGTGTCCAGCCACTGAGACATACCTGGTGGGTTCTTGGTTTTGTTCTAATTCTCTGAGTGAAGAAAGCATATCTGAGAACACTATCACTCTAAGCAGCAACAGGGAAATACCTGTGAACTGTCCCAATGTAATCAGGAACTGTTCTGGAAACATGATATGACGGATTGCCCAACTGAAGTGCCTCTACACCAATGCACACAGCTTGGGAAACAAGCAAGAGGGGAAATTCAGTGGTGAGGCACTGGAACAGGTTGCCCAGGGGTTGTGGATGCCACATCCCTGGAGGTGTTCAAGGCCAGGTTAGATGAGGCCCTGGGCAACCTGATCTAGTGGGTGGTGGCCCTGAACGTGACAGAAGGCTGGAACTGGATGACCTTTGAAGTCCCTTCCAACCCGAGTCATTCTATTCTATGATAAATAATGGCAGTCTGGAGGCCATCCATTAGCCCTTTGGCTTCTCACTCACCTTGGTGTCCCCAGCTCTTCATGGACACTTGACATAGGCATCTGCCCACCAGGAAGGCCTTTGTACCTGCTGCTCTGCTGGTGCTCTTGCTCTTGTAGAGATGAATCTCAGGAGCTGAGCATCTCCAGTATAGCTGCTTTTTTTGGCAGTGGCTCCATCTACACCTCTCCACACTAAAGAAGGTCCTTTCTTCACAGTGAAAGAGAGGATTTTGCCCAAGATTGCCCCAAGGCTCAACTTCTTGTAATGAACAGACAGACAAATCCCCAGAGTCATTGCAGAGAGCTGAGACCAGGTTGTGGAGCAACCAAGGGACACGTGATGCTCAGCCAACAACCAGGATGGAGAAAAAAACAGGCCACTCAGTCCTCTGAGCCTTCATGGCAGGTCACCAGGTTCTCTGTATAGAGGGTATGGGGACAAAGGGCTTCTTTGGGGGGTTCTGTAGCCCCAGGAGCATGGCCAATTTGTTGGCACCCTTATATTTGTGCTTGCCATCCTTGGCTCAGGACTCAGAAGGGCTAATGCCCCACTTCAGTCCAGGAAGACACTTTCAGTATGCTTTTCCAGTTGATTTAATTCCTCTGACACTATCATGTCTCCATGACACCTGCATCATTTATAAAACTCCTCCCTGCCTGCAGGGGACAGAAGTTATTATTGAGGGTCTGGAAGGTTATGCCACCCTCCCACTCAGACTCTGCAAAATAATTGAGGAGCCCTTGGCGTTCAGCTCCATGGTTTCCTCTTGAATGACACTCAATGTCAAGGCAGGGCTTACAGGCTTACAAGAAACAGCTTTTGTCTGGTCTCGCTGCTCCCTAGCCCTTTGCAAATCTTTCTGGAGATTTCCTTCAGGTACAGTTCTGCTTCTTAAACATTTTAAACCAGAATGATATTTAGCAAAGATAAGGCTTAAGCAGTCTCCCTGCATCTCTCTGTCTCAGTTGGGCTGCTTGATGGGCTTCAGTACACTGAAAGCTGATAACAGCAGCCTGCCTTGGGGAGCCTGGGTCTACATCCAGACTAAGAAGCTCAGCAAAGTCAGGGGGGCATGGCAGCCCAAAGTGTCTGATCAGAAGCATGCTTCATGGCACAGTTTAGAGCTGTACTAACCAGAATGCCTCGGGGGTTAGCGTGGACCAGGGACCATTTTCATGGAGTTCTGGGGAAACAGCTACCTTTTTGCAGAGTTTGGCTGTATGGCTGTACTAGCTATCTCGCACCAAAGTCAGGACTGGAAAGAATCCTTGGGGTGTTTAGTCTAAAACACTCAGACCATGGTTACCTCTGAGAGTAGCAGTTCTGAACGGTTGAAGTGTTAGTCATTAGGTGTCCTCCCACTATTATGGGGGAGGTATACAGGGACCTAAGAAATCCACCACTGTAAATACACAGGGAGAGTGTGCTGCAGCATCAGATCTTCCAAATTCCTAACCCAATTACATGCCAAAACAAAACAAAACAAAAACAAACAAACAAACAAACAAAACACAACAACAAAAACAAAAACAAAACAAAAAAAAAAAACAAGATCTCAACGATGTAATGCAAAACAAAGCCAACAGGGTTATTGCATAGCTCCATGCAATATGTCCTTTGTATTTTGACTGCTGTCAGCATGGTCTGTATACAAGATAAATTAAATTATTATTATTATTATTTTAAACAAACTGTAGAGTACTGTTTCTCCACTTTTAGCATTTGTTTTATTAAAAATGACTCTATATATTAATGTCTATACATGTAACTTACATTTATATACAAATAAATGAATAAATGAATAAATAAATAAATCTATATATATACTAGACTCCCCCACCACCCCGGGCACAGTTTCATTAAAATGGGTCTTCGTATGTCAACCACTATTTACGTTATTTAGGTGACATGAGAGTTTTCCATACAAATTTTATTACAGCTGTGCAGCTCATGAAAATTTCCAGAAAAAAGGGTGAAAGGACACAAAAAAATGGGCATTGGTGGTTGTTAGCAGGAAAGGGTCCTACACAGACAACAACGGACCTCTGGAAGGCTGGGCAGATGAGCGATGGGTAGCAGAGTGTTTGTTGCAGGGTATGTGAACATGCCCCGCACTGCAGAGCAAGCCCAAAGCAGGGAGGGGATTCCCCCCGGATTCATTCAGGCTTGGCTGCCAGGATTAGTTTCTGAAATGTAGTTGGGCACATATGGATGCAAATAAGCACCCAGTAGGAATTTTAAAAGCACATAATCCCTAGCAATTTTGTGGGAGGAAGGCACCTGAATACAGATAAGAATCTAGCTTTAGGTGCCTAGCCTTTTACAGAATGAATCTCAATAGATGCCTACCTACTCTGTTAGATACCTACACATATTTTTCTTCCTTGGAACCAGTTTAAACAGGAGACTCTGCTAATCCACAGAGATGCAGTTTCAGTTTCTCAAGGCCTCCTGGCAGGCAGCAGCACCAGGAGGGAGACCTTGAAGTTTCTGTAAAGCAGCACCCCCTGTGATTGCTGTGAAGTCTGTCTCTGCTGAAGGCGTAGTAACAGACTGCTACGGCTCCAGCTGAATGCTCTGGCATTGTAATAGTCAAATTATATGCAAAATGCATGCATAGTCATTACTCATTAATTAATTTAAATAATTGACTACTTCAGAAGTATGTATGATCTGTCTCTTCTGCAGCTGCTTCATTTGGCTGATCTATTGTTCTGTGGACACATATTAGAAATGTTTGTGAAAAGCACAAAATATTTAGTTTGTGAGTACTGTGTAAGTAAATATTCTTTTTATCCAAGTACTCCAGAAGCAATTAATTAACACCATATCCTCAAAGAAGAGAGCCTTTCATAAATCACTGTCAGTAAAACAACCTAGTCTGGTTGCTGGGAAAAAAAAAAAAAAAAAAGTTCTATTTGCACAACCGTGGACAAGTCTAAAGCAAGAACAGCCCAGCTGAGTGAGGAGCCTGCCACCTCAAGCAGAAATTGTGAGAAAGGAGCAGTGCCTATGGCCTTGAATGCTCATACTCCATGCTGGCAATGTCCCAAGGGATGTGTGACACCGTGGAACTGACATCCATGGTAGGATCCAGGGCTATGCCATGTCAAGCCCCATCAGGAGAGCATGGTCACCTCTGCTGGACTCATCACTTGGAGCCAGCCCCTTTTGTGATGCACGAACTTAAGAAGACTTCCTGCTTTTCCAGGAGATCCTCTCCTTTTCTTCCTCCATCTGGGCTTTGCAGATGTTTTACTGTTGCCAACCACCAAGGAGACTTCAGCATCCTTGTTTTCTCTCTGAAGTAACCAGAAATAGTGTTAGCCTGATTATTGACAGAAGTCTTTTCTGGACTGGTAGCACCTGGACAGTGAAGATGGACCCTTGACCAGCATGGAGGTCTCTCCTGACCCTAAGTTAGATCTAAACTTGGTGTCACAAACTTCCTTCTCCTCCTTTTTTTTTTTTTTTTTTCCCTTTTTCCCTTAGTGGCCAGATGAGGACTTCTGGATGTCAGTAATTTCTCTTTTAATGCTGACTCTTCTTCTGACCCACACTATGCTCTCACCCAGGCCACTGTGAATGTCTTCTCCACTGTGGGTGCCTTGCTTTTAGCAAGGGTACAGCAGAGGCTAGACCATGCCAGAAGATTTTCAGAAGAATGACACTGATTTGGAGGAAGGCTAAATGACTATAATTAAGATTATCATGTTTTGGTTTTGTTTTTCTCACTTCCCTTTTATCATCCCAACTATAATGTGATTCTATGATTTTCATCCTATCTTTGCAGATGGAGGCAAGTCTTTGTTCCTTGGTAATACCAGAGCCCTTCTTGACTGCAGAAGGAATCTATCTATTGTAAACACAATAAACCTTAGCACAACACTTCCAAACATCATGGGGAGAGACGCTGAGCAAGAACATGATCGCAGATCTAGTGAAGTTACTAGTGGGAAGAAGATACCAACTATAGTCACCAAAACAAGAAAGGAAGAATATCTTTTCCAAGCAAATAACAACCTGCAAAGGAGGATATTGCAGTCTCTGAGGAGATTCAATGTGTATTTTAGAATCAGATTTGGGAATCCAGCCATCTGTCCAAATATTGAAATTCATCAGCCATTTCAAGTGGGAGTTCGTCAAGCAAAAACATCCAAGGGAGCTCCCACGCCTGCTGTGTTACTGGGCCTGGGCCACAGCCAAACACCATTGACACAGTTTTCTTGCTCTTGCATCTTAACTTTTTTTTTTTTTTTTTTTTGGCTGAAAATCACCTCTGAGTGTGTGCAAAATCTATCTGTCAGTTCGGCAAAGTCACATGTCATATGAAAGTACTACAGGTGCTAGTAGGATTTTTCATGTGTGGATGGAGACAGGAGAATGTTCCCTGGCCACATGGAGACTCATTGCTCCCTTAAACATCCCTTGAAGAAGGGACCCAGCAGTGGCTTTCTCTGCATCACTCTTCTGTGTTTCCTTTCGGACCTTCATCAGCAAGGCTTTTTTTTTTTTTTTTTTTCTTTTTATTTCTGCAAATATTGTGGTTATTTCAAGGTAAGGAGAATAATTAAACAAGGCTAGGGAGAAAAGCTGGTACAGACGCCTCTGTGAGAGGGCTCAGCAGTGGACAAAGTGGTTGCAGTTGCTGCACCAGTGTTTAGAAAGCACAGTTCTGCTCTGGAAAGGACATTTGCCTCCCATCTGGATCCATGCTTTCAAACAGGGCTACTGTTGGTACTATTTGCCACAAGCTTTGAGCCAGAAACTGGGCAATTTTTACAAGGCAGCACAGATCTGCAGTCTTCAGGCACTGCAGGAGACAGAAGAGCCAGGCCAGAAGCAGCACGGGTAGAGATGCCCGTAATATTGCCACAGCCATAAAGGGGCTGATTCAGCCCAGACTAAGGAGTGCTGGCTGAGCAGCTAGCAGGTGCAGGGAGGAGTGCTGCTGTCCCCAGCAGAAGGCAAAGGATGAACAAGATCAATGCCCACAGGACACAGATGCAACATGAAAACTTCTGCGAGTGCTGGGATTTCCACCGGGTCTAGTACCTGTCTTCAAAGCAACTCAGTCTACCCTGGGAATGAGAGCGCCCTGGCTCCCTTCGTATGGCTGTGTTCCAAGTCCTCGAGCTGCCAGAAGGCATGGAGGGCTGCCTCTGCCTTGTACTCCCCAGGCATGGCTGCTGTGCTGTGACACAGCCCAGAGAAGGTGGGCAATCTCATGCTGATTTGACTCATGACTTTTGATCTCCAGCATTGTGATTTCAGGAGATGTTTTTGGTCAAAGCCACACTTTGGATGGTTTTGTAGGATATCCTGAATAACTACAGATGGGAAAATCAAGCCTGGGACCTAAATGTTCCTGTACTTTGAGTAAAAAAAAAAAAAAGTTATGTGTCATCTATCCCATCCCAAAGTGTCCGATCATCTGCTAGGCTAGCATAGTTCTGTTCCAAATCCCTGGGCAGATTTAGGGGCAGAAGCGAAGCAGCACATGGCAGACCTGGGAAGTCTTCTTTGCAGAGAGCTCTGGTAAAGAAGTCGTCCAAGAGTTTGTGAAGGCAAATGAGACAGGGGGTGAAATCTGTATATCATGCAGTTGGTAAGAATGCACATTGTTTCTCTGAAAAAATAGCTGCCACATCAGGAGGCTACCACCTGAGGCTTTCCAAGTATTACTTCCAAGAGAGATTGCTCTGCAGCTGGGACTAATTCCAGCAGTTTAACTTGCATGGACAAACCCAGTCTCTCCAAGAGAACCATGTCCTCTAGTTGTAAGTCAGGGGTGTCCTGCTGTGTTGAAACACTGTTCCCCCTCTAAACCTCCCAACAGCAGAGCTGTAACGGGTATGGAGACAAGTGGATCCCCTTGAATATCTTCTCTCCATGGTGGGCCCGGGGTAAAGCCATGTAACGAGGTCCCTTGGTGGGTCACTGCAGGCTGACCTGCTCTGCTGGGTGCGGGAAGTCACAGAGGTGAAGAATGACCATGGTGCCCCACCATCCACCACAAGGTGCAAAGCAGAGCCAGTACCAATGGTGGGAAAAGGCTGTTCCGTGGGGGAGCTGCCAGCTGCACTGATCCCTGTGTGGAAACCCAAACACTAGTCCTTATGTACAGGCCCTCTTTGAACAGTCAGAATAAGTTCCTGAGGAACTATTGGCTTCCTATAGGCTGACCCCATCCCGTGTATGGACAAGGTTCACTGAAATATATTCCCAAATTGCAATAAAGATTGAATTATTTTGCTTTTCCACATGTCCCTGCTCAACAGTACTCACTCTTCTTTCCTGCCTCCTCTCAACCTCTCAACTTGGCTTTTGTTTAAAAGCTTTTTTTTTTTTTTTTTTTACTCGGGGGATTTAGAAAGTTTATAACACATTAAATCTCTCCGTAATCTCATAAATATAAATGACAATATTATGAAGAATAAAAAACGGTGCAGAGAAATCAGAATAATTAAATCTGGGACTTCTAATACTTAATGAGTCCCTTTGTCTCAGGCTGTGATTAGGAAGCCATCACTTGCTGCATTTTCTCTGATGGAGAACTGCAGATGAGAAAACTGATATGCCCTCAATGCTAGATTTGTGCAGCACCAAACACCAGATGAACTGCATATACTGAAGGCTTGGGTAAGGTTTGACTAGGGCATGCTGGAAGAGTAGCAGATGAGCTTCCAGTTTCACAGCTATGGGGAACATCTGGCAACAGATAAGCAACAGCAGGATCTGGCAAATTATTTCATCTACTGATTTAATCAGCATTTGGAAAGCCTCTGTGCACCAATATTTCTCCCCTGTGTCTTGTCTCTTTTTAATATAGAAAATCTTCAGTGTAGCACAGACTTGAAACAGCTCACTCTGGGAGGAATAGTCTGTCCTCATAGGTGTTTGGGATCAGCTAGACAAAGCCACAGCTGATCTGATCAGATATTGGAGATTGCCCTGCTCTGCGAGTCAGCGTGGACTGAAGACTTCCAGAGGTCCCTTTCCACCTGCACTTATACAAATACTTTATTTCCTTCTCCTCACAGACTTCTAAAGGAGAAGCTAAACCAGGCTGATGTCTTGGCTGTAGCATCTCACCTTTGTGGTGATCTTGATCCTGTAAGGTGCTGTGTGCTTCCTCTGGTCTGAATCAGGTTTCTGTAGCATTCGAGAGGCATCCATAGCTTGACTCTGCCCTCTCTGCCCTCTGTTTCTTGTTCTAATACAGAGAAGTTGTCAGATTTTCTTTTTGGGTTTGTCCTTCTGACTCTGGAAACTTGCATAGAAATGGAACAAAAAGCCAGGCATGCTTCTGCTCTCTGCATAAGGCAGGATCAGAGTTTTCCATGGAAAACAGGGAGAAATGTTTCTGAAGCAGAAAACAGACACGATAGTTCCTCCACTCATTGTTCTCTTGACATGTCACAATTTTCTACCAGCATCTATTTAGAGGAACAAGGCTCCAGGTACAACCACTAGCCATCTGAGGTGGAGGTAGGATCTCAGCCTGGCTCCAGCTGCAAATAGCAAAGGACCTGTCCCTGTCCTTACCCCTGACCAAACTGAAGATGGAGTCACCTACTGCACTCAGTCAACCAGGTGAGAGCCTTTGCCCAGACACTGGTCAGTCCTCAGCAGTCTTAACCTGCACCTCTCACATTCCCCAAAAGCAGGACAGCTGCTGAGCCTTCTGGGACTTCTTGGGGTACATCATGAGATGATGTACCACTGGCATGAAGGTACGTGGCCAGGGATAGGCCCTTCTCAGAATGTCCTTAGGCAGCAGTGGGCAGTGCAACAACTCCAGCAGAGGTCAGTGCAACAATATCAACAGTGGTCAGTCCAAGAACGTCAGCAGTGGTCAGCCCAACAGTGCCAGCAGTGGTCAGTCCGAACACACATGTGGAGGTTCTTCACAGGCTCCAGGCAAGCAATGTTCTCTGAATTTCAGCAAGAGAGTGCATTTCTCTCTCTCCCATGTCCAGATGCTTTCAGCAGCCCTAGCCAGGGAGGTGATGCACAGCCTGACTTGTAGATCTGGGGCTTTGGTTTTACACCCCTTGAGGGTGGAGGAAATTCAGCACATTTGCATGGAGTGACCAAAGCCAAGACCTGAGCGCAAGTTGGTGTTTTGGGATGTGCTTTCAGTAGCAGTATCCCAACGACATAATTTAGGTAGTTCAGATTTGTGTGTTTTGTCTGAGCTGCTATTTCTCAGCTTCCTTTAAAAAAAAAAAAAAAAAAAGAAAAGAAAAGAAGGCAGCAGGAGAACAATTCAAATGAGGGGCTTTTAACTTTGTTATAGGTGCATAGGCGGTTCAATGAATCTCTGGTTCTGTATAAGCAGTATCTCTATAACACAGGTTAACTGGACCTCTCTAGACATATCGCCAGAGAAATTGACCTTCCTCTGTTGATTTTATGTACTTCTGGCAGCCAGATTCACCCATACTTTTCCAGCAAGGGTAGAGAAAATAGATACAGGGTTAAGTATTAAGGGTAGAAGATCTAGACTGCACAAATACTTATGAAATGAAACCTTGACAATGAGCTGCATCTCATAAACAGAAGTATTTACTTCATGGGACAATTGCTTTATAGAATAAATTAGTAGAATACTTTTCCATCCAATTACACCCCAAAACACGGTGGGATGCTTTGGGTAATCATGATCAAATACCACCAAGCTGTCTTATAACATTAAAGAAAATATTTGATTGCCAGAAATCCATTACTGAGTAGACATCTGTGCACTGAACTCAAACCATGAGATTCTTCTTCTTTTTTTTTTTTTTTTTTTTTCAGGCTGGTTCTCTGTAATATGCCTACTCATACTACTGTACAAACACAAGATTTGCATTAATTTATGAAGTCCTGCAGCTTTTGATACTGTACATTAATTAAAAATGATTTGTTCACAAGAGAAGAAGAAAGTTTCACAGGAATTTACAAAGAACTTTCTGCAGTTTCTGGAAGAGATGTAGGGGCTCTGGTTTGGGGTAGGCTGGGACATCGTGGGGAGGCACTGGGAGCCCATGGCACCACTGCCTGTCATGAGCAGGTGAACACTGATACAACTTGCATGGGGGTCACTCAAAACTCCCTCTCTGATAAGCAGTGCTACATTTAGTAGGCTGATACTGTGCTCAAATAGCATGCAAAGCTACTTAAGCAGTCTATCTTCGACCACAAAAAATATGTGTCTGTTGCTCACTGACATGCCAGATATGTGATGCTCCCTTGCTTCTGGGAGAGGTCCCAATTTATTCTCTGTTTCCCTTGGAAATGACAGGTTTCCCTACAGTTTCTTAAAGGATTATGGTAAAAAATAATCTGTCCTTTGTGATGGTTATGAATAGTCAAATGTAATATCAAGGACTCAGAACCAACATTGTTAATCTAAACTATCTCTAACTGAAAGCATCTGAACAGAGGCTCAGATGAGTTTCTGGAGAAAGAAATAGTTTCTCTACAGAGAAACACTGGACGCAACTGCATAATCAAAAGGGATTCATTTCTTGGTTCATTCAACTCCTAGGTTTTAGTTTTAAAACATGTCTGTCTTGGCTTAAAGCACTCTTCCAATCTCTATTTCCAGTTCCTAGGATTTCCTGAAATAGGGAATCCCACTTTTTCCTTTTACAATCTCCCAGTCTCTTGTTTTTTACCTCTCCCCAAGAAACTTAGCACTGCTCTCTTCATACTTGACAACTAGATATGGAGCTGTATCAGCCAGAAGGAAGTTTCCTTCACACTTTCTGCTTCTTACGGTATCTGGGCTCTTACCTTTACACTTACTCACCCTTCCTACATTAGCACAAAGAAAGCTGTTTGGGAGATCTGATGTCTTGTTTTCCAGAAACTGCCCTGAATCACCTTTACGAGAGCTGTCCCACGCTGCGAGCACAAGTCTTGCAGTCTGGCCAGATATTTGCCTTCTAAGTCAATAACCAAATCTGTTACAAAGGTAAGAACATGTAATTAATGGAAAGGAAATCCTTTTATCCTTTTATTTTGATCCAAATTCACTTTTTTTTTTTTTTTTCTAGTCCAAGAATGAATCGTGGAGAACCACCAAAACTCAGGTGAGAAATGAAATGACAAATGTTAAGGTCAGGAAGCTTGCCCACTGCCATTGCTACCCTGAAAGCAGATGGAGTGCATCTTCATACGCCACAGCCTGAGACACTAGTCGACAGGCCAGCCCGTGTGAGGAAGTCCATTGCTGCCTGAATTTTAACATGACAGGGGGACTCTTAAGCCTCTTGTTTATGCTTTAGTACTTGCGGTCTATGGGAGGACCACAGCACACTCTTCTCTGTCTCCCCTTATTTGTTGATCGTCTGTAGGAAGAAGAGAACGTGCAGAGGCCCTCACCCGTACATTGGGTCTGTTCTCACTCTGTGCAGCTCCATCATTGAGCAAAGTACCAACCTTGAGGCTTCTGTAAGGACTTGACACAAACTACAGAATACTACAATGAAGCATTCACAACAAAACCACATTTTTTTCCGCAGCCAAGCATCAAAACACTTACAGAAGGGCATGGTCCCTCTCTGTGCACCTCAAGGGGAGATCCACAAATCCTCACGTGGTTTCATCGCATCCAGCACCCTTCTCTGTGCCTCCCAGCTAAACGTGCACAGAGGCAGCTGTTGCCAAAGTGCTGTGGTGACACAATTCAGTTCTGTTTCTGAAGTCATCACCGCAGGCGCCTCCCAGTGACGGCACAACACTCTCTGTTGCTAATGCGTCTGTCTCAGAAACAGCTAGGGAAGTACCACTATGCCCAAACTGACTTGAATTAGAGTAGTTCAAACATTATTCCCTGCTCCCCTACATCTGTGGAAGGTGTGTGATCAATCTTTTCCTTGAGAAAGGACTACAGAGCAAAAGAGCTTGATTCTGAGACATTGCCCGTCCTTGTAGAGCAGTTCACCTTTGATTTCCATGTCAGAAAAAAGAAGGTGAAATCAACAATTCCCTTCCTCTGAGCTGGGAATAGGAAAGAAGCCCAATTCTCCAGGAAGCCTTCAAAAGGAAACTCTGCATTTCTTTGTTAAACACCTTGTTTAATTTCTTGAAAGAAATCTTTCCCAGGACTTTGCAACTGCGGTGGTTCAAAGCGGGTGGGCAGCCGAGTTCCACCACGGCCGCTCTCTCACTCCCCCTCCTCAAAGGGAAAGGGGGAGAAAATACGATGCAAAGGGCTCCAGGGCTGAGATAAGGACAGGGCGATGGCTCAACAAGTATCGTGACGGGCAAAGCAGACTCAGCAGAGTGACCCTCAGGGTCCCTCCCTGCCCCTGCTCCCCGTGGGGTCCCTCCCATGGGATGCCGCCCTTCCCCAGCTGATCCCACACGGGCTGCCCACAGGCAGCAGCTCCTCAAGCACTGCTCCCACACGGCTCCGTCCCACGGGCTCCATCCATCCATCCATCCCCCAGGAGCAAACTGCTCCAGCACGGGTCCCCCACGGCTGGGCGGCAGCTCCCCCCAGCCCCCCTGCTCCTGCGGGGGCTCCTCTCCATGGCTGCAGCTGCGGCCCGGGGCCTGCTCCTGCGGGGGCTCTCCACAGGCCGCAGCCTCCTCCAGGCCACAGCCACCTGCTCCACCGGGGGCTCCTCCACCCACAGGGGGGCAGCAGCGTGGAGATCTGCTCCATGGGGGACCCATGGGTGCAGGGGGACAGCCTGCTCCACCAGGGGCCTCTCCCTGCACAGCCCGCAGGGGAACTGCTGCTGTGAGCCTGGAGCACCTCCTGCCTCCTGCTGCACTCACCTTGGGGGCTGCAGGGCTGCTTCTCACTCCTTGCTCTTCCAGCTTCTGTTGTGCAGCAGTATTTCCCCCTGCTTACATCTGCTCTCCCAGAGGTGCAAACAACATCGCTTATTGGCTCAGCTCTGGCAAGCGCCGGGGCCCTTTTGGAGCTATCTGGAGCTGGCTGTTGTCTGGACTGTTCTCACAGACGCCATCCCTGCAGGCCCCTGCTACCAAACCCTTGCCACGTAAATCCGATCGAAGTGTATGCAGCAATTACAAAGCCGCTGTGCTTTGGGCTGTCACGATCCTTCTGCAAGTGCAGGGGAGGTGCAGGGTTGCTTTGCATTTCCAAAAGGAGGAAGAAAGCCTCCAACCCCACTGGACCTCAGCCACTTGCAGGATCCAAGCAACGCTCCCCACTTTCAGTTATCTCCCTCCCATGCACACAGTGGGAGCAAGGTTGAACAAGCACATTTTTGAAAATGTTTATCTTAATGAAGAATAAAAGAAGTCTACAACACCCAATCCCTCTGTGCACCCAAGGCAAAAATCGTGGACTATTCTGCCTCAACACTATTTTCAGACCCAATTTGTCAAGTCATCTAGCAGAGGATTTCTCTCTTGTTCACTCACTAGCTTAGTAGAGCACCAGTTTACATAGGTGCTGGAGCAGATTCCTCAACCATCTGAAGGGACTTGATCCCAGAAAAGTTCAAAACTGCAGATGACTCATGATTTTGTGGTGAAGCATCTATTAAATGAGAGCTGTTCCGCTTAGGGCACAGTGAGACAGTGTGAGAAGAACCCTGTATCTCACTGATTGAGGCTTTATAACTCTACAGAATTGTCAGTCAACAATAAATGGAAAGTGCAGGAGATATGTTCTTTCTTCCTCCTTTCCCTGCCATACATTAGCAGAGAGATTGTGGTGGGATATAGGTTCAGAGCCTCACAGAAGAAGGATTTGAACCCAGGCTCTCCACAGTCTGCACCACTGCCTTCCTGATGGCTTTTGACTATTTTATTTTATTTTATTTTATTTTATTTTATTTTATTTTATTTTATTTTATTTTATTTTATTTTATTTTATTTTATTTTATTTTATTAGTATTATTATTCTTCTTTTTCTGGGTGGTGTCTAAGTCTTGGGGGGCAGAACAAACTGTGGGAGGAGGGAATGCTACTACTGTCTGTGACAGTGGTGATTTCTGGACAGTGTTAGCAACAGAGCTTCTGCAGAGAAGAGAAAATGCCAGGCAGTCTCTGTTGGTATTCCATGTACTGAGTACTGAGTGCAGTTTTGGGCTCCACAGTATAAGAAAAAGACATAAACCTGTTAGAGAGTGTCGAAAGAAGGGCAACAAACAAGAGGGTCTCTTTTAACAGGGGGATTGAGGTTTGTGGCAAGGTTTTGGTAGCAATATAGGGGCTGCACTGTGCTGGACACAGCAACAGACGCACCATAAGCCAAAGTCAGACAATAAGCCAAGGTGTGTTCACGCGTGGTTTACTGTGGTTTACGTGTGGTTTACGTATAGAAGAAAGTTTTTGCCTAGTGGTGAGTATACTGCAGATTTGCTGCATTGTTCTAAATTAAATAGCAAGATAAGTGATGGCATCGTAGGCTGGGAAAATATTTCTAGAGTATCAGCGCATTTTGAGCATCATTTTAACTGTTTATGCAAACATGAAGATTATTAAAATCAGTGTTTATTTAGGTCTGTATGTAAACAGGTGATCATGTTGTATAGCATGCAGTAAATGGTTTGTGAATGCTGCTTGAAGAATGAAAAGAGTAAGTCAGCTCCACAAGGAATAAATGAATTTTGTTTATTTGTGCAATGCAGAGATTAGAATTAGACCAACAGCATGGAACCAAAGTCTTGCTGTGTGCCTTTTATCTGTAGGACAGTTCATGGAGGCTTCAGCAGCCCTATCTGTTTTCTAGCAGTCTGAAATGTCCTCTGTGGTGCTGCACCCAGTTGAAAGCCTGCACTGATTGTGATGAACTTTCCTAACAGGAGGCACGGGTCCTTCGTCGGACGCTGGCTGGGGATGTATGCTGCGATGCGGGCAGATGATGCTGGCCCAAGCACTGATCTGCAGACACTTAGGGAGAGGTGAGTGCTGGTCCTGAGGGAACTTCGGTATTGTCTGCAGACGCTTCTTCGTAAGTACTCCATTAAAAGCACAAACCCTGAATTTATTAGTGAGACTTTCTTTGATGCCCTGGTAACAGTTCCTAATGAATCAATTCATATTCAGCTGGGTGAAATCATCCCAGCCTGAAGCAGAGAAATAGGCATAGAAGGAGAAGAAATGGGGAATCCTGTCGCCATTATTTTATAAACCTTTTAGTGTAACACCCAAGTTGAGGCCAAGGGAAAACCTGCCACCGTGGGACAGTGCTCTTACCCTTCTCTTCACTACTCACTTGTCAGCAGCACGAGGTCCAAACCCCCCTGGTGCAAGCTCTTAAGCGTGCATGTCACATCCCAGGATGCTGCCAGTGGAGTGTTTGGACTTTCTGTATGGATCTTATGTTGTTATTTAATGGGTGCTTAGAAATCCAACAAGGTCTAAACACAGCCTGTACTTTTAAATAATCTTGGAAGCTCAGAGATACTGGAATGGCTATCAACACGCAGCATGATCCGTCAGAATATGTTTGCAGTTGATGTTTTTGTTTTGTTTTATTTTCCCTGTTTTTACAATCTAGCCTATGATGATAAAGGGCAGCTTGATGATAAATAACAAGCTTGGAATTCTAGGAGCTCTACACAAAATGTAAATATTCGAGATGAATTGAAATGTCTTTTAACATCTCATTATAAAGCTTTCTGCTGTCTAGACATTTGATCAGTGTAATGAAAACGTCACCATTTTTTATTCTATATCAATTTTTCCTTTCAGATTGGCAATGGGAAAAACACAAAAAACAACCAGAAGAATATCACAGAATCCTACGATGCTTTCTTGACAGGAAGGCTTGCTGTTATTCAATCCACCAGATGGGTAAGAACAAACATAAACTTTCAGGTTTTTTCCACTGAAATTTCTACTGTGTTGAATCACTAATTTGCAGTATGTTAATTCATAATTTTAAAAAGTGGATGTGAAGACAAGGTGTATGCTTATACAAAAATAAAAAGGTATGCAGATGGGCGCAAAGACTAGTAGTACAGAAACATTCCCTGAGACCTAAATAAAGCCATGTACTAGAATGTAGCTCTTGATAAACTCTGTAAGCCTTGGGTACCAGAGTCAGTAATGTTAGAATAGACAGTCTTGTAGCTTATTGCTGTAATTTGTAATAAAGGGCACTAACATTTGTTAACTTGTAATTCTCATTGTAGTTTAGAAGCCTTTTGTTTATTAAAGAAACTGGCACTCCCTAAGTTTTGAAAAGAGCATAGATTGAGAAAATAATTGTTATTGCTAACTACAGATTGCAGTTACTCTAGAATGTTTGACAGTCACGGTATTTACTGTATATTGTTCCCACATTCTTTATGGTCTCATTTTTCTTTGATTTTGTGTACGTGTGTCTTTTTTTCACTATGAAAACAGCACAGGTGGGTGTTGGAGAGGGGAAGTCAATTGGAGAATGGTTTGGACCAAATACAGTTGCTCAAGTACTAAAGTAAGTGAGATCATACCAGTCTCATTCAGAACGTACTCCCCTGGGGCAGCCAAGAGAAGGCCCAGGCAGAGTTTTGAAGGCTGCATCTCCCCCTGTCCCACAGTCAGGAATGTACTTGCCATCTATTTACAAGTGCAGCATGGAATGTCATGCCACAGCTCGGTGTGCAGGTACTGAGTTGGGAATGGGTGACCTCTAAATTTTAATAAAGGAAGAGCCTGAGGAGAAGAAACTGCAGGAAAGTCTCCTGCTATGCCGTCTGCATGCCCTCACCAGTCACACCACAGATGTATATTCCTTTCTGCACAGTGGCACAGCTCTGGCAGGTCGAGAGTGCCACCGTGTAGGTCGGAGTGGTGGTGTGAAACATCAGAGAGAAGCCATCTCGGCTGAGGAGGGAACTGAGCTGCAATTCCTCCCTTTCTGAGCAGCAGTTCTGCCAGCAAGGCTACTGGATAAAGATGGGCAGCTCCTCATAGTCTGGGAGCCACACTGAAAGGAACTGAGGCTGCTCAGTTCTCCAGGGGTACGTGGAGGTGTCTTACCTCAGGCAGGGGCTAGGCTACAGGTCCTGCGAGCTCAGCAGCAAGTCTTTGACACCCTGGAACAGGCACATGATCTGAAGAGGGAGGGGAGCTGAAGCATGCCCTGGACTCCAGATCTTTCATGGCCAAGTTTTTCATGGTGAAACGCTCACCCCCATTTCTTTCTGGCTTATTTGAAACAGCTAATTCTGCCAGTGCAGCTTAAGAGTGTAGCTCCCTTCCCCAAAGGTTTGGATTTTGCAGAAGTGGACATAAAACTGTGTGCTGCTGTCTCCCACTGAAGTTTTGGTGCCCCAAACCCTTAGCTGATTTAGCTTTTAACGCCCCATTTCTGCTGTGCACGCAGGCTCAGGCAGAAGTAATTCCACTGAATTCAGTGGAATTTCTTAAGCAAAAAGTAATCTGCAAAACTGGCATAGGAATTTTTTTCTTTTCCAGATGAGAAAAGACACAATTGGGCAAGAACCCAGTGCAGAGACTGTCGAGTGCAATAAAAAGTAATAAACTTGATGTAGTTGAACTGTTACTGTCACTGCACTTAGCAGTAAGACAAAACAGTTTGCACATGGTGCAGCGCATATGTTTTTCCTGGTACCACTCAGTACCTATTTTTCTAAAGATATGAAACATTTAATGTTTAAAGTTTTCTTTTTCTTACATGGAGACTTTAAAAAATGCAGAAAGGATGTTTTTTCTTAAGAAAAAAAAAATAAATAAATGGTTCTGAGTGTAAAGCTACCCTTTTGATCCAACTAGTTTATATTAATTAGTACCTTAATGTTTTCTAGGAAGCTTGCTTTATTTGATGAATGGAATTCATTAGCAGTTTATGTATCTATGGGCAATACGGTGGTCATTGAAGACATCAGGAAGTGACACCTCATCAGTTTTCTGGTAACAGTTTCTGATTTGACTCCATTTGCCAGCATGTATCTAAACATGAACAAATACTTGGGGGGGCATGGGTTTGTCTTGCAAGGGTAAGAAGAGGGAAGAAGGACATACAAACTCAGTTGTGTTTTTTTGATCCCTGATGCCAACTTCGTGCTCACATCACTGGATGTGAAGAGCTCCTTGAAGAATTTCTACTGTCATCATTGCTGCCATTTCATTTCTCTGGCGTTTTATAGGCAAAGCTTGACACTATTAATAACATTAATAGGACATGTCACTGCAGTCTTAAATTGTCATCCCCCAATCATTGATCTAACGTCTCACTTGGACGTGCCAGCACATACTGTCTGCTAGAATTACTTCTACTAAATAGCTGTAATTGCCATGCCCGGCTCGTTTTGTCTTGGGTGCCCTATAAAGATCCCTGGCAAACTAGCTTAATTCACTACTGAGAGGAAGATCTGCTTTGTGTTCCTCTGTGCGTTGACTGATTTCTAGTTTTATTCCCGCAGAAAAAATGTGCTGGTCCCCTCCTCAGAGCAGCAGCGCGTCCCACAGCAGTGCACATTTGCACAGAAGTGCTCTTGGCCGAAGCAAGAAGGCAGGAGGACTCTGCACAGGCTGGAAAGCCCTCTTGCTTATTATACCTCTACGACTAGGGATAAATCACATAAATCCCGTATATATTGATGCATTTAAAGTAAGGTTTTCTTTCAATTCATTGCTCGTTACTGTCAAATAAGTTTGGGTATCTGTGATGTCAGTAAAGAAATGAATGACAATTTCCTTTATTCCTTTTGAACTCCTAGGAATGCTTTAAGATGCCACAGTCTTTGGGAGCATTAGGAGGGAAACCAAATAATGCCTTTTATTTCATAGGATTTTTAGGTAAGGAAAAAAGAAACTTATTCCAAATGTGCAGATGATCAAAAGAGAACATTTTTTGAAGGGGAAATAGTAAGGGGTCTAAGCGTGAACCTCTAGAAGTAAAGAAAGATGAGAATAGAATAAAATAAATGAAGAAGCATATCTAAAAGAGTTTAGAAACAGTATGAGATGATCCTTAACAGGAGCAGAAAGTTAACAGCAAAGCTAGGTGTAAAAATAAGTGATGACATCAACAAGAGCAACATACTGAGAATAGCTGATAGCATTTGACAAGTGTATTGGTCAAATGTCACTTTTATTTTCTTGTATTTCAAAACTGTTTCTGATAGCAGTATCTTTTTCACCTTTTGCATACCTTCTGTTATTAAGTATTGCTCTAATTAATTTAAAATGCATTCCTTCAGATTTCACCCCACTTTGGGCCAAAATTTTGCAACCCTATTTTGTCCTTTTGTAAAACCTAACCTGTTTTAGTTAGGCTTTTTTGTTCCAATTTCTGAATGAATGCCTAATGGGATTACAGATTGCATCTGTGAACATCCTGTACCTTTTAATCTGTCAAATGTTAGTGTTTACAACACTTGAGATTAAAAAAAAAAAAAAAAAAAGTACTGGATCTCACATGGAAAAATAAAAGTATGTGACAAAGATAGAACATAACCAACCAAAAAATTACAGTAATAGGTGACAATAGGAAGTTATACTAAATACCCTGTGGGAAACGCTGTGTCTAAACCTTCCGATTCTCTTAAAGAATCCCTAGCTGGAAAGTCTAGATTATACTGACTGCAATGGCAATCTAATTTCTATTTTACAGTTCTGGACCAAGTGCTTATTAATGTCACTTGCTTATTTTTAACATACGGCTTTTACCCATCCAGGCAATGAGCTGATCTATCTGGACCCTCACACCACTCAAAGCTTTGTAGATTCAGAAGAAAATGGCACGGTTGACGATGAGAGTTTCCACTGCCAGGAAGCCCCACATAGAATGAAGATCATGAATTTGGACCCTTCAGTAGCTTTAGTAAGTGTCAGGAAATCTTGAATGCATGTACTTTATCTCAAAGTAATGTCTCTCTACATTGGTAAGGGCAGCAATGCATCTCCTTGAACAGAACCAAGATCACAAAGCTGTCTTCTGTGATCAACACATAGTAGTTTGTACATAACTACATGGAGAATCTTAGGGCAAGTGGGGAGCTGTCTGTACTGTAGGGAGCTCGCTTTGTTTTCTTTACTGAGCAGCTTTTACTTCTTTCAAGAGGCATTATAATGGTCAGAGCAAGGAACTGAAACAGGTTTATGTGTTTTATTCTATCACTACTTTATGTTTGGTCACCTCTAGACAAGTTACTTAAACTTACTTTCTATCATAAGTTGAAAATGTTTAAGTGGAATTATTGTATTTCACCCCAAATTACAAATACAAATGTATTATTTGTAATTCACCCAAAATGTCATGGGGGTACTGTGGTATTTGAAAAAATTGGATCTGATCCCATGCCAGTATCCTGTGATTGGGTGATTGGCAGTTGTCACCAGTGGGATGTGTTTCTAAAGCTTTAAACAATCTGTAAAGATACCGGTATCTGTCATTCATTCACATACCTGTTTTTTAATACTGCTGCTTTTTAGAAAGTTTTTTTGTTTTGTTTTGTTTTAATACTTAACTACGTAACTGTGCAAAATGTGGCATGATGCAACGAGACAGACAAAATCATAATGAAGAGCAAATATTTTCAGTATAGATACCAGAATGGAAATGTTCCTTAGGTGGTCCATCATCTACAAGTTTTCAGCTTCTGCTGATACCTGGACTGTAGGAACTGGGTGGCGCTCCATGGAGGAGCACACAGGAGCTGCTGCTACTTTTTGCTTGACTATTTCGTTAGGGGTTTGCAGGGCCTTGTTCTCCCCTTGGGTTCTCTCCCTAGAGCTGCCACATATTTGGAGTCTTATATCTACTGATCGTACAGGGCATTACTGTATCAGAGGTCAAACCGCCTTACCTGCTGGTACCACATACCTACCATCTGCAAAGGTAAAACTCTGTGTGTTTGTTTTTTCCCCTAAGGGCTTCTTTTGCAAAGAAGAATGTGATTTTGATAACCGGTGTAGTCTTGTACAAAAGGTAAGAGTGGGAACTTAGCATCTCGATTTGTTCTTTATAAAGTCTGGTTTTTATTGTCTGTTTTTTGTAAAATTTTCCTTTGCATTTTCCTTTGTATACAAATTGTATGAGCCATGGAGAAGAATGCATTAAAGCATCAGGGTAAGGCAATACTACTGAATTGCTAATTGGAAATTGTTCAGCACTTTACCAGCCACAAACCCTGCCAGTTGGAAAATGGGTGTAAACATCCACACTTGAAGGTGTTACTGGGTGACACTTGCTTTTAACTTCTAATTCTCACTAAATGACTAAGGTTTAACTGCCATATTGTAGTGATGTATCAATGATTTGCTTCCTGATCCTTTTTTATTGTTTGACATAGTAGATTGCGTGTTCTAATTATGACTGTTAGTCCCTGCTATCTTAAAGATCTGATTCTGTAAGTGCTGCAGGCCTCTAGCTCCTGCTGATCTAGGGAGAACAGAAGGTGCTGGCTGCCACAGGAAACAGACTTGAGGATGTTTCTGCATGCAGCTGTTAAGCTAAGCACCAGACGTCTGAATGTAAAGTACCATCAACCTCTAAGGGCATTTATTTAAAAAAAAAAAAAATCATCTAAGGAAAACAGTTTGTAAATAACTGAAATACAGGACAGAAGGTAACTTCTCTTTGAAGAGGAATAGCGTTTGGCTTCAGGAACACCTTTTTTCCTGACCAAAACCTGTCCTTCAAAATCTGATGCGTTTTTTTTTTTTTTTTTCCCCTTTGGAGGAGCTGATAGATCTGTCTTTTGTGCTATTGATCAACAGAAAACTTGAGGAGAGTTCTATGCAAGCAACTTTCTTTTAAAAAGCAGAAAATATTGTACATTCCTAGTGTGCTTGCTACGTGTAAACAAAATTACAGGTTTGCAGATATCAAAGCTGATATCAAAAGATGATAAGACTGATAATTTGTAGTACAGTTCAAGAGATCTGTCTTCCAGATGTGTTTTAACTAGGGATGTATTACAGAGACCATGGTGCTTGGATTTCACAGTATGTCTGTATAAAGACTTTTTTTTCCTGATGGACATGCGTAATTAAAAAACACTTTCAATTAAGCAGACACGTTTTGTGTTTGAAGCGTCTCCCGAGCCAGCTTTTAAAATGAAAGCATTCTGTCCTCAGGAGATTCTAAAGCAGCAGAGTCTACGGATGTTTGAGCTGGTCCAGAAGCACCCGCCACACTGGCCTCCTTTCATACCTCCAACAAAACCAGAAGTGACAACCACAGGAGCAGGTAAGGCACCGATTAAAAGCCTAATTGTGCAATGTTATGTTCCTCGTTAGCAAATAAAAGAATAATCACAGGTAGAATAACTATCCTTTGTGAGTGTCAAGCAATATATAGCAGGCATGTATCCAAACAAGCCATACAATTGCTAGCACAGATATTTTTTTTCACTCTTACAAAGTACTTTTCTGGAATGCGTCTTTCAAAGTTTTTTTTTAAGTGAACAAAATCAGGCATGTCTTTAGAAGCATTTTTTTCTTTATCTTTTTTTACAGAACTCATTGAATCTACTGACAAGCTATTTGAATTGGAAGAAGAATTTGAAATCCTGAGTGTGTGAAGGAAACTGTGGTGACTCTTCTGAGTGTTGAATATATTGGTAATATTATTGCATTGACTTAAACAGCCATGTTAGCCCCGAAGTGCCTGAAATTATGGATAACAGAGCACAGAAATCTAGTAGCATCCAAAACTCCAAGGGCAGTTTAACACACAAGCTTCCCCGGATGGAAAGGCAGTAAGAGATCTTGTGATAAGATGCTTAAAGGGAATCTCTTTTTAACGTACCTTACGTGGAGACAAACGGGCCTTTGAGATTAAGGCAAAAATACATGTATCACTGGGCACCATGTTTGGAGAAAGGGATAACCCAAATGGATATTTCTTGCTCTCATATAATAATGCAATAGTTTAGTTCTTCAAGCAAAACAGTCTTCAGTTCAGGAGGATGTTTACTTCTGTTCCCTCCTGTGGGCTGCGTCATAGGAAAAATACATTGTCTTGTTTAAAAGATTGACTGGATCAGGAGAAAATTGTTTCCTTGTTAAATATTTTAACATGTATTTGAGCAACCAGACTTTATTACAAAAATGTTTCTGTAAAAGGAACTATGTCTAATGGACACATTTTGCAATAGCCTTCCTGTTTCTGGGAGACCTCAAGAGGAACAGGAGCCTCAAATAGTTGATACAGATCACAACCACTGTTATAGTTATGGTATATTTCACCTTGACCTTAAAATTCAAATGATTAAAACTTAGGTTATTTCTTTCCGAGTTAAAACGAGTCAAAGGTGGTTTAACTGTACCTTATTTATTTTAGAATAGATTTACACAAGTTTCTCTGTTACAGCACTTTATCTGTGCATCTAATAAATTTCTTAAGCTTTTCTTAGGTTGTATGCTGCTATGTTTAGTTAATTTGTGTGAACTAAATATAAACCAGGTTATCTTAAAACTTAATATAGAAGCGTACACAGATTACTGAATTGTTGCTTTTTGACTTCTTGCCTTTTGAAATCTGTTTTGGTAGAAGTGCCTTAACCCTACAGGTTTATCAGAACAGCCTGGGCAGTTTTATTTCTAAGGCAGAGAATCTCTCTCTAGCAGCCATAAGAAAAACAGTTCAGAATAAAGAAAGGCAAACATTTTTAATCCATGCTGAAGTTCCTTTTCACTATCAGACAGTCCCCCTTGTGGTCATGTTGTCATGCTAGTGTCATGAACATGAATTGCAGACTTTCATCTTCACCAATAAATGACAACATAGAGAAATACTGAATATTGTCTCCTCTCACTTGCACCTCTCGATCAGGGCCACTGTTTTTTCAAACAAAAGAGTTAACGAGATCCTATTGCATCTTGTTTAATGTTTATTAACTACAGTTTGGAAACCACAAACGTAGAAAAAAAATATCATTTCCTTATTTTATTAAAACATATATAAAACATATATAAAACATATATAATATATATATATAACACATATTGTGTTGTAAAGCACACAATTCCCTACCAATGACAACAAAAACATCATCTAATTGAGCATGCAGTTTTCATTAACCTGTTTTTTTTTTGTTTGTTTGCTTTTTTACAAATACCCAACAACACATACGCATGTGTTGTGTTGTGTTTTTTTCCATCATTTCTCACTGAAGCAATACCCATCCCGTATCAGATCTGTGTCATTACTCTAATTTTTGTTCCTAATGTACTTGAAAAACTTCTTAACTCTATTGATTGCAACAGTGGACTTTTTTCCCTCCGATCTTAACTCCATTTATCAATTACTTATTCTCTTAAAATCCTGCTTTTAAGAGATGGTTGGGTATTCACCATCTCTCACTCTTATTTATAGATTTTCTTTTCTTTTTCAGTAGTTCAGCCCTAGTCAACTCGGAGGTGGGCAGCAGCAGCTTCTATGGAGCAGCTATGCTGGAAAAAAAAAAAAAAAAAAGTTGAGCCTTGAGGGAAAAGGAAGGTGGGAGAGCCAGATGGGGCAAGAGGAAGGGAGGTGGTTTGACCAGGACACCTTGAGGGTCTGGGAAGAGAAGAAATGGATGGGTGCTTAAGAAATGAGCAGCATCACAGCCTACATACGGAAGAATTGTGACGAGCAGTTTAGAAATGTAAGCGATTGGTGGTCTTGTGTTGATCGGCAGCTGTGCTCCATGGTTATAGCTGTAATTTCAGCAGTTTACTGTGTAAGCCGCATGTTGCCACTTCCTTGATCAAGGCAAATGCTGTTCAGTTGCAGGGAAGATGGGCAAGACTCAGGGAAGAAACGGAACGGAGAAAAACTGTACACTGTGGATATGCACACGTAGCCATAAAATCAGTGCTGGACAGAAAGAGAGAAAGAGAGACAGAGAGACAGACAGACAGAACGAAAGGAGGGAAGGAAGGAAGGAAGGAAGGAAGGAAGGAAGGAAGGAAGGAAGGAAGGAAGGAAGGAAGGAAGGAAGGAAGGAAGGAAGGAAGGAAGGAAGGAAGGAAGGAAGGAATGGAGGGAGGGAGGGAGGTAAAGGGAGAAAGAAGGAATACCCCACACTCATAAAAGTGAGAAAGATCCAGGTGTAAAAGAACGTAAAAGAAAGACAACTGTCATGTTGTGGTCTGATAGTTTCTGGGAGAAAGCAGAAACCCAGCAATTCTGTCTTTCCTACTCCTCCAAACCAATTCCGTTGACAACTCTGAATGCTTCCAGCTAGAAAAAAAAGGAAGCATGAAGTGGAGGGCTCCTTGCCATCACTGTATTTCTGGAGCAGATTTCTGGATAGTCCCCGCAGCCAGCTGTAGGGCCTGTGCCAGGCTTGGAGTGGCTGCAGGGAACATGCCAGGGGCTCGAGGTGCTGCAGGGAACATGCCAGGGGCTGGAGGGGCTGCAGGGCGAGTGACACGGGTTTGAGGGGCCTCAGGTCCCAGCGCAGTGGTTGAAGTCGATGCAGGGAACATCAGAGTTGTTGGAGGGGCTGCAGGTAAAATGCCAGGGGTTGCGGGGGCTGCAGGGTGCTGAGTCACAGCTTTGCATCAGGTCAAGACGCATTTTCCTAGAACCATCCATTTCCTCCTGAAGGGGCTGAATAGCATGGAACGGTCTTCAAAATGCACAGAGCAGACCCCAGCAAACGTAGGGATGCTGCTAGCAAGTAGGGAACTTTTTTGTTGATGTTGTTAACATTGTTTCACGACAATAGATGCAAACATGTATCTTGAGTTGAGGGCAAAGGTGACCTTGGATCTGAAGCACACAGGCGTTCACTAATGTCCCCCCATCCGGAGTGAATCCACAACGACTCGGAAGGAAAACTAAAGTCCAAAGCAGTGCACTGGGATAAAGAGAGTTTAATAGGGTAGAAAAGGAATAAAAACAATATACTAAATATTAATATTTATAATTTATAATATAATAACGTATAAAAATTGTTTAATTAATAAGATTAAATAATAATCATCATAATTTTATAGTAATAAAACAACGCCATACTGTACAACACAGTCAAGAAAGTGGATTGAATGCAATAAAAATAAAACCCATTTATCCCATCCCAATGAGTTCCTATCCCCATCATCACTTCCCATCCCACTGATCATTTCCTATCCCAACAACGTCCCAGTTCTGATCCCAAGGCTGAATTCCCAACTCCCACCCACCCATCCAGCCAGCCATGCACCCATTTTCTGCATTTTCAGGTCACAAGACTCTGATGAAGGCCACCTCAGCCTTTTCCCCCCCAAAAAAAGCTGCTCTTTATTGTGAAAAACTTCGCTTTTGCACAACACTGCAGACCCAGCCAAGATGGTCCTGCAAGACAAGGTGAAACAAACATACAAAACCCATATGGAGGTAAATTGGTTCATCTAAACAAATTCCTACCACGAAATCCTGATCCTCAATCTCAGCACCGATGAAAAAAGAGGATACAGTTCCCTCCTCCAAGGTCCCTCTCTGCCCCTGCTCCCCGTGGGCTCCTCTCCATGGCTGCAGCTGCGGCCCGGGGCCTGCTCCTGCGGGGGCTCTTTTTTGCACCTAAGTGCTGTTAACCATCCCAGGCATTTGTTGTTCACATGGTGAATAAGTGCTGTTTTGGTTTTACAGAGATAATCTGTAGATTTGGTTCCAAAGGGGTTCAAATTCAGGCAAGGCAGTGAGAGCTTTGTGGGCTGCAGGAGAACCAAAATGCAGGAACTGTCAGGGCTCATCCTCACCCGTGACCAACTCTCATTTGGTCTTCTTTGGAGAGAAAGCCAAGCCAGCCAGATGGCTTCCACTACTTCTATGGGAGTGACATTGGGATTGATCTTTAAAATGAAATGAAGCAGAAGGCTGTGGGTTCTCCAACCTTCAAGATATGCAGCACTTGGCTGGGAAGGTTTCTTCCGTTCCTATGGATTTGAAGAATTAGGGCTGAAAGAAGCAGCAGGACCCTAGGGCCATATTCTGTCATCTCTATGGAAACTCCTGACGGGAATTACCTCCCTACTGGTGTCAAACTGCAGGCAGGCAAACGGGTGTGGTCTCCTCTCTGTGCAACTCCCCAATCCATGGTGTCTCTTTGCATGTGTGAAATTGCATGTGTATAGGGGGTGTGGTGGCAGAAGAGTGAAAGCCTCTTCTGATGGCTCCTAAAGCTGTGAGTCTGACCCTTCTGTGACTGTGCTGAAAGCGATCCTGGGGATAGAAGGGAGAGTGATCCAGCTGCACATCATGAGACGGGGAAGAGACAGAGGCTCTGGCGTGCACTGCTGACTGGTTTGCCTCGGTGGGGTTGGAGTGAGGAAGCTGTACCCTCCTCTGTTAGCACAAAGGAGAGGAGTTATTCCACGCTATTTTTCCTCCTCTGTGTATGAATGGACAGACTGCACAGTTGGTTAAGGCCGTAGCTACTGAAGACAAGAACTCGATTGTCTGCTGCTCTTCAGGCAGAAGGCAGAAGGAATCAAGAGACAGGACTGGCTCTGTCTGCATACTGCAGTAGACGCACTTTTTTGCATCTTCTGTGCGTGAAAAAGTATGTTTTAATTGATAAGAATCCCAAGGGCCTAGAAATACTGCAGTTTTAGGATAAATCTGGTATAAACTGAGTGTCCTGAGGATTTTGAGTACTCCATTTCCGTGGCCAGACCAACAGAAACTCCAGGGCAATAGGAAACACAACTTTCTCTCTCTTATCCTAAATTTCTCCACTTGTTATCTCCTGACCAGCAATTTACAGGAAAGTTACAGGAAAGTGAGGGAAAATATTTGAACTATTTATACACCAGTGCAGGTGGTGCCATGTTAACTTCACTCTTTTGCAAGATCTTGTTTGCTAACAGCAAGTTATGGCCCCTAGGGATGTTTTACCTTGAGGGAGGGAATGGGGGCACACCAAAACAAGTAGAACAAGCAAAATACTGTGGGGTGGAGCTGACAAAACAACAAACAAACAAACAAACAACAAAAAAACAACTACCACCACAGACCACCCACTAGTGCCGTGCTTTTCATACTGAAGTGAGGAAAGAGCAGAGCATCCTTGCAGGAACTTCATGCCTCAAAACCCTCCTTTGTCACTCTTCCTGCACTTGTGTAACAGTTGCTTGCAGGTCTGTTTCCTTTCTTATTTCAGGACTGGAAGATGGCTTCATGGACAAAACAGACTTGGCTTGGGGAAGAGTAATTGAATTTATTGCCAACTGATCACAAAGTAGGACAGTGAGAATTTAAAAACTTTAAAACCAACCAACCAACCAACCAACCAACCAACCAAACAGAAAACCACCTCACCACACTACCTCCATCCCAGGCTAAACCTCAGTCTTGATTCTTCTATCTATTTCCCACGGAGCAGTGGGGGGTGGTTGGAGGATGTTGGGGACTGGAGGTTGCAGGCTCTGCTGCTCCTTCATCGTATTTGGCAATTTTATTGATGGTAGTGCTCCCCACCCCTCCCATCCCCTCTTTTCCCTTCCCTCCACTCCCCTGCCCTCCCCTATGCTCCCTGTTCTTTCTGACCAACAGTATGATAGATTCGGGTGGGTGGTCAGCACGTGGGGCTACGGAGAGGACATGTACACAAAGACTTGGCTCCAGATCCAAAATGTCATGTATTTGGCAATTTTATTTATGGTAGCACTCCCCTCCCCTCCCCTCCCCTCCCCTCCCCTCCCCTCCCCTCCCCTCCCCTCCCCTCCCCTCCCCTCCCCTCCCCTCCCCTCCCCTCCCCTCCCCTCCCCTCCCCTCCCCTCCCCTCCCCTCCCCTCCCCTCCCCTCTTTTGCCTCCTCTCCCCACTTTTGCCTCCCCTCCCCCCCATCCCCTCCCCTCCCCTCCCGTCTCCTCCCCTCCCCTACACCCCCTCCCCTATGCTCCCTGTCCCTATACTCTGCTACACTCCCCTCCCCTATACTACCCTACACACTCCTACACTTCCCTCCCCTATCCTACCCTAAACTCCCGTTCGCTACACTACCCTACATTACCCTATGCCCCCCTCCCCTACACTCTCCTACACTCCCCTCCCGTATCCTACCCTACACTCCCCTAAACTCCGATCCCCTACACTACCCTATACTCTCCTATGCTCCCCTCCCCTCTAACACGCTACAATATGCTATGCTATGCTATGCTATGCTATGCTATGCTATGCTACCCTACCCTACCCTACCCTACCCTACCCTACCCTACCCTACCCTACCCTACCCTACCCTACCCTACCCTACCCTACCCTACCCTACCCTACCCTACCCTATCCTATCCTATCCTATCCTATCCTATCCTATCCTATCCTATCCTATCCTATCCTATCCTATCCTATCCTACCCTCCCCCTGCCCTCCCCTCCCCTCCCCTCCCTTCCTTTTATTCCCTCCCCTTCCCTCCCCTCTTGTCTTCTTCTCTCCTCTCTTCTTTCTTTCGGGTAACTTCAAATCGCTTCAGTCGTTCTCATAGCTCCTGTCCCTGGCTGATTCACGGGAACCCATCAGCAGCAACCAGAAGCGCTCCAGCTGCTGTGTCACTGGTCGAGCAACAGTCTCCAACTGGGAATCGCTGACTTCGTTGTGTGGCTCAGACAGGTGCCTTGCAGTTCCACCGTGGCCTGGACGTTTCCTCTTGCTGTGTCCCCACCTACAGCGCACTTCTGCTTAGAAGCAGCAGCAGGCTTTGCAAGATGTCCCACTCCTTCCATTTTCAGTGGTTTAGCTTGGCTAGCCGGGTGGTGTCTGTCAATAGAAGACAACAACGAGATTTGGGTTAGAAACAGCTAACTGAGTAGTTCCTTTGCACAAGGGCAAGGAATATCTACCCCTTCCTACTGGAGGCTGCAGTGTCAGAGATAATGACGGGTCCTTCCGAGAGCTTTGAAATATCCCTTGGGGATGCTGAGTCCAGAGGACCAGAGCAAACCTGTCTAAAGTACACCGTGGAATCACTCGGAATGACTTCCTAGCAGAAGCATGTGTCTGATACGGCTTCAGCTGCTTGCAGTGTTCTTCTTCACCTCGTACCTAAATTCAGATGAGAGATCTCAATGAAGATGGAAAGGTTGAGAAATAGAGAAATCACTGATGTGCTTTGAGAACTTCTAAGGACTGAGTACTGCATCAATCCCATGTTGTAACATTAAGGATTGGTTAGAAAAGCAAACGTTATAAACAAGGAAAGGGGAAGAACAAGTAAGCTTTCTTAAAGTATCTATTCTATTTAAGGTATCTTTAAAGAAGTAAATAAGTACTGAAATATATATGCAGATAGAGAGAGAGAGAGAGAGAGAGAGAGAGAGACAGAAACCTAAGAGTCTGCTGTGCAGGTTAGCTTCTTGCTCTCTTTTCTAAAAGTCACAGTGAATGCAGCATCTGTGTGCGTTACAAGCATTACCCTCAGTCCAGCACAGGTACACACGAGAGGTCAGCCTGCAGGTTGCGGAGGCAAAGCAACTGCTCTGGCTGGATGTGAAGAGCCAAGACAGAAGTTGCTGTCAGGGAAAAGATACACAGAGGGGATGAAAAAGACGGAGTGTGCTTCCGACCTTCACAACTTCTAAGCAAGCGGAGATGAGGTTGTGGAAGAAGCAAATAAGCTGTTGATCTAGAAGCAGCCTGAAGATTGTCCTTAAGCAGGGCCTTGCATTCTTCATTTTTACAGCATTGCTTGCCTTCAAGTGCACGACGATGATTTTATGAACTTTCTACCACTACAGAAATGCACCGGATTCTTTCACAAAACTTACGGGTGGTACTTGGCAATATTGGTCAGCATTCTCTATTTCCTTCTTCATCTCAATTCTCTTTTGGCCTGTGAAGCTTTCCAGATCAGAGGAGAAGATCCACGGTAATACGGAGCTTTGGATACTGCAAAGGAAACAAAGAATCCTACTGACAACTCTTTTCAACCTCGCCTGCAAGCATCACAGAAAAGAACACCGAAAGAACACCGCTTTATCATGGGAAGCATAAATTGGAGCATAGGTGTCCTATAGCTGAAGCGAGGTGAAGCAGGTTCCACACAAGGTGAAGGAGCACACCCATAAGCATTTCCATAAAGCCGTGTTTTCAAACAAAGGGTTAAGATTTAGATTTTCTTACAAGTGAAGAATGAAGAAATAAAAGAAAAAGAAAATTACCAGGACATCCAGTTTTCCTCTAGCTTGCTTTGCTTCTTTCCGAATCTGAGTCTGGAGTGACAGTCAGGGAGCAGCGTTGTGCAGAAATGCCAAAGCCTCCCCAGCTGGTTGTACCTTCATCAGCAAGGGCTTTGATACTGCTGCCTCCTCAGCAACGTCAGCCATTTCCGAGGAAAGCTGGTGTCCATCAGGTCAAATAGGAATGGGAAATCCCTCTTGCCACAACTTCACACTCACACCAGAGTTGGCAGGACAGGCCGATGGACAGAGAAGCGTCTGCAAGAGTGTTAGAAAACAGACTTTAGATTTCCGTCAACCCAGGAAGAATTACTTGCTCATCCCTTCAAAGTGAACTCTGAGTAGAAGGAGGGGATCCCAAGCTGCATTCCTGACATCTATGCTGCAAAGTCATCCAATGGGACATGTTACTGTAGCAGCCTGTTACGAACAGAAACAGGACTTTGAGGTTATGCTGTTGGATTAGAATTAAGCTCAAAGAGTTAGTCCTTTGACGTGTTTTTGTTTGCAAGTGTTTTCACTGCTTCCCAGACAATGTCTCCAGCAAGCTAGCTGCTTGCTTCATTTGTTCTGTTCTGTTCTGTTCTGTTCTTTTTGATTCTGTTTTGTTTTGTTTTCTCAGCCAGGATTCTTAGAGAAATGAGATTAAAGTGATCATATTGTATGTCCACCCATCCCTCCCTCCCCTTCGCTTGTCCAGAGCTTTTACCTCGTCCAGCAGCTTGAATGAACTCGGTCCTAGGCGCAGTTGTGTCCAAGCCATTCTGTTCCTAGACGTGTTGTGAGAACAGACAGCTAAGTAGTGGGGAGAGGACGTGCTGCTGTCTGCAGTGTGACCTCAGCGCTTACCAAACAGTAGGGAATACACAGAGAAGGGCCTTAGGAGAACTTCAAGCCCCAGATACGTTTTATGTGGAAACCATATTTCCCAAGATAACACTGGACACAACTGCATAATCAAAAGGGATTCATTTCTTGGTTCATTCAACTCCTAGGTTTTAGTTTTAAAACTAAATGGGGAATAGGCTAAAGTTATGCAAGGGGAGTTTTAGGTTAGATGTTAGGAAGAATTTCTTTACTGAAAGGGTTGTGAGGCATTGGAACAGGCTGCCCAGGGAGGTGGTGGAGTCACCATCCCTGGAAGTCTTCAAAAGACGTTTAGATGTAGAGCTTAGGGATATGGTTTAGTGGGGACTGTTAGTGTTAGGTTAGAGGTTGGACTCGATGATCTTGAGGTCTCTTCCAACCTAGAAATTCTGTGTGATGTCTGTCTTGGCTTAAAGCACTCTTCCAATCTCTATTTCCAGTTCCTAGGATTTCCTGAAATAGGGAATCCCATTTTTTTCTTTGTACACTCTCCCAGCCTCTTTGTTTTCCTCTCCCCAAGAAACTTAGCACTGCTCTCTTCATACTTGACAACTAGATATGGAGCTGTATCAGCCAGAAGGAAGTTTCCTTCACACTTTCTGCTTCTTACGGTATCTGGGCTCTTACCTTTACACTTACTCACCCTTCCTACATTAGCACAAAGAAAGCTGTTTGGGAGATCTGATGTCTTGTTTTCCAGAAACTGCCCTGAATCACCTTTACGAGAGCTGTCCCACGCTGCGAGCACAAGTCTTGCAGTCTGGCCAGATATTTGCCTTCTAAGTCAATAACCAAATCTGTTACAAAGGTAAGAACATGTAATTAATGGAAAGGAAATCCTTTTATCCTTTTATTTTGATCCAAATTCACTTTTTTTTTTTTTTCTAGACCAAGAATGAATCGTGGAGAACCACCAAAACTCAGGTGAGAAATGAAATGACAAATGTTAAGGTCAGGCAGCTTGCCCACTGCCATTGCTACCCTGAAAGCAGATGGAGTGCATCTTCATACGCCACAGCCTGAGACACTAGTCGACAGGCCAGCCCGTGTGAGGAAGTCCATTGCTGCCTGAATTTTAACATGACAGGGGGACTCTTAAGCCTCTTGTTTATGCTTTAGTACTTGCGGTCTATGGGAGGACCACAGCACACTCTTCTCTGTCTCCCCTTATTTGTTGATCGTCTGTAGGAAGAAGAGAACGTGCAGAGGCCCTCACCCGTACATTGGGTCTGTTCTCACTCTGTGCAGCTCCATCATTGAGCAAAGTACCAACCTTGAGGCTTCTGTAAGAACTTGACACAAACTACAGAATACTACAATGAAGCATTCACAACAAAACCACATTTTTTTCCTCAGCCAAGCATCAAAACACTTACAGAAGGGCATGGTCCCTCTCTGTGCACCTCAAGGGGAGATCCACAAATCCTCACGTGGTTTCATCGCATCCAGCACCCTTCTCTGTGCCTCCCAGCTAAACGTGCACAGAGGCAGCTGTTGCCAAAGTGCTGTGGTGACACAATTCAGTTCTGTTTCTGAAGTCATCACCGCAGGCGCCTCCCAGTGACGGCACAACACTCTCTGTTGCTAATGCGTCTGTCTCAGAAACAGCTAGGGAAGTACCACTATGCCCAAACTGACTTGAATTAGAGTAGTTCAAACATTATTCCCTGCTCCCCTACATCTGTGGAAGGTGTGTGATCAATCTTTTCCTTGAGAAAGGACTACAGAGCAAAAGAGCTTGATTCTGAGACATTGCTCGTCCTTGTAGAGCAGTTCACCTTTGATTTCCATGTCAGAAAAAAGAAGGTGAAATCAACAATTCCCTTCCTCTGAGCTGGGAATAGGAAAGAAGCCCAATTCTCCAGGAAGCCTTCAAAAGGAAACTCTGCATTTCTTTGTTAAACACCTTGTTTAATTTCTTGAAAGAAATCTTTCCCAGGACTTTGCAACTGCGGTGGTTCAAAGCGGGTGGGCAGCCGAGTTCCACCACGGCCGCTCTCTCACTCCCCCTCCTCAAAGGGAAAGGGGGAGAAAATACGATGCAAAGGGCTCCAGGGCTGAGATAAGGACAGGGCGATGGCTCAACAAGTATCGTGACGGGCAAAGCAGACTCAGCAGAGTGACCCTCAGGGTCCCTCCCTGCCCCTGCTCCCCGTGGGGTCCCTCCCATGGGATGCCGCCCTTCCCCAGCTGATCCCACACGGGCTGCCCACAGGCAGCAGCTCCTCAAGCACTGCTCCCACACGGCTCCGTCCCACGGGCTCCATCCATCCATCCATCCATCCCCCAGGAGCAAACTGCTCCAGCACGGGTCCCCCACGGCTGGGCGGCAGCTCCCCCCAGCCCCCCTGCTCCTGCGGGGGCTCCTCTCCATGGCTGCAGCTGCGGCCCGGGGCCTGCTCCTGCGGGGGCTCTCCACAGGCCGCAGCCTCCTCCAGGCCACAGCCACCTGCTCCACCGGGGGCTCCTCCACCCACAGGGGGGCAGCAGCGTGGAGATCTGCTCCATGGGGGACCCATGGGTGCAGGGGGACAGCCTGCTCCACCAGGGGCCTCTCCCTGCACAGCCCGCAGGGGAACTGCTGCTGTGAGCCTGGAGCACCTCCTGCCTCCTGCTGCACTCACCTTGGGGGCTGCAGGGCTGCTTCTCACTCCTTGCTCTTCCAGCTTCTGTTGTGCAGCAGTATTTCCCCCTGCTTACATCTGCTCTCCCAGAGGTGCAAACAACATCGCTTATTGGCTCAGCTCTGGCAAGCGCCGGGGCCCTTTTGGAGCTATCTGGAGCTGGCTGTTGTCTGGACTGTTCTCACAGACGCCATCCCTGCAGGCCCCTGCTACCAAACCCTTGCCACGTAAATCCGATCGAAGTGTATGCAGCAATTACAAAGCCGCTGTGCTTTGGGCTGTCACGATCCTCCTGCAAGTGCAGGGGAGGTGCAGGGTTGCTTTGCATTTCCAAAAGGAGGAAGAAAGCCTCCAACCCCACTGGACCTCAGCCACTTGCAGGATCCAAGCAACGCTCCCCACTTTCAGTTATCTCCCTCCCATGCACACAGTGGGAGCAAGGTTGAACAAGCACATTTTTGAAAATGTTTATCTTAATGAAGAATAAAAGAAGTCTACAACACCCAATCCCTCTGTGCACCCAAGGCAAAAATCGTGGACTATTCTGCCTCAACACTATTTTCAGACCCAATTTGTCAAGTCATCTAGCAGAGGATTTCTCTCTTGTTCACTCACTAGCTTAGTAGAGCACCAGTTTACATAGGTGCTGGAGCAGATTCCTCAACCATCTGAAGGGACTTGATCCCAGAAAAGTTCAAAACTGCAGATGACTCATGATTTTGTGGTGAAGCATCTATTAAATGAGAGCTGTTCTGCTTAGGGCACAGTGAGACAATGTGAGAAGAACCCTGTATCTCACTGATTGAGGCTTTATAACTCTACAGAATTGTCAGTCAACAATAAATGGAAAGTGCAGGAGATATGTTCTTTCTTCCTCCTTTCCCTGCCATACATTAGCAGAGAGATTGTGGTGGGATATAGGTTCAGAGCCTCACAGAAGAAGGATTTGAACCCAGGCTCTCCACAGTCTGCACCACTGCCTTCCTGATGGCTTTTGACTATTTTATTTTATTTTATTTTATTTTATTTTATTTTATTTTATTTTATTTTATTTTATTTTATTTTATTTTATTAGTATTATTATTCTTCTTTTTCTGGGTGGTGTCTAAGTCTTGGGGGGAAGAACAAACTGTGGGAGGAGGGAATGCTACTACTGTCTGTGACAGTGGTGATTTCTGGACAGTGTTAGCAACAGAGCTTCTGCAGAGAAGAGAAAATGCCAGGCAGTCTCTGTTGGTATTCCATGTACTGAGTACTGAGTGCAGTTTTGGGCTCCACAGTATAAGAAAAAGACATAAACCTGTTAGAGAGTGTCGAAAGAAGGGCAACAAACAAGAGGGTCTCTTTTAACAGGGGGATTGAGGTTTGTGGCAAGGTTTTGGTAGCAATTTAGGGGCTGCACTGTGCTGGACACAGCAACAGACGCACCATAAGCCAAAGTCAGACAATAAGCCAAGGTGTGTTTACGTGTGGTTTACTGTGGTTTAACGTGTGGTTTACGTATAGAAGAAAGTTTTTGCCTAGTGGTGAGTATACTGCAGATTTGCTGCATTATTCTAAATTAAATAGCAAGATAAGTGATGGCATCGTAGGCTGGGAAAATATTTCTAGAGTATCAGCGCATTTTGAGCATCATTTTAACTGTTTATGCAAACATGGAGATTATTAAAATCAGTGTTTATTTATGTCTGTATGTAAACAGGTGATCATGTTGTATAGCATGCAGTAAATGGTTTGTGAATGCTGCTTGAAGAATGAAAAGAGTAAGTCAGCTCCACAAGGAATAAATGAATTTTGTTTATTTGTGCAATGCAGAGATTAGAATTAGACCAACAGCATGGAACCAAAGTCTTGCTGTGTGCCTTTTATCTGTAGGACAGTTCATGGAGGCTTCAGCAGCCCTATCTGTTTTCTAGCAGTCTGAAATGTCCTCTGTGGTGCTGCACCCAGTTGAAAGCCTGCACTGATTGTGATGAACTTTCCTAACAGGAGGCACGGGTCCTTCGTCGGACGCTGGCTGGGGATGTATGCTGCGATGCGGGCAGATGATGCTGGCCCAAGCACTGATCTGCAGACACTTAGGGAGAGGTGAGTGCTGGTCCTGAGGGAACTTCGGTATTGTCTGCAGACGCTTCTTCGTAAGTACTCCATTAAAAGCACAAACCCTGAATTTATTAGTGAGACTTTCTTTGATGCCCTGGTAACAGTTCCTAATGAATCAATTCATATTCAGCTGGGTGAAATCATCCCAGCCTGAAGCAGAGAAATAGGCATAGAAGGAGAACAAATGGGGAATCCTGTCGCCATTATTTTATAAACCTTTTAGTGTAACACCCAAGTTGAGGCCAAGGGAAAACCTGCTACCGTGGGACAGTGCTCTTACCCTTCTCTTCACTACTCACTTGTCAGCAGCACGAGGTCCAAACCCCCCTGGTGCAAGCTCTTAAGCATGCATGTCACATCCCAGGATGCTGCCAGTGGAGTGTTTGGACTTTCTGTATGGATCTTATGTTGTTATTTAATGGGTGCTTAGAAATCCAACAAGGTCTAAACACAGCCTGTACTTTTAAATAATCTTGGAAGCTCAGAGATACTGGAATGGCTATCAACACGCAGCGTGATCCGTCAGAATATGTTTGCAGTTGATGTTTTTGTTTTGTTTTATTTTCCCTGTTTTGACAATCTAGCCTATGATGATAAAGGGCAGCTTGATGATAAATAACAAGCTTGGAATTCTAGGAGCTCTACACAAAATGTAAATATTCGAGATGAATTGAAATGTCTTTTAACATCTCATTATAAAGCTTTCTGCTGTCTAGACATTTGATCAGTGTAATGAAAACGTCACCATTTTTTATTCTATATCAATTTTTCCTTTCAGATTGGCAATGGGAAAAACACAAAAAACAACCAGAAGAATATCACAGAATCCTACGATGCTTTCTCGACAGGAAGGCTTGCTGTTATTCAATCCACCAGATGGGTAAGAACAAACATAAACTTTCAGGTTTTTTCCACTGAAATTTCTACTGTGTTGAATCACTAATTTGCAGTATGTTAATTCATAATTTTAAAAAGTGGATGTGAAGACAAGGTGTATGCTTATACAAAAATAAAAAGGTATGCAGATGGGCGCAAAGACTAGTAGTACAGAAACATTCCCTGAGACCTAAATAAAGCCATGTACTAGAATGTAGCTCTTGATAAACTCTGTAAGCCTTGGGTACCAGAGTCAGTAATGTTAGAATAGACAGTCTTGTAGCTTATTGCTGTAATTTGTAATAAAGGGCACTAACATTTGTTAACTTGTAATTCTCATTGTAGTTTAGAAGCCTTTTGTTTATTAAAGAAACTGGCACTCCCTAAGTTTTGAAAAGAGCATAGATTGAGAAAATAATTGTTATTGCTAAGTACAGATTGCAGTTACTCTAGAATGTTTGACAGTCACGGTATTTACTGTATATTGTTCCCACATTCTTTATGGTCTCATTTTTCTTTGATTTTGTGTACGTGTGTCTTTTTTTCACTATGAAAACAGCACAGGTGGGTGTTGGAGAGGGGAAGTCAATTGGAGAATGGTTTGGACCAAATACAGTTGCTCAAGTACTAAAGTAAGTGAGATCATACCAGTCTCATTCAGAACGTACTCCCCTGGGGCAGCCAAGAGAAGGCCCAGGCAGAGTTTTGAAGGCTGCATCTCCCCCTGTCCCACAGTCAGGAATGTACTTGCCATCTATTTACAAGTGCAGCATGGAATGTCATGCCACAGCTCGGTGTGCAGGTACTGAGTTGGGAATGGGTGACCTCTAAATTTTAATAAAGGAAGAGCCTGAGGAGAAGAAACTGCAGGAAAGTCTCCTGCTACGCCGTCTGCATGCCCTCACCAGTCACACCACAGATGTATATTCCTTTCTGCACAGTGGCACAGCTCTGGCAGGTCGAGAGTGCCACCGTGTAGGTCGGAGTGGTGGTGTGAAACATCAGAGAGAAGCCATCTCGGCTGAGGAGGGAACTGAGCTGCAATTCCTCCCTTTCTGAGCAGCAGTTCTGCCAGCAAGGCTACTGGATAAAGATGGGCAGCTCCTCATAGTCTGGGAGCCACACTGAAAGGAACTGAGGCTGCTCAGTTCTCCAGGGGTACGTGGAGGTGTCTTACCTCAGGCAGGGGCTAGGCTACAGGTCCTGCGAGCTCAGCAGCAAGTCTTTGACACCCTGGAACAGGCACATGATCTGAAGAGGGAGGGGAGCTGAAGCATGCCCTGGACTCCAGATCTTTCATGGCCAAGTTTTTCATGGTGAAACGCTCACCCCCATTTCTTTCTGGCTTATTTGAAACAGCTAATTCTGCCAGTGCAGCTTAAGAGTGTAGCTCCCTTCCCCAAAGGTTTGGATTTTGCAGAAGTGGACATAAAACTGTGTGCTGCTGTCTCCCACTGAAGTTTTGGTGCCCCAAACCCTTAGCTGATTTAGCTTTTAACGCCCCATTTCTGCTGTGCTCGCAGGCTCAGGCAGAAGTAATTCCACTGAATTCAGTGGAATTTCTTAAGCAAAAAGTAATCTGCAAAACTGGCATAGGAATTTTTTTCTTTTCCAGATGAGAAAAGACACAATTGGGCAAGAACCCAGTGCAGAGACTGTCGAGTGCAATAAAAAGTAATAAACTTGATGTAGTTGAACTGTTACTGTCACTGCACTTAGCAGTAAGACAAAACAGTTTGCACATGGTGCAGCGCATATGTTTTTCCTGGTACCACTCAGTACCTATTTTTCTAAAGATATGAAACATTTAATGTTTAAAGTTTTCTTTTTCTTACATGGAGACTTTAAAAAATGCAGAAAGGATGTTTTTTCTTAAGAAAAAAAAAATAAATAAATGGTTCTGAGTGTAAAGCTACCCTTTTGATCCAACTAGTTTATATTAATTAGTACCTTAATGTTTTCTAGGAAGCTTGCTTTATTTGATGAATGGAATTCATTAGCAGTTTATGTATCTATGGGCAATACGGTGGTCATTGAAGACATCAGGAAGTGACACCTCATCAGTTTTCTGGTAACAGTTTCTGATTTGACTCCATTTGCCAGCATGTATCTAAACATGAACAAATACTTGGGGGGGCATGGGTTTGTCTTGCAAGGGTAAGAAGAGGGAAGAAGGACATACAAACTCAGTTGTGTTTTTTTGATCCCTGATGCCAACTTCGTGCTCACATCACTGGATGTGAAGAGCTCCTTGAAGAATTTCTACTGTCATCATTGCTGCCATTTCATTTCTCTGGCGTTTTATAGGCAAAGCTTGACACTATTAATAACATTAATAGGACATGTCACTGCAGTCTTAAATTGTCATCCCCCAATCATTGATCTAACGTCTCACTTGGACGTGCCAGCACATACTGTCTGCTAGAATTACTTCTACTAAATAGCTGTAATTGCCATGCCCGGCTCGTTTTGTCTTGGGTGCCCTATAAAGATCCCTGGCAAACTAGCTTAATTCACTACTGAGAGGAAGATCTGCTTTGTGTTCCTCTGTGCGTTGACTGATTTCTAGTTTTATTCCCGCAGAAAAAACGTGCTGGTCCCCTCCTCAGAGCAGCAGCGCGTCCCACAGCAGTGCACATTTGCACAGAAGTGCTCTTGGCCGAAGCAAGAAGGCAGGAGGACTCTGCACAGGCTAGAAAGCCCTCTTGCTTATTATACCTCTACGACTAGGGATAAATCACATAAATCCCGTATATATTGATGCATTTAAAGTAAGGTTTTCTTTCAATTCATTGCTCGTTACTGTCAAATAAGTTTGGGTATCTGTGATGTCAGTAAAGAAATGAATGACAATTTCCTTTATTCCTTTTGAACTCCTAGGAATGCTTTAAGATGCCACAGTCTTTGGGAGCATTAGGAGGGAAACCAAATAATGCCTTTTATTTCATAGGATTTTTAGGTAAGGAAAAAAGAAACTTATTCCAAATGTGCAGATGATCAAAAGAGAACATTTTTTGAAGGGGAAATAGTAAGGGGTCTAAGCGTGAACCTCTAGAAGTAAAGAAAGATGAGAATAGAATAAAATAAATGAAGAAGCATATCTAAAAGAGTTTAGAAACAGTATGAGATGATCCTTAACAGGAGCAGAAAGTTAACAGCAAAGCTAGGTGTAAAAATAAGTGATGACATCAACAAGAGCAACATACTGAGAATAGCTGATAGCATTTGACAAGTGTATTGGTCAAATGTCACTTTTATTTTCTTGTATTTCAAAACTGTTTCTGATAGCAGTATCTTTTTCACCTTTTGCATACCTTCTGTTATTAAGTATTGCTCTAATTAATTTAAAATGCATTCCTTCAGATTTCACCCCACTTTGGGCCAAAATTTTGCAACCCTATTTTGTCCTTTTGTAAAACCTAACCTGTTTTAGTTAGGCTTTTTTGTTCCAATTTCTGAATGAATGCCTAATGGGATTACAGATTGCATCTGTGAACATCCTGTACCTTTTAATCTGTCAAATGTTAGTGTTTACAACACTTGAGATTTAAAAAAAAAAAAAAAAAAGTACTGGATCTCACATGGAAAAATAAAAGTATGTGACAAAGATAGAACATAACCAACCAAAAAATTACAGTAATAGGTGACAATAGGAAGTTATACTAAATACCCTGTGGGAAACGCTGTGTCTAAACCTTCTGATTCTCTTAAAGAATCCCTAGCTGGAAAGTCTAGATTATACTGACTGCAATGGCAATCTAATTTCTATTTTACAGTTCTGGACCAAGTGCTTATTAATGTCACTTGCTTATTTTTAACATACGGCTTTTACCCATCCAGGCAATGAGCTGATCTATCTGGACCCTCACACCACTCAAAGCTTTGTAGATTCAGAAGAAAATGGCACGGTTGACGATGAGAGTTTCCACTGCCAGGAAGCCCCACATAGAATGAAGATCATGAATTTGGACCCTTCAGTAGCTTTAGTAAGTGTCAGGAAATCTTGAATGCATGTACTTTATCTCAAAGTAATGTCTCTCTACATTGGTAAGGGCAGCAATGCATCTCCTTGAACAGAACCAAGATCACAAAGCTGTCTTCTGTGATCAACACATAGTAGTTTGTACATAACTACATGGAGAATCTTAGGGCAAGTGGGGAGCTGTCTGTACTGTAGGGAGCTCGCTTTGTTTTCTTTACTGAGCAGCTTTTACTTCTTTCAAGAGGCATTATAATGGTCAGAGCAAGGAACTGAAACAGGTTTATGTGTTTTATTCTATCACTACTTTATGTTTGGTCACCTCTAGACAAGTTACTTAAACTTACTTTCTATCATAAGTTGAAAATGTTTAAGTGGAATTATTGTATTTCACCCCAAATTACAAATACAAATGTATTATTTGTAATTCACCCAAAATGTCATGGGGGTACTGTGGTATTTGAAAAAATTGGATCTGATCCCATGCCAGTATCCTGTGATTGGGTGATTGGCAGTTGTCACCAGTGGGATGTGTTTCTAAAGCTTTAAACAATCTGTAAAGATACCGGTATCTGTCATTCATTCACATACCTGTTTTTTAATACTGCTGCTTTTTAGAAAGTTTTTTTGTTTTGTTTTGTTTTAATACTTAACTACGTAACTGTGCAAAATGTGGCATGATGCAACGAGACAGACAAAATCATAATGAAGAGCAAATATTTTCAGTATAGATACCAGAATGGAAATGTTCCTTAGGTGGTCCATCATCTACAAGTTTTCAGCTTCTGCTGATACCTGGACTGTAGGAACTGGGTGGCGCTCCATGGAGGAGCACACAGGAGCTGCTGCTATTTTTTGCTTGACTATTTCGTTAGGGGTTTGCAGGGCCTTGTTCTCCCCGTGGGTTCTCTCCCTAGAGCTGCCACATATTTGGAGTCTTATATCTACTGATCGTACAGGGCATTACTGTATCAGAGGTCAAACCGCCTTACCTGCTGGTACCACATACCTACCATCTGCAAAGGTAAAACTCTGTGTGTTTGTTTTTTCCCCTAAGGGCTTCTTTTGCAAAGAAGAATGTGATTTTGATAACCGGTGTAGTCTTGTACAAAAGGTAAGAGTGGGAACTTAGCATCTCGATTTGTTCTTTATAAAGTCTGGTTTTTATTGTCTGTTTTTTGTAAAATTTTCCTTTGCATTTTCCTTTGTATACAAATTGTATGAGCCATGGAGAAGAATGCATTAAAGCATCAGGGTAAGGCAATACTACTGAATTGCTAATTGGAAATTGTTCAGCACTTTACCAGCCACAAACCCTGCCAGTTGGAAAATGGGTGTAAACATCCACACTTGAAGGTGTTACTGGGTGACACTTGCTTTTAACTTCTAATTCTCACTAAATGACTAAGGTTTAACTGCCATATTGTAGTGATGTATCAATGATTTGCTTCCTGATCCTTTTTTATTGTTTGACATAGTAGATTGCGTGTTCTAATTATGACTGTTAGTCCCTGCTATCTTAAAGATCTGATTCTGTAAGCGCTGCAGGCCTCTAGCTCCTGCTGATCTAGGGAGAACAGAAGGTGCTGGCTGCCACAGGAAACAGACTTGAGGATGTTTCTGCATGCAGCTGTTAAGCTAAGCACCAGACGTCTGAATGTAAAGTACCATCAACCTCTAAGGGCATTTATTAAAAAAAAAAAAAATCATCTAAGGAAAACAGTTTGTAAATAACTGAAATACAGGACAGAAGGTAACTTCTCTTTGAAGAGGAATAGCGTTTGGCTTCAGGAACACCTTTTTTCCTGACCAAAACCTGTCCTTCAAAATCTGATGTGTTTTTTTTTTTTTTTCCCCTTTGGAGGAGCTGATAGATCTGTCTTTTGTGCTATTGATCAACAGAAAACTTGAGGAGAGTTCTATGCAAGCAACTTTCTTTTAAAAAGCAGAAAATATTGTACATTCCTAGTGTGCTTGCTACCTGTAAACAAAATTACAGGTTTGCAGATATCAAAGCTGATATCAAAAGATGATAAGACTGATAATTTGTAGTACAGTTCAAGAGATCTGTCTTCCAGATGTGTTTTAACTAGGGATGTATTACAGAGACCATGGTGCTTGGATTTCACAGTATGTCTGTATAAAGACTTTTTTTTCCTGATGGACATGCGTAATTAAAAAACACTTTCAATTAAGCAGACACGTTTTGTGTTTGAAGCGTCTCCCGAGCCAGCTTTTAAAATGAAAGCATTCTGTCCTCAGGAGATTCTAAAGCAGCAGAGTCTACGGATGTTTGAGCTGGTCCAGAAGCACCCGCCACACTGGCCTCCTTTCATACCTCCAACAAAACCAGAAGTGACAACCACAGGAGCAGGTAAGGCACCGATTAAAAGCCTAATTGTGCAATGTTATGTTCCTCGTTAGCAAATAAAAGAATAATCACAGGTAGAATAACTATCCTTTGTGAGTGTCAAGCAATATATAGCAGGCATGTATCCAAACAAGCCATACAATTGCTAGCACAGATTATTTTTTTTCACTCTTACAAAGTACTTTTCTGGAATGCGTCTTTCAAAGTTTTTTTTTTTAAGTGAACAAAATCAGGCATGTCTTTAGAAGCATTTTTTTCTTTATCTTTTTTTACAGAACTCATTGAATCTACTGACAAGCTATTTGAATTGGAAGAAGAATTTGAAATCCTGAGTGTGTGAAGGAAACTGTGGTGACTCTTCTGAGTGTTGAATATATTGGTAATATTATTGCATTGACTTAAACAGCCATGTTAGCCCCGAAGTGCCTGAAATTATGGATAACAGAGCACAGAAATCTAGTAGCATCCAAAACTCCAAGGGCAGTTTAACACACAAGCTTCCCCGGATGGAAAGGCAGTAAGAGATCTTGTGATAAGATGCTTAAAGGGAATCTCTTTTTAACGTACCTTACCTGGAGACAAACGGGCCTTTGAGATTAAGGCAAAAATACATGTATCACTGGGCACCATGTTTGGAGAAAGGGATAACCCAAATGGATATTTCTTGCTCTCATATAATAATGCAATAGTTTAGTTCTTCAAGCAAAACAGTCTTCAGTTCAGGAGGATGTTTACTTCTGTTCCCTCCTGTGGGCTGCGTCATAGGAAAAATACATTGTCTTGTTTAAAAGATTGACTGGATCAGGAGAAAATTGTTTCCTTGTTAAATATTTTAACATGTATTTGAGCAACCAGACTTTATTACAAAAATGTTTCTGTAAAAGGAACTATGTCTAATGGACACATTTTGCAATAGCCTTCCTGTTTCTGGGAGACCTCAAGAGGAACAGGAGCCTCAAATAGTTGATACAGATCACAACCACTGTTATAGTTATGGTATATTTCACCTTGACCTTAAAATTCAAATGATTAAAACTTAGGTTATTTCTTTCCGAGTTAAAACGAGTCAAAGGTGGTTTAACTGTACCTTATTTATTTTAGAATAGATTTACACAAGTTTCTCTGTTACAGCACTTTATCTGTGCATCTAATAAATTTCTTAAGCTTTTCTTAGGTTGTATGCTGCTATGTTTAGTTAATTTGTGTGAACTAAATATAAACCAGGTGATCTTAAAACTTAATATAGAAGCGTACACAGATTACTGAATTGTTGCTTTTTGACTTCTTGCCTTTTGAAATCTGTTTTGGTAGAAGTGCCTTAACCCTACAGGTTTATCAGAACAGCCTGGGCAGTTTTATTTCTAAGGCAGAGAATCTCTCTCTAGCAGCCATAAGAAAAACAGTTCAGAATAAAGAAAGGCAAACATTTTTAATCCATGCTGAAGTTCCTTTTCACTATCAGACAGTCCCCCTTGTGGTCATGTTGTCATGCTAGTGTCATGAACATGAACTGCAGACTTTCATCTTCACCAATAAATGACAACATAGAGAAATACTGAATATTGTCTCCTCTCACTTGCACCTCTCGATCAGGGCCACTGTTTTTTCAAACAAAAGAGTTAACGAGATCCTATTGCATCTTGTTTAATGTTTATTAACTACAGTTTGGAAAACACAAACGTAGAAAAAAAATATCATTTCCTTATTTTATTAAAACATATATAAAACATATATAAAACATATATAATATATATATATAACACATATTGTGTTGTAAAGCACACAATTCCCTACCAATGACAACAAAAAAATCATCTAATTGAGCATGCAGTTTTCATTAACCTGTTTTTTTTTTTGTTTCTTTTTTTTTTTTACAAATACCCAACAACAAATACACATGTGTTGTGTTGTGTTTTTTTCCATCATTTCTCACTGAAGCAATACCCATCCCGTATCAGATCTGTGTCATTACTCTAATTTTTGTTCCTAATGTACTTGAAAAACTTCTTAACTCTATTGATTGCAACAGTGGACTTTTTTCCCTCCGATCTTAACTCCATTTATCAATTACTTATTCTCTTAAAATCCTGCTTTTAAGAGATGGTTAGGTATTCACCATCTCTCACTCTTATTTATAGATTTTCTATTCTTTTTCAGTAGTTCAGCCCTAGTCAACTCGGAGGTGTCATGTATTTGGCAATTTTATTTATGGTAGCACTCCCCTCCCCTCCCCTCCCCTCCCCTCCCCTCCCCTCCCCTCCCCTCCCCTCCCCTCCCCTCCCCTCCCCTCCCCTCCCCTCCCCTCCCCTCCCCTCCCCTCCCCTCCCCTACACTCTTTTGATTATCTCCCCAATTTTGCCTCCCCTTTCCTCCCCCCCATCCCCTCCCCTCCCCTCCCGTCTCCTCCCCTCCCCTACACCCCCTCCCCTATGCTCCCTGTCCCTACACTCTGTACACTCCCCTCCCCTATACTACCCTACACACTCCTACACTTCCCTCCCCTATCCTACCCTAAACTCCCGTTCGCTACACTACCCTACATTACCCTATGCCCCCCTCCCCTACACTCTCCTACACTCCCCTCCCGTATCCTACTCTACACTCCCCTAAACTCCGATCCCCTACACTACCCTATACTCTCCTATGCTCCCCTCCCCTCTAACACGCTACACTACCCTACCCTACCCTACCCTACCCTACCCTACCCTACCCTACCCTACCCTACCCTACCCTACCCTACCCCACCCTATCCTATCCTATCCTATCCTATCCTATCCTATCCTATCCTATCCTATCCTATCCTATCCTATCCTATCCTATCCTATCCTATCCTATCCTACCCTCCCCCTGCCCTCCCCTCCCCTCCCCTCCCTTCCTTTTATTCCCTCCCCTTCCCTCCCCTCTTGTCTTCTTCTCTCCTCTCTTCTTTCTTTCGGGTAACTTCAAATCGCTTCAGTCGTTCTCATAGCTCCTGTCCCTGGCTGATTCACGGGAACCCATCAGCAGCAACCAGAAGCGCTCCAGCTGCTGTGTCACTGGTCGAGCAACAGTCTCCAACTGGGAATCGCTGACTTCGTTGTGTGGCTCAGACAGGTGCCTTGCAGTTCCACCGTGGCCTGGACGTTTCCTCTTGCTGTGTCCCCACCTACAGCGCACTTCTGCTTAGAAGCAGCAGCAGGCTTTGCAAGATGTCCCACTCCTTCCATTTTCAGTGGTTTAGCTTGGCTAGCCGGGTGGTGTCTGTCAATAGAAGACAACACCGAGATTTGGGTTAGAAACAGCTAACTGAGTAGTTCCTTTGCACAAGGGCAAGGAATATCTACCCCTTCCTACTGGAGGCTGCAGTGTCAGAGATAATGACGGGTCCTTCCGAGAGCTTTGAAATATCCCTTGGGGATGCTGAGTCCAGAGGACCAGAGCAAACCTGTCTAAAGTACACCGTGGAATCACTCGGAATGACTTCCTAGCAGAAGCATGTGTCTGATACAGCTTCAGCTGCTTGCAGTGTTCTTCTTCACCTCGTACCTAAATTCAGATGAGAGATCTCAATGAAGATGGAAAGGTTGAGAAATAGAGAAATCACTGATGTGCTTTGAGAACTTCTAAGGACTGAGTACTGCATCAATCCAATGTTGTAACATTAAGGATTGGTTAGAAAAGCAAACGTTAAAAACAAGGAAAGGGGAAGAACAAGTAAGCTTTCTTAAAGTATCTATTCTATTTAAGGTATCTTTAAAGAAGTAAATAAGTACTGAAATATATATGCAGATAGAGAGAGAGAGAGAGAGAGAGAAAGAGAGAGATACAGAAACCTAAGAGTCTGCTGTGCAGGTTAGCTTCTTGCTCTCTTTTCTAAAAGTCACAGTGAATGCAGCATCTGTGTGCGTTACAAGCATTACCCTCAGTCCAGCACAGGTACACACGAGAGGTCAGCCTGCAGGTTGCGGAGGCAAAGCAACTGCTCTGGCTGGATGTGAAGAGCCAAGACAGAAGTTGCTGTCAGGGAAAAGATACACAGAGGGGATGAAAAAGACGGAGTGTGCTTCCGACCTTCACAACTTCTAAGCAAGCGGAGATGAGGTTGTGGAAGAAGCAAATAAGCTGTTGATCTAGAAGCAGCCTGAAGATTGTCCTTAAGCAGGGCCTTGCATTCTTCATTTTTACAGCATTGCTTGCCTTCAAGTGCACGACGATGATTTTATGAACTTTCTACCACTACAGAAATGCACCGGATTCTTTCACAAAACTTACGGGTGGTACTTGGCAATATTGGTCAGCATTCTCTATTTCCTTCTTCATCTCAATTCTCTTTTGGCCTGTGAAGCTTTCCAGATCAGAGGAGAAGATCCACGGTAATACGGAGCTTTGGATACTGCAAAGGAAACGAAGAATCCTACTGACAACTCTTTTCAACCTCGCCTGCAAGCATCACAGAAAAGAACACCGAAAGAACACCGCTTTATCATGGGAAGCATAAATTGGAGCATAGGTGTCCTATAGCTGAAGCGAGGTGAAGCAGGTTCCACACAAGGTGAAGGAGCACACCCATAAGCATTTCCATAAAGCCGTGTTTTCAAACAAAGGGTTAAGATTTAGATTTTCTTACAAGTGAAGAATGAAGAAATAAAAGAAAAAGAAAATTACCAGGACATCCAGTTTTCCTCTAGCTTGCTTTGCTTCTTTCCGAATCTGAGTCTGGAGTGACAGTCAGGGAGCAGCGTTGTGCAGAAATGCCAAAGCCTCCCCAGCTGGTTGTACCTTCATCAGCAAGGGCTTTGATACTGCTGCCTCCTCAGCAACATCAGCCATTTCCGAGGAAAGCTGGTGTCCATCAGGTCAAATAGGAATGGGAAATCCCTCTTGCCACAACTTCACACTCACACCAGAGTTGGCAGGACAGGCCGATGGACAGAGAAGCGTCTGCAAGAGTGTTAGAAAACAGACTTTAGATTTCCGTCAACCCAGGAAGAATTACTTGCTCATCCCTTCAAAGTGAACTCTGAGTAGAAGGAGGGGATCCCAAGCTGCATTCCTGACATCTATGCTGCAAAGTCATCCAATGGGACATGTTACTGTAGCAGCCTGTTACGAACAGAAACAGGACTTTGAGGTTATGCTGTTGGATTAGAATTAAGCTCAAAGAGTTAGTCCTTTGACGTGTTTTTGTTTGCAAGTGTTTTCACTGCTTCCCAGACAATGTCTCCAGCAAGCTAGCTGCTTGCTTCATTTGTTCTGTTCTGTTCTGTTCTGTTCTTTTTGATTCTGTTTTGTTTTGTTTTCTCAGCCAGGATTCTTAGAGAAATGAGATTAAAGTGATCATATTGTATGTCCACCCATCCCTCCCTCCCCTTCGCTTGTCCAGAGCTTTTACCTCGTCCAGCAGCTTGAATGAACTCGGTCCTAGGCGCAGTTGTGTCCAAGCCATTCTGTTCCTAGACGTGTTGTGAGAACAGACAGCTAAGTAGTGGGGAGAGGACGTGCTGCTGTCTGCAGTGTGACCTCAGCGCTTACCAAACAGTAGGGAATACACAGAGAAGGGCCTTAGGAGAACTTCAAGCCCCAGATACGTTTTATGTGGAAACCATATTTCCCAAGATAACACTGGACGCAACTGCATAATCAAAAGGGATTCATTTCTTGGTTCATTCAACTCCTAGGTTTTAGTTTTAAAACATGTCTGTCTTGGCTTAAAGCACTCTTCCAATCTCTATTTCCAGTTCCTAGGATTTCCTGAAATAGCTCATCCCATTTTTTTCTTTGTACACTCTCCCAGCCTCTTTGTTTTCCTCTCCCCAAGAAACTTAGCACTGCTCTCTTCATACTTGACAACTAGATATGGAGCTGTATCAGCCAGAAGGAAGTTTCCTTCACACTTTCTGCTTCTTACGGTATCTGGGCTCTTACCTTTACACTTACTCACCCTTCCTACATTAGCACAAAGAAAGCTGTTTGGGAGATCTGATGTCTTGTTTTCCAGAAACTGCCCTGAATCACCTTTACGAGAGCTGTCCCACGCTGCGAGCACAAGTCTTGCAGTCTGGCCAGATATTTGCCTTCTAAGTCAATAACCAAATCTGTTACAAAGGTAAGAACATGTAATTAATGGAAAGGAAATCCTTTTATCCTTTTATTTTGATCCAAATTCACTTTTTTTTTTTTTTTTTCTAGTCCAAGAATGAATCGTGGAGAACCACCAAAACTCAGGTGAGAAATGAAATGACAAATGTTAAGGTCAGGAAGCTTGCCCACTGCCATTGCTACCCTGAAAGCAGATGGAGTGCATCTTCATACGCCACAGCCTGAGACACTAGTCGACAGGCCAGCCCGTGTGAGGAAGTCCATTGCTGCCTGAATTTTAACATGACAGGGGGACTCTTAAGCCTCTTGTTTATGCTTTAGTACTTGCGGTCTATGGGAGGACCACAGCACACTCTTCTCTGTCTCCCCTTATTTGTTGATCGTCTGTAGGAAGAAGAGAACGTGCAGAGGCCCTCACCCGTACATTGGGTCTGTTCTCACTCTGTGCAGCTCCATCATTGAGCAAAGTACCAACCTTGAGGCTTCTGTAAGGACTTGACACAAACTACAGAATACTACAATGAAGCATTCACAACAAAACCACATTTTTTTCCGCAGCCAAGCATCAAAACACTTACAGAAGGGCATGGTCCCTCTCTGTGCACCTCAAGGGGAGATCCACAAATCCTCACGTGGTTTCATCGCATCCAGCACCCTTCTCTGTGCCTCCCAGCTAAACGTGCACAGAGGCAGCTGTTGCCAAAGTGCTGTGGTGACACAATTCAGTTCTGTTTCTGAAGTCATCACCGCAGGCGCCTCCCAGTGACGGCACAACACTCTCTGTTGCTAATGCGTCTGTCTCAGAAACAGCTAGGGAAGTACCACTATGCCCAAACTGACTTGAATTAGAGTAGTTCCCAAATTGTTCTCTGCTCCCCTACATCTGTGGAAGGTGTGTGATCAATCTTTTCCTTGAGAAAGGACTACAGAGCAAAAGAGCTTGATTCTGAGACGTTGCCCGTCCTTGTAGAGCAGTTCACCTTTGATTTCCATGTCAGAAAAAAGAAGGTGAAATCAACAATTCCCTTCCTCTGAGCTGGGAATAGGAAAGAAGCCCAATTCTCCAGGAAGCCTTCAAAAGGAAACTCTGCATTTCTTTGTTAAACACCTTGTTTAATTTCTTGAAAGAAATCTTTCCCAGGACTTTGCAACTGCGGTGGTTCAAAGCGGGTGGGCAGCCGAGTTCCACCACGGCCGCTCTCTCACTCCCCCTCCTCAAAGGGAAAGGGGGAGAAAATACGATGCAAAGGGCTCCAGGGCTGAGATAAGGACAGGGCGATGGCTCAACAAGTATCGTGACGGGCAAAGCAGACTCAGCAGAGTGACCCTCAGGGTCCCTCCCTGCCCCTGCTCCCCGTGGGGTCCCTCCCATGGGATGCCGCCCTTCCCCAGCTGATCCCACACGGGCTGCCCACAGGCAGCAGCTCCTCAAGCACTGCTCCCACACGGCTCCGTCCCACGGGCTCCATCCATCCATCCATCCCCCAGGAGCAAACTGCTCCAGCACGGGTCCCCCACGGCTGGGCGGCAGCTCCCCCCAGCCCCCCTGCTCCTGCGGGGGCTCCTCTCCATGGCTGCAGCTGCGGCCCGGGGCCTGCTCCTGCGGGGGCTCTCCACAGGCCGCAGCCTCCTCCAGGCCACAGCCACCTGCTCCACCGGGGGCTCCTCCACCCACAGGGGGGCAGCAGCGTGGAGATCTGCTCCATGGGGGACCCATGGGTGCAGGGGGACAGCCTGCTCCACCAGGGGCCTCTCCCTGCACAGCCCGCAGGGGAACTGCTGCTGTGAGCCTGGAGCACCTCCTGCCTCCTGCTGCACTCACCTTGGGGGCTGCAGGGCTGCTTCTCACTCCTTGCTCTTCCAGCTTCTGTTGTGCAGCAGTATTTCCCCCTGCTTACATCTGCTCTCCCAGAGGTGCAAACAACATCGCTTATTGGCTCAGCTCTGGCAAGCGCCGGGGCCCTTTTGGAGCTATCTGGAGCTGGCTGTTGTCTGGACTGTTCTCACAGACGCCATCCCTGCAGGCCCCTGCTACCAAACCCTTGCCACATAAATCCGATCGAAGTGTATGCAGCAATTACAAAGCCGCTGTGCTTTGGGCTGTCACGATCCTTCTGCAAGTGCAGGGGAGGTGCAGGGTTGCTTTGCATTTCCAAAAGGAGGAAGAAAGCCTCCAACCCCACTGGACCTCAGCCACTTGCAGGATCCAAGCAACGCTCCCCACTTTCAGTTATCTCCCTCCCATGCACACAGTGGGAGCAAGGTTGAACAAGCACATTTTTGAAAATGTTTATCTTAATGAAGAATAAAAGAAGTCTACAACACCCAATCCCTCTGTGCACCCAAGGCAAAAATCGTGGACTATTCTGCCTCAACACTATTTTCAGACCCAATTTGTCAAGTCACCTAGCAGAGGATTTCTCTCTTGTTCACTCACTAGCTTAGTAGAGCACCAGTTTACATAGGTGCTGGAGCAGATTCCTCAACCATCTGAAGGGACTTGATCCCAGAAAAGTTCAAAACTGCAGATGACTCATGATTTTGTGGTGAAGCATCTATTAGATTAGAGCTGTTCCGCTTAGGGCACAGTGAGACAGTGTGAGAAGAACCCTGTATCTCACTGATTGAGGCTTTATAACTCTACAGAATTGTCAGTCAACAATAAATGGAAAGTGCAGGAGATATGTTCTTTCTTCCTCCTTTCCCTGCCATACATTAGCAGAGAGATTGTGGTGGGATATAGGTTCAGAGCCTCACAGAAGAAGGATTTGAACCCAGGCTCTCCACAGTCTGCACCACTGCCTTCCTGATGGCTTTTGACTATTTTATTTTATTTTATTTTATTTTATTTTATTTTATTTTATTTTATTTTATTTTATTTTATTTTATTTTATTTTATTTTATTTTATTTTATTTTATTAGTATTATTATTCTTCTTTTTCTGGGTGGTGTCTAAGTCTTGGGGGGCAGAACAAACTGTGGGAGGAGGGAATGCTACTACTGTCTGTGACAGTGGTGATTTCTGGACAGTGTTAGCAACAGAGCTTCTGCAGAGAAGAGAAAATGCCAGGCAGTCTCTGTTGGTATTCCATGTACTGAGTACTGAGTGCAGTTTTGGGCTCCACAGTATAAGAAAAAGACATAAACCTGTTAGAGAGTGTCGAAAGAAGGGCAACAAACAAGAGGGTCTCTTTTAACAGGGGGATTGAGGTTTGTGGCAAAGTTTTGGTAGCAATTTAGGGGCTGCACTGTGCTGGACACAGCAACAGACGCACCATAAGCCAAAGTCAGACAATAAGCCAAGGTGTGTTCACGTGTGGTTTACTGTGGTTTAACGTGGTTTACGTATAGAAGAAAGTTTTCGCCTATTGGTGAGTATACTGCAGATTTGTTGCATTGTTCTAAATTAAATAGCAAGATAAGTGATGGCATCGTAGGCTGGGAAAATATTTCTAGAGTATCAGCGCATTTTGAGCATCATTTTAACTGTTTATGCAAACATGAAGATTATTAAAATCAGTGTTTATTTATGTCTGTATGTAAACAGGTGATCATGTTGTATAGCATGCAGTAAATGGTTTGTGAATGCTGCTTGAAGAATGAAAAGAGTAAGTCAGCTCCACAAGGAATAAATGAATTTTGTTTATTTGTGCAATGCAGAGATTAGAATTAGACCAACAGCATGGAACCAAAGTCTTGCTGTGTGCCTTTTATCTGTAGGACAGTTCATGGAGGCTTCAGCAGCCCTATCTGTTTTCTAGCAGTCTGAAATGTCCTCTGTGGTGCTGCACCCAGTTGAAAGCCTGCACTGATTGTGATGAACTTTCCTAACAGGAGGCACGGGTCCTTCGTCGGACGCTGGCTGGGGATGTATGCTGCGATGCGGGCAGATGATGCTGGCCCAAGCACTGATCTGCAGACACTTAGGGAGAGGTGAGTGCTGGTCCTGAGGGAACTTCGGTATTGTCTGCAGACGCTTCTTCGTAAGTACTCCATTAAAAGCACAAACCCTGAATTTATTAGTGAGACTTTCTTTGATGCCCTGGTAACAGTTCCTAATGAATCAATTCATATTCAGCTGGGTGAAATCATCCCAGCCTGAAGCAGAGAAATAGGCATAGAAGGAGAACAAATGGGGAATCCTGTCGCCATTATTTTATAAACCTTTTAGTGTAACACCCAAGTTGAGGCCAAGGGAAAACCTGCTACCGTGGGACAGTGCTCTTACCCTTCTCTTCACTACTCACTTGTCAGCAGCACGAGGTCCAAACCCCCCTGGTGCAAGCTCTTAAGCATGCATGTCACATCCCAGGATGCTGCCAGTGGAGTGTTTGGACTTTCTGTATGGATCTTATGTTGTTATTTAATGGGTGCTTAGAAATCCAACAAGGTCTAAACACAGCCTGTACTTTTAAATAATCTTGGAAGCTCAGAGATACTGGAATGGCTATCAACACGCAGCATGATCCGTCAGAATATGTTTGCAGTTGATGTTTTTGTTTTGTTTTATTTTCCCTGTTTTTACAATCTAGCCTATGATGATAAAGGGCAGCTTGATGATAAATAACAAGCTTGGAATTCTAGGAGCTCTACACAAAATGTAAATATTCGAGATGAATTGAAATGTCTTTTAACATCTCATTATAAAGCTTTCTGCTGTCTAGACATTTGATCAGTGTAATGAAAACGTCACCATTTTTTATTCTATATCAATTTTTCCTTTCAGATTGGCAATGGGAAAAACACAAAAAACAACCAGAAGAATATCACAGAATCCTACGATGCTTTCTCCACAGGAAGGCTTGCTGTTATTCAATCCACCAGATGGGTAAGAACAAACATAAACTTTCAGGTTTTTTCCACTGAAATTTCTACTGTGTTGAATCACTAATTTGCAGTATGTTAATTCATAATTTTAAAAAGTGGATGTGAAGACAAGGTGTATGCTTATACAAAAATAAAAAGGTATGCAGATGGGCGCAAAGACTAGTAGTACAGAAACATTCCCTGAGACCTAAATAAAGCCATGTACTAGAATGTAGCTCTTGATAAACTCTGTAAGCCTTGGGTACCAGAGTCAGTAATGTTAGAATAGACAGTCTTGTAGCTTATTGCTGTAATTTGTAATAAAGGGCACTAACATTTGTTAACTTGTAATTCTCATTGTAGTTTAGAAGCCTTTTGTTTATTAAAGAAACTGGCACTCCCTAAGTTTTGAAAAGAGCATAGATTGAGAAAATAATTGTTATTGCTAACTACAGATTGCAGTTACTCTAGAATGTTTGACAGTCACGGTATTTACTGTATATTGTTCCCACATTCTTTATGGTCTCATTTTTCTTTGATTTTGTGTACGTGTGTCTTTTTTTCACTGTGAAAACAGCACAGGTGGGTGTTGGAGAGGGGAAGTCAATTGGAGAATGGTTTGGACCAAATACAGTTGCTCAAGTACTAAAGTAAGTGAGATCATACCAGTCTCATTCAGAACGTACTCCCCTGGGGCAGCCAAGAGAAGGCCCAGGCAGAGTTTTGAAGGCTGCATCTCCCCCTGTCCCACAGTCAGGAATGTACTTGCCATCTATTTACAAGTGCAGCATGGAATGTCATGCCACAGCTCGGTGTGCAGGTACTGAGTTGGGAATGGGTGACCTCTAAATTTTAATAAAGGAAGAGCCTGAGGAGAAGAAACTGCAGGAAAGTCTCCTGCTATGCCGTCTGCATGCCCTCACCAGTCACACCACAGATGTATATTCCTTTCTGCACAGTGGCACAGCTCTGGCAGGTCGAGAGTGCCACCGTGTAGGTCGGAGTGGTGGTGTGAAACATCAGAGAGAAGCCATCTCGGCTGAGGAGGGAACTGAGCTGCAATTCCTCCCTTTCTGAGCAGCAGTTCTGCCAGCAAGGCTACTGGATAAAGATGGGCAGCTCCTCATAGTCTGGGAGCCACACTGAAAGGAACTGAGGCTGCTCAGTTCTCCAGGGGTACGTGGAGGTGTCTTACCTCAGGCAGGGGCTAGGCTACAGGTCCTGCGAGCTCAGCAGCAAGTCTTTGACACCCTGGAACAGGCACATGATCTGAAGAGGGAGGGGAGCTGAAGCATGCCCTGGACTCCAGATCTTTCATGGCCAAGTTTTTCATGGTGAAACGCTCACCCCCATTTCTTTCTGGCTTATTTGAAACAGCTAATTCTGCCAGTGCAGCTTAAGAGTGTAGCTCCCTTCCCCAAAGGTTTGGATTTTGCAGAAGTGGACATAAAACTGTGTGCTGCTGTCTCCCACTGAAGTTTTGGTGCCCCAAACCCTTAGCTGATTTAGCTTTTAACGCCCCATTTCTGCTGTGCACGCAGGCTCAGGCAGAAGTAATTCCACTGAATTCAGTGGAATTTCTTAAGCAAAAAGTAATCTGCAAAACTGGCATAGGAATTTTTTTCTTTTCCAGATGAGAAAAGACACAATTGGGCAAGAACCCAGTGCAGAGACTGTTGAGTGCAATAAAAAGTAATAAACTTGATGTAGTTGAACTGTTACTGTCACTGCACTTAGCAGTAAGACAAAACAGTTTGCACATGGTGCAGCGCATATGTTTTTCCTGGTACCACTCAGTACCTATTTTTCTAAAGATATTAAACATTTAATGTTTAAAGTTTTCTTTTTCTTACATGGAGACTTTAAAAAATGCAGAAAGGATGTTTTTTCTTAAGAAAAATAAATAAATAAATGGTTCTGAGTGTAAAGCTACCCTTTTGATCCAACTAGTTTATATTAATTAGTACCTTAATGTTTTCTAGGAAGCTTGCTTTATTTGATGAATGGAATTCATTAGCAGTTTATGTATCTATGGGCAATACGGTGGTCATTGAAGACATCAGGAAGTGACACCTCATCAGTTTTCTGGTAACAGTTTCTGATTTGACTCCATTTGCCAGCATGTATCTAAACATGAACAAATACTTGGGGGGCCATGGGTTTGTCTTGCAAGGGTAAGAAGAGGGAAGAAGGACATACAAACTCAGTTGTGTTTTTTTGATCCCTGATGCCAACTTCGTGCTCACATCACTGGATGTGAAGAGCTCCTTGAAGAATTTCTACTGTCATCATTGCTGCCATTTCATTTCTCTGGCGTTTTATAGGCAAAGCTTGACACTATTAATAACATTAATAGGACATGTCACTGCAGTCTTAAATTGTCATCCCCCAATCATTGATCTAACGTCTCACTTGGACGTGCCAGCACATACTGTCTGCTAGAATTACTTCTACTAAATAGCTGTAATTGCCATGCCCGGCTCGTTTTGTCTTGGGTGCCCTATAAAGATCCCTGGCAAACTAGCTTAATTCACTACTGAGAGGAAGATCTGCTTTGTGTTCCTCTGTGCGTTGACTGATTTCTAGTTTTATTCCCGCAGAAAAAACGTGCTGGTCCCCTCCTCAGAGCAGCAGCGCGTCCCACAGCAGTGCACATTTGCACAGAAGTGCTCTTGGCCGAAGCAAGAAGGCAGGAGGACTCTGCACAGGCTGGAAAGCCCTCTTGCTTATTATACCTCTACGACTAGGGATAAATCACATAAATCCCGTATATATTGATGCATTTAAAGTAAGGTTTTCTTTCAATTCATTGCTCGTTACTGTCAAATAAGTTTGGGTATCTGTGATGTCAGTAAAGAAATGAATGACAATTTCCTTTATTCCTTTTGAACTCCTAGGAATGCTTTAAGATGCCACAGTCTTTGGGAGCATTAGGAGGGAAACCAAATAATGCCTTTTATTTCATAGGATTTTTAGGTAAGGAAAAAAGAAACTTATTCCAAATGTGCAGATGATCAAAAGAGAACATTTTTTGAAGGGGAAATAGTAAGGGGTCTAAGCGTGAACCTCTAGAAGTAAAGAAAGATGAGAATAGAATAAAATAAATGAAGAAGCATATCTAAAAGAGTTTAGAAACAGTATGAGATGATCCTTAACAGGAGCAGAAAGTTAACAGCAAAGCTAGGTGTAAAAATAAGTGATGACATCAACAAGAGCAACATACTGAGAATAGCTGATAGCATTTGACAAGTGTATTGGTCAAATGTCACTTTTATTTTCTTGTATTTCAAAACTGTTTCTGATAGCAGTATCTTTTTCACCTTTTGCATACCTTCTGTTATTAAGTATTGCTCTAATTAATTTAAAATGCATTCCTTCAGATTTCACCCCACTTTGGGCCAAAATTTTGCAACCCTATTTTGTCCTTTTGTAAAACCTAACCTGTTTTAGTTAGGCTTTTTTGTTCCAATTTCTGAATGAATGCCTAATGGGATTACAGATTGCATCTGTGAACATCCTGTACCTTTTAATCTGTCAAATGTTAGTGTTTACAACACTTGAGATTTAAAAAAAAAAAAAAAAAAGTACTGGATCTCACATGGAAAAATAAAAGTATGTGACAAAGATAGAACATAACCAACCAAAAAATTACAGTAATAGGTGACAATAGGAAGTTATACTAAATACCCTGTGGGAAACGCTGTGTCTAAACCTTCCGATTCTCTTAAAGAATCCCTAGCTGGAAAGTCTAGATTATACTGACTGCGATGGCAATCTAATTTCTATTTTACAGTTCTGGACCAAGTGCTTATTAATGTCACTTGCTTATTTTTAACATACGGCTTTTACCCATCCAGGCAATGAGCTGATCTATCTGGACCCTCACACCACTCAAAGCTTTGTAGATTCAGAAGAAAATGGCACGGTTGACGATGAGAGTTTCCACTGCCAGGAAGCCCCACATAGAATGAAGATCATGAATTTGGACCCTTCAGTAGCTTTAGTAAGTGTCAGGAAATCTGGAATGCATGTACTTTATCTCAAAGTAATGTCTCTCTACATTGGTAAGGGCAGCAATGCATCTCCTTGAACAGAACCAAGATCACAAAGCTGTCTTCTGTGATCAACACATAGTAGTTTGTACATAACTACATGGAGACTCTTAGGGCAAGTGGGGAGCTGTCTGTACTGTAGGAGCTCGCTTTGTTTTCTTTACTGAGCAGCTTTTACTTCTTTCAAGAGGCATTATAATGGTCAGAGCAAGGAACTGAAACAGGTTTACGTGTTTTATTCTATCACTACTTTATGTTTGGTCACCTCTAGACAAGTTACTTAAACTTACTTTCTATCATAAGTTGAAAATGTTTAAGTGGAATTATTGTATTTCACCCCAAATTACAAATACAAATGTATTATTTGTAATTCACCCAAAATGTCATGGGGGTACTGTGGTATTTGAAAAAATTGGATCTGATCCCATGCCAGTATCCTGTGATTGGGTGATTGGCAGTTGTCACCAGTGGGATGTGTTTCTAAAGCTTTAAACAATCTGTAAAGATACCGGTATCTGTCATTCATTCACATACCTGTTTTTTAATACTGCTGCTTTTTAGAAAGTTTTTTTGTTTTGTTTTGTTTTAATACTTAACTACGTAACTGTGCAAAATGTGGCATGATGCAACGAGACAGACAAAATCATAATGAAGAGCAAATATTTTCAGTATAGATACCAGAATGGAAATGTTCCTTAGGTGGTCCATCATCTACAAGTTTTCAGCTTCTGCTGATACCTGGACTGTAGGAACTGGGTGGCGCTCCATGGAGGAGCACACAGGAGCTGCTGCTATTTTTTGCTTGACTATTTCGTTAGGGGTTTGCAGGGCCTTGTTCTCCCCGTGGGTTCTCTCCCTAGAGCTGCCACATATTTGGAGTCTTATATCTACTGATCGTACAGGGCATTACTGTATCAGAGGTCAAACCGCCTTACCTGCTGGTACCACATACCTACCATCTGCAAAGGTAAAACTCTGTGTGTTTGTTTTTTCCCCTAAGGGCTTCTTTTGCAAAGAAGAATGTGATTTTGATAACCGGTGTAGTCTTGTACAAAAGGTAAGAGTGGGAACTTAGCATCTCAATTTGTTCTTTATAAAGTCTGTTTTTTATTGTTTGTTTTTTGTAAAATTTTCCTTTGCATTTTCCTTTGTATACAAATTGTATGAGCCATGGAGAAGAATGCATTAAAGCATCAGGGTAAGGCAATACTACTGAATTGCTAATTGGAAATTGTTCAGCACTTTACCAGCCACAAACCCTGCCAGTTGGAAAATGGGTGTAAACATCCACACTTGAAGGTGTTACTGGGTGACACTTGCTTTTAACTTCTAATTCTCACTAAATGACTAAGGTTTAACTGCCATATTGTAGTGATGTATCAATGATTTGCTTCCTGATCCTTTTTTATTGTTTGACATAATAGATTGCGTGTTCTAATTATGACTGTTAGTCCCTGCTATCTTAAAGATCTGATTCTGTAAGTGCTGCAGGCCTCTAGCTCCTGCTGATCTAGGGAGAACAGAAGGTGCTGGCTGCTACAGGAAACAGACTTGAGGATGTTTCTGCATGCAGCTGTTAAGCTAAGCACCAGACGTCTGAATGTAAAGTACCATCAACCTCTAAGGGCATTTATTTAAAAAAAAAAATCATCTAAGGAAAACAGTTTGTAAATAACTGAAATACAGGACAGAAGGTAACTTCTCTTTGAAGAGGAATAGCGTTTGGCTTCAGGAACACCTTTTTTCCTGACCAAAACCTGTCCTTCAAAATCTGATGCGTTTTTTTTTTTTTTTTTCCCCTTTGGAGGAGCTGATAGATCTGTCTTTTGTGCTATTGATCAACAGAAAACTTGAGGAGAGTTCTATGCAAGCAACTTTCTTTTAAAAAGCAGAAAATATTGTACATTCCTAGTGTGCTTGCTACCTGTAAACAAAATTACAGGTTTGCAGATATCAAAGCTGATATCAAAAGATGATAAGACTGATAATTTGTAGTACAGTTCAAGAGATCTGTCTTCCAGATGTGTTTTAACTAGGGATGTATTACAGAGACCATGGTGCTTGGATTTCACAGTATGTCTGTATAAAGACTTTTTTTTCCTGATGGACATGCGTAATTAAAAAACACTTTCAATTAAGCAGACACGTTTTGTGTTTGAAGCGTCTCCCGAGCCAGCTTTTAAAATGAAAGCATTCTGTCCTCAGGAGATTCTAAAGCAGCAGAGTCTACGGATGTTTGAGCTGGTCCAGAAGCACCCGCCACACTGGCCTCCTTTCATACCTCCAACAAAACCAGAAGTGACAACCACAGGAGCAGGTAAGGCACCGATTAAAAGCCTAATTGTGCAATGTTATGTTCCTCGTTAGCAAATAAAAGAATAATCACAGGTAGAATAACTATCCTTTGTGAGTGTCAAGCAATATATAGCAGGCATGTATCCAAACAAGCCATACAATTGCTAGCACAGATATTTTTTTTCACTCTTACAAAGTACTTTTCTGGAATGCGTCTTTCAAAGTTTTTTTTTAAGTGAACAAAATCAGGCATGTCTTTAGAAGCATTTTTTTCTTTATCTTTTTTTTACAGAACTCATTGAATCTACTGACAAGCTATTTGAATTGGAAGAAGAATTTGAAATCCTGAGTGTGTGAAGGAAACTGTGGTGACTCTTCTGAGTGTTGAATATATTGGTAATATTATTGCATTGACTTAAACAGCCATGTTAGCCCCGAAGTGCCTGAAATTATGGATAACAGAGCACAGAAATCTAGTAGCATCCAAAACTCCAAGGGCAGTTTAACACACAAGCTTCCCCGGATGGAAAGGCAGTAAGAGATCTTGTGATAAGATGCTTAAAGGGAATCTCTTTTTAACGTACCTTACCTGGAGACAAACGGGCCTTTGAGATTAAGGCAAAAATACATGTATCACTGGGCACCATGTTTGGAGAAAGGGATAACCCAAATGGATATTTCTTGCTCTCATATAATAATGCAATAGTTTAGTTCTTCAAGCAAAACAGTCTTCAGTTCAGGAGGATGTTTACTTCTGTTCCCTCCTGTGGGCTGCGTCATAGGAAAAATACATTGTCTTGTTTAAAAGATTGACTGGATCAGGAGAAAATTGTTTCCTTGTTAAATATTTTAACATGTATTTGAGCAACCAGACTTTATTACAAAAATGTTTCTGTAAAAGGAACTATGTCTAATGGACACATTTTGCAATAGCCTTCCTGTTTCTGGGAGACCTCAAGAGGAACAGGAGCCTCAAATAGTTGATACAGATCACAACCACTGTTATAGTTATGGTATATTTCACCTTGACCTTAAAATTCAAATGATTAAAACTTAGGTTATTTCTTTCCGAGTTAAAACGAGTCAAAGGTGGTTTAACTGTACCTTATTTATTTTAGAATAGATTTACACAAGTTTCTCTGTTACAGCACTTTATCTGTGCATCTAATAAATTTCTTAAGCTTTTCTTAGGTTGTATGCTGCTATGTTTGGTTAATTTGTGTGAACTAAATATAAACCAGGTGATCTTAAAACTTAATATAGAAGCGTACACAGATTACTGAATTGTTGCTTTTTGACTTCTTGCCTTTTGAAATCTGTTTTGGTAGAAGTGCCTTAACCCTACAGGTTTATCAGAACAGCCTGGGCAGTTTTATTTCTAAGGCAGAGAATCTCTCTCTAGCAGCCATAAGAAAAACAGTTCAGAATAAAGAAAGGCAAACATTTTTAATCCATGCTGAAGTTCCTTTTCACTACCAGACAGTCCCCCTTGTGGTCATGTTGTCATGCTAGTGTAGTGAACATGAACTGCAGACTTTCATCTTCACCAATAAATGACAACATAGAGAAATACTGAATATTGTCTCCTCTCACTTGCACCTCTCGATCAGGGCCACTGTTTTTTCAAACAAAAGAGTTAACGAGATCCTATTGCATCTTGTTTAATGTTTATTAACTACAGTTTGGAAACCACAAACGTAGAAAAAAAATATCATTTCCTTATTTTATTAAAACATATATAAAACATATATAAAACATATATAATATATATATATAACACATATTGTGTTGTAAAGCCCACAATTCCATACCAATGACAACAAAAAAATCATCTAATTGAGCATGCAGTTTTCATTAACCTGTTTTTTGTTTCTTTTTTTTTTTACAAATACCCAACAACACATACACGTGTTGTGTTGTGTTTTTTTCCATCATTTCTCACTGAAGCAATATCCATCCCGTATCAGATCTGTGTCATTACTCTAATTTTTGTTCCTAATGTACTTGAAAAACTTCTTAACTCTATTGATTGCAACAGTGGACTTTTTTCCCTCCGATCTTAACTCCATTTATCAATTACTTATTCTCTTAAAATTCTGCTTTTAAGAGATGGTTAGGTATTCACCATCTCTCACTCTTATTTATAGATTTTCTTTTCTTTTTCAGTAGTTCAGCCCTAGTCAACACGGAGGTGTCATGTATTTGGCAATTTTATTTATGGTAGCACTCCCCTCCCCTCCCCTCCCCTCCCCTCCCCTCCCCTCCCCTCCCCTCCCCTCCCCTCCCCTCCCCTCCCCTCCCCTCCCCTCCCCTCCCGTCCCCTACCCTCTTTTGCCTCCTCTCCCCACTTTTGCCTCCCCTCCCCCCCATCCCCTCCCCTCCCCTCCCGTCTCCTCCCCTCCCCTACACCCCCTCCCCTATTCTCCCTGTCCCTATACTCTGCTACACTCCCCTCCCCTATACTACCCTACACACTCCTACACTTCCCTCCCCTATCCTACCCTAAACTCCCGTTCGCTACACTACCCTACATTACCCTATGCCCCCCTCCCCTACACTCTCCTACACTCCCCTCCCGTATCCTACTCTACACTCCCCTAAACTCCGATCCCCTACACTACCCTATACTCTCCTATGCTCCCCTCCCCTCTAACACGCTACACTACACTACGCTATGCTACCCTACCCTACCCTACCCTACCCTACCCTACCCTACCCTACCCTACCCTACCCTACCCTACCCTACCCTACCCTACCCTACCCTACCCTACCCTACCCCACCCTATCTTATCCTATCCTATCCTATCCTATCCTATCCTATCCTATCCTATCCTATCCTATCCTATCCTATCCTATCCTATCCTATCCTATCCTATCCTATCCTATCCTATCCTATCCTACCCTCCCCCTGCCCTCCCCTCCCCTCCCCTCCCTTCCTTTTATTCCCTCCCCTTCCCTCCCCTCTTGTCTTCTTCTCTCCTCTCTTCTTTCTTTCGGGTAACTTCAAATCGCTTCAGTCGTTCTCATAGCTCCTGTCCCTGGCTGATTCACGGGAACCCATCAGCAGCAACCAGAAGCGCTCCAGCTGCTGTGTCACTGGTCGAGCAACAGTCTCCAACTGGGAATCGCTGACTTTGTTGTGTGGCTCAGACAGGTGCCTTGCAGTTCCACCGTGGCCTGGACATTTCCTCTTGCTGTGTCCCCACCTACAGCGCACTTCTGCTTAGAAGCAGCAGCAGGCTTTGCAAGGTGTCCCACTCCTTCCATTTTCAGTGGTTTAGCTTGGCTAGCCGGGTGGTGTCTGTCAATAGAAGACAACAACGAGATTTGGGTTAGAAACAGCTAACTGAGTAGTTCCTTTGCACAAGGGCAAGGAATATCTACCCCTTCCTACTGGAGGCTGCAGTGTCAGAGATAATGACGGGTCCTTCCGAGAGCTTTGAAATATCCCTTGGGGATGCTGAGTCCAGAGGACCAGAGCAAACCTGTCTAAAGTACACCGTGGAATCACTTGGAATGACTTCCTAGCAGAAGCATGTGTCTGATACGGCTTCAGCTGCTTGCAGTGTTCTTCTTCACCTCCTACCTAAATTCAGATGAGAGATCTCAATGAAGATGGAAAGGTTGAGAAATAGAGAAATCACTGATGTGCTTTGAGAACTTCTAAGGACTGAGTACTGCATCAATCCCATGTTGTAACATTAAGGATTGGTTAGAAAAGCAAACGTTAAAAACAAGGAAAGGGGAAGAACAAGTAAGCTTTCTTAAAGTATCTATTCTATTTAAGGTATCTTTAAAGAAGTAAATAAGTACTGAAATATATATGCAGATAGAGAGAGAGAGAGAGAGAGAGAGAGAGAGAGAGATACAGAAACCTAAGAGTCTGCTGTGCAGGTTAGCTTCTTGCTCTCTTTTCTAAAAGTCACAGTGAATGCAGCATCTGTGTGCGTTACAAGCATTACCCTCAGTCCAGCACAGGTACACACGAGAGGTCAGCCTGCAGGTTGCGGAGGCAAAGCAACTGCTCTGGCTGGATGTGAAGAGCCAAGACAGAAGTTGCTGTCAGGGAAAAGATACACAGAGGGGATGAAAAAGACGGAGTGTGCTTCCGACCTTCACAACTTCTAAGCAAGCGGAGATGAGGTTGTGGAAGAAGCAAATAAGCTGTTGATCTAGAAGCAGCCTGAAGATTGTCCTTAAGCAGGGCCTTGCATTCTTCATTTTTACAGCATTGCTTGCCTTCAAGTGCACGACGATGATTTTATGAACTTTCTACCACTACAGAAATGCACCGGATTCTTTCACAAAACTTACGGGTGGTACTTGGCAATATTGGTCAGCATTCTCTATTTCCTTCTTCATCTCAATTCTCTTTTGGCCTGTGAAGCTTTCCAGATCAGAGGAGAAGATCCACGGTAATACGGAGCTTTGGATACTGCAAAGGAAACGAAGAATCCTACTGACAACTCTTTTCAACCTCGCCTGCAAGCATCACAGAAAAGAACACCGAAAGAACACCGCTTTATCATGGGAAGCATAAATTGGAGCATAGGTGTCCTATAGCTGAAGCGAGGTGAAGCAGGTTCCACACAAGGTGAAGGAGCACACCCATAAGCATTTCCATAAAGCCGTGTTTTCAAACAAAGGGTTAAGATTTAGATTTTCTTACAAGTGAAGAATGAAGAAATAAAAGAAAAAGAAAATTACCAGGACATCCAGTTTTCCTCTAGCTTGCTTTGCTTCTTTCCGAATCTGAGTCTGGAGTGACAGTCAGGGAGCAGCGTTGTGCAGAAATGCCAAAGCCTCCCCAGCTGGTTGTACCTTCATCAGCAAGGGCTTTGATACTGCTGCCTCCTCAGCAACATCAGCCATTTCCGAGGAAAGCTGGTGTCCATCAGGTCAAATAGGAATGGGAAATCCCTCTTGCCACAACTTCACACTCACACCAGAGTTGGCAGGACAGGCCGATGGACAGAGAAGCGTCTGCAAGAGTGTTAGAAAACAGACTTTAGATTTCCGTCAACCCAGGAAGAATTACTTGCTCATCCCTTCAAAGTGAACTCTGAGTAGAAGGAGGGGATCCCAAGCTGCATTCCTGACATCTATGCTGCAAAGTCATCCAATGGGACATGTTACTGTAGCAGCCTGTTACGAACAGAAACAGGACTTTGAGGTTATGCTGTTGGATTAGAATTAAGCTCAAAGAGTTAGTCCTTTGACGTGTTTTTGTTTGCAAGTGTTTTCACTGCTTCCCAGACAATGTCTCCAGCAAGCTAGCTGCTTGCTTCATTTGTTCTGTTCTGTTCTGTTCTGTTCTTTTTGATTCTGTTTTGTTTTGTTTTCTCAGCCAGGATTCTTAGAGAAATGAGATTAAAGTGATCATATTGTATGTCCACCCATCCCTCCCTCCCCTTCGCTTGTCCAGAGCTTTTACCTCGTCCAGCAGCTTGAATGAACTCGGTCCTAGGCGCAGTTGTGTCCAAGCCATTCTGTTCCTAGACGTGTTGTGAGAACAGACAGCTAAGTAGTGGGGAGAGGACGTGCTGCTGTCTGCAGTGTGACCTCAGCGCTTACCAAACAGTAGGGAATACACAGAGAAGGGCCTTAGGAGAACTTCAAGCCCCAGATACGTTTTATGTGGAAACCATATTTCCCAAGATAACACTGGACACAACTGCATAATCAAAAGGGATTCATTTCTTGGTTCATTCAACTCCTAGGTTTTAGTTTTAAAACTAAATGGGGAATAGGCTAAAGTTATGCAAGGGGAGTTTTAGGTTAGATGTTAGGAAGAATTTCTTTACTGAAAGGGTTGTGAGGCATTGGAACAGGCTGCCCAGGGAGGTGGTGGAGTCACCATCCCTGGAAGTCTTCAAAAGACGTTTAGATGTAGAGCTTAGGGATATGGTTTAGTGGGGACTGTTAGTGTTAGGTTAGAGGTTGGACTCGATGATCTTGAGGTCTCTTCCAACCTAGAAATTCTGTGTGATGTCTGTCTTGGCTTAAAGCACTCTTCCAATCTCTATTTCCAGTTCCTAGGATTTCCTGAAATAGGGAATCCCATTTTTTTCTTTGTACACTCTCCCAGCCTCTTTGTTTTCCTCTCCCCAAGAAACTTAGCACTGCTCTCTTCATACTTGACAACTAGATATGGAGCTGTATCAGCCAGAAGGAAGTTTCCTTCACACTTTCTGCTTCTTACGGTATCTGGGCTCTTACCTTTACACTTACTCACCCTTCCTACATTAGCACAAAGAAAGCTGTTTGGGAGATCTGATGTCTTGTTTTCCAGAAACTGCCCTGAATCACCTTTACGAGAGCTGTCCCACGCTGCGAGCACAAGTCTTGCAGTCTGGCCAGATATTTGCCTTCTAAGTCAATAACCAAATCTGTTACAAAGGTAAGAACATGTAATTAATGGAAAGGAAATCCTTTTATCCTTTTATTTTGATCCAAATTCACTTTTTTTTTTTTTTTCTAGTCCAAGAATGAATCATGGAGAACCACCAAAACTCAGGTGAGAAATGAAATGACAAATGTTAAGGTCAGGCAGCTTGCCCACTGCCATTGCTACCCTGAAAGCAGATGGAGTGCATCTTCATACGCCACAGCCTGAGACACTAGTCGACAGGCCAGCCCATGTGAGGAAGTCCATTGCTGTCCTGAATTTTAACGTGACAGGGGGACTCTTAAGCCTCTTGTTTATGCTTTAGTACTTGCGGTCTATGGGAGGACCACAGCACACTCTTCTCTGTCTCCCCTTATTTGTTGATCATCTGTAGGAAGAAGAGAACGTGCAGAGGCCCTCACCCGTACATTGGGTCTGTTCTCACTCTGTGCAGCTCCATCATTGAGCAAAGTACCAACCTTGAGGCTTCTGTAAGGACTTGACACAAACTACAGAATACTACAATGAAGCATTCACAACAAAACCACATTTTTTTCCTCAGCCAAGCATCAAAACACTTACAGAAGGGCATGGTCCCTCTCTGTGCACCTCAAGGGGAGATCCACAAATCCTCACGTGGTTTCATCGCATCCAGCACCCTTCTCTGTGCCTCCCAGCTAAACGTGCACAGAGGCAGCTGTTGCCAAAGTGCTGTGGTGACACAATTCAGTTCTGTTTCTGAAGTCATCACCGCAGGCGCCTCCCAGTGACGGCACAACACTCTCTGTTGCTAATGCGTCTGTCTCAGAAACAGCTAGGGAAGTACCACTATGCCCAAACTGACTTGAATTAGAGTAGTTCAAACATTATTCCCTGCTCCCCTACATCTGTGGAAGGTGTGTGATCAATCTTTTCCTTGAGAAAGGACTACAGAGCAAAAGAGCTTGATTCTGAGACGTTGCCCGTCCTTGTAGAGCAGTTCACCTTTGATTTCCATGTCAGAAAAAAGAAGGTGAAATCAACAATTCCCTTCCTCTGAGCTGGGAATAGGAAAGAAGCCCAATTCTCCAGGAAGCCTTCAAAAGGAAACTCTGCATTTCTTTGTTAAACACCTTGTTTAATTTCTTGAAAGAAATCTTTCCCAGGACTTTGCAACTGCGGTGGTTCAAAGCGGGTGGGCAGCCGAGTTCCACCACGGCCGCTCTCTCACTCCCCCTCCTCAAAGGGAAAGGGGGAGAAAATACGATGCAAAGGGCTCCAGGGCTGAGATAAGGACAGGGCGATGGCTCAACAAGTATCGTGACGGGCAAAGCAGACTCAGCAGAGTGACCCTCAGGGTCCCTCCCTGCCCCTGCTCCCCGTGGGGTCCCTCCCATGGGATGCCGCCCTTCCCCAGCTGATCCCACACGGGCTGCCCACAGGCAGCAGCTCCTCAAGCACTGCTCCCACACGGCTCCGTCCCACGGGCTCCATCCATCCATCCATCCCCCAGGAGCAAACTGCTCCAGCACGGGTCCCCCACGGCTGGGCGGCAGCTCCCCCCAGCCCCCCTGCTCCTGCGGGGGCTCCTCTCCATGGCTGCAGCTGCGGCCCGGGGCCTGCTCCTGCGGGGGCTCTCCACAGGCCGCAGCCTCCTCCAGGCCACAGCCACCTGCTCCACCGGGGGCTCCTCCACCCACAGGGGGGCAGCAGCGTGGAGATCTGCTCCATGGGGGACCCATGGGTGCAGGGGGACAGCCTGCTCCACCAGGGGCCTCTCCCTGCACAGCCCGCAGGGGAACTGCTGCTGTGAGCCTGGAGCACCTCCTGCCTCCTGCTGCACTCACCTTGGGGGCTGCAGGGCTGCTTCTCACTCCTTGCTCTTCCAGCTTCTGTTGTGCAGCAGTATTTCCCCCTGCTTACATCTGCTCTCCCAGAGGTGCAAACAACATCGCTTATTGGCTCAGCTCTGGCAAGCGCCGGGGCCCTTTTGGAGCTATCTGGAGCTGGCTGTTGTCTGGACTGTTCTCACAGACGCCATCCCTGCAGGCCCCTGCTACCAAACCCTTGCCACGTAAATCCGATCGAAGTGTATGCAGCAATTACAAAGCCGCTGTGCTTTGGGCTGTCATGATCCTTCTGCAAGTGCAGGGGAGGTGCAGGGTTGCTTTGCATTTCCAAAAGGAGGAAGAAAGCCTCCAACCCCACTGGACCTCAGCCACTTGCAGGATCCAAGCAACGCTCCCCACTTTCAGTTATCTCCCTCCCATGCACACAGTGGGAGCAAGGTTGAACAAGCACATTTTTGAAAATGTTTATCTTAATGAAGAATAAAAGAAGTCTACAACACCCAATCCCTCTGTGCACCCAAGGCAAAAATCGTGGACTATTCTGCCTCAACACTATTTTCAGACCCAATTTGTCAAGTCATCTAGCAGAGGATTTCTCTCTTGTTCACTCACTAGCTTAGTAGAGCACCAGTTTACATAGGTGCTGGAGCAGATTCCTCAACCATCTGAAGGGACTTGATCCCAGAAAAGTTCAAAACTGCAGATGACTCATGATTTTGTGGTGAAGCATCTATTAAATGAGAGCTGTTCCGCTTAGGGCACAGTGAGACAGTGTGAGAAGAACCCTGTATCTCACTGATTGAGGCTTTATAACTCTACAGAATTGTCAGTCAACAATAAATGGAAAGTGCAGGAGATATGTTCTTTCTTCCTCCTTTCCCTGCCATACATTAGCAGAGAGATTGTGGTGGGATATAGGTTCAGAGCCTCACAGAAGAAGGATTTGAACCCAGGCTCTCCACAGTCTGCACCACTGCCTTCCTGATGGCTTTTGACTATTTTATTTTATTTTATTTTATTTTATTTTATTTTATTTTATTTTATTTTATTTTATTTTATTTTATTTTATTTTATTTTATTTTATTTGTATTATTCTTCTTCTTTTTCTGGGTGGTGTCTAAGTCTTGGGGGGAAGAACAAACTGTGGGAGGAGGGAATGCTACTACTGTCTGTGACAGTGGTGATTTCTGGACAGTGTTAGCAACAGAGCTTCTGCAGAGAAGAGAAAATGCCAGGCAGTCTCTGTTGGTATTCCATGTACTGAGTACTGAGTGCAGTTTTGGGCTCCACAGTATAAGAAAAAGACATAAACCTGTTAGAGAGTGTCGAAAGAAGGGCAACAAACAAGAGGGTCTCTTTTAACAGGGGGATTGAGGTTTGTGGCAAGGTTTTGGTAGCAATTTAGGGGCTGCACTGTGCTGGACACAGCAACAGACGCACCATAAGCCAAAGTCAGACAATAAGCCAAGGTGTGTTCACGTGTGGTTTACTGTGGTTTAACGTGTGGTTTACGTATAGAAGAAAGTTTTTGCCTAGTGGTGAGTATACTGCAGATTTGCTGCATTGTTCTAAATTAAATAGCAAGATAAGTGATGGCATCGTAGGCTGGGAAAATATTTCTAGAGTATCAGCGCATTTTGAGCATCATTTTAACTGTTTATGCAAACATGAAGATTATTAAAATCAGTGTTTATTTATGTCTGTATGTAAACAGGTGATCATGTTGTATAGCATGCAGTAAATGGTTTGTGAATGCTGCTTGAAGAATGAAAAGAGTAAGTCAGCTCCACAAGGAATAAATGAATTTTGTTTATTTGTGCAATGCAGAGATTAGAATTAGACCAACAGCATGGAACCAAAGTCTTGCTGTGTGCCTTTTATCTGTAGGACAGTTCATGGAGGCTTCATCAGCCCTATCTGTTTTCTAGCACTCTGAAATGTCCTCTGTGGTGCTGCACCCAGTTGAAAGCCTGCACTGATTGTGATGAACTTTCCTAACAGGAGGCACGGGTCCTTCGTCGGACGCTGGCTGGGGATGTATGCTGCGATGCGGGCAGATGATGCTGGCCCAAGCACTGATCTGCAGACACTTAGGGAGAGGTGAGTGCTGGTCCTGAGGGAACTTCGGTATTGTCTGCAGACGCTTCTTCGTAAGTACTCCATTAAAAGCACAAACCCTGAATTTATTAGTGAGACTTTCTTTGATGCCCTGGTAACAGTTCCTAATGAATCAATTCATATTCAGCTGGGTGAAATCATCCCAGCCTGAAGCAGAGAAATAGGCATAGAAGGAGAACAAATGGGGAATCCTGTCGCCATTATTTTATAAACCTTTTAGTGTAACACCCAAGTTGAGGCCAAGGGAAAACCTGCCACCGTGGGACAGTGCTCTTACCCTTCTCTTCACTACTCACTTGTCAGCAGCACGAGGTCCAAACCCCCCTGGTGCAAGCTCTTAAGCGTGCATGTCACATCCCAGGATGCTGCCAGTGGAGTGTTTGGACTTTCTGTATGGATCTTATGTTGTTATTTAATGGGTGCTTAGAAATCCAACAAGGTCTAAACACAGCCTGTACTTTTAAATAATCTTGGAAGCTCAGAGATACTGGAATGGCTATCAACACGCAGCGTGATCCGTCAGAATATGTTTGCAGTTGATGTTTTTGTTTTGTTTTATTTTCCCTGTTTTTACAATCTAGCCTATGATGATAAAGGGCAGCTTGATGATAAATAACAAGCTTGGAATTCTAGGAGCTCTACACAAAATGTAAATATTCGAGATGAATTGAAATGTCTTTTAACATCTCATTATAAAGCTTTCTGCTGTCTAGACATTTGATCAGTGTAATGAAAACGTCACCATTTTTTATTCTATATCAATTTTTCCTTTCAGATTGGCAATGGGAAAAACACAAAAAACAACCAGAAGAATATCACGGAATCCTACGATGCTTTCTCGACAGGAAGGCTTGCTGTTATTCAATCCACCAGATGGGTAAGAACAAACATAAACTTTCAGGTTTTTTCCACTGAAATTTCTACTGTGTTGAATCACTAATTTGCAGTATGTTAATTCATAATTTTAAAAAGTGGATGTGAAGACAAGGTGTATGCTTATACAAAAATAAAAAGGTATGCAGATGGGCGCAAAGACTAGTAGTACAGAAACATTCCCTGAGACCTAAATAAAGCCATGTACTAGAATGTAGCTCTTGATAAACTCTGTAAGCCTTGGGTACCAGAGTCAGTAATGTTAGAATAGACAGTCTTGTAGCTTATTGCTGTAATTTGTAATAAAGGGCACTAACATTTGTTAACTTGTAATTCTCATTGTAGTTTAGAAGCCTTTTGTTTATTAAAGAAACTGGCACTCCCTAAGTTTTGAAAAGAGCATAGATTGAGAAAATAATTGTTATTGCTAACTACAGATTGCAGTTACTCTAGAATGTTTGACAGTCACAGTATTTACTGTATATTGTTCCCACATTCTTTATGGTCTCATTTTTCTTTGATTTTGTGTACGTGTGTCTTTTTTTCACTGTGAAAACAGCACAGGTGGGTGTTGGAGAGGGGAAGTCAATTGGAGAATGGTTTGGACCAAATACAGTTGCTCAAGTACTAAAGTAAGTGAGATCATACCAGTCTCATTCAGAACGTACTCCCCTGGGGCAGCCAAGAGAAGGCCCAGGCAGAGTTTTGAAGGCTGCATCTCCCCCTGTCCCACAGTCAGGAATGTACTTGCCATCTATTTACAAGTGCAGCATGGAATGTCATGCCACAGCTCGGTGTGCAGGTACTGAGTTGGGAATGGGTGACCTCTAAATTTTAATAAAGGAAGAGCCTGAGGAGAAGAAACTGCAGGAAAGTCTCCTGCTACGCCGTCTGCATGCCCTCACCAGTCACACCACAGATGTATATTCCTTTCTGCACAGTGGCACAGCTCTGGCAGGTCGAGAGTGCCACCGTGTAGGTCGGAGTGGTGGTGTGAAACATCAGAGAGAAGCCATCTCGGCTGAGGAGGGAACTGAGCTGCAATTCCTCCCTTTCTGAGCAGCAGTTCTGCCAGCAAGGCTACTGGATAAAGATGGGCAGCTCCTCATAGTCTGGGAGCCACACTGAAAGGAACTGAGGCTGCTCAGTTCTCCAGGGGTACGTGGAGGTGTCTTACCTCAGGCAGGGGCTAGGCTACAGGTCCTGCGAGCTCAGCAGCAAGTCTTTGACACCCTGGAACAGGCACATGATCTGAAGAGGGAGGGGAGCTGAAGCATGCCCTGGACTCCAGATCTTTCATGGCCAAGTTTTTCATGGTGAAACGCTCACCCCCATTTCTTTCTGGCTTATTTGAAACAGCTAATTCTGCCAGTGCAGCTTAAGAGTGTAGCTCCCTTCCCCAAAGGTTTGGATTTTGCAGAAGTGGACATAAAACTGTGTGCTGCTGTCTCCCACTGAAGTTTTGGTGCCCCAAACCCTTAGCTGATTTAGCTTTTAACGCCCCATTTCTGCTGTGCACGCAGGCTCAGGCAGAAGTAATTCCACTGAATTCAGTGGAATTTCTTAAGCAAAAAGTAATCTGCAAAACTGGCATAGGAATTTTTTTCTTTTCCAGATGAGAAAAGACACAATTGGGCAAGAACCCAGTGCAGAGACTGTCGAGTGCAATAAAAAGTAATAAACTTGATGTAGTTGAACTGTTACTGTCACTGCACTTAGCAGTAAGACAAAACAGTTTGCACATGGTGCAGCGCATATGTTTTTCCTGGTACCACTCAGTACCTATTTTTCTAAAGATATTAAACATTTAATGTTTAAAGTTTTCTTTTTCTTACATGGAGACTTTAAAAAATGCAGAAAGGATGTTTTTTCTTAAGAAAAAAAAAATAAATAAATGGTTCTGAGTGTAAAGCTACCCTTTTGATCCAACTAGTTTATATTAATTAGTACCTTAATGTTTTCTAGGAAGCTTGCTTTATTTGATGAATGGAATTCATTAGCAGTTTATGTATCTATGGGCAATACGGTGGTCATTGAAGACATCAGGAAGTGACACCTCATCAGTTTTCTGGTAACAGTTTCTGATTTGACTCCATTTGCCAGCATGTATCTAAACATGAACAAATACTTGGGGGGGCATGGGTTTGTCTTGCAAGGGTAAGAAGAGGGAAGAAGGACATACAAACTCAGTTGTGTTTTTTTGATCCCTGATGCCAACTTCGTGCTCACATCACTGGATGTGAAGAGCTCCTTGAAGAATTTCTACTGTCATCATTGCTGCCATTTCATTTCTCTGGCGTTTTATAGGCAAAGCTTGACACTATTAATAACATTAATAGGACATGTCACTGCAGTCTTAAATTGTCATCCCCCAATCATTGATCTAACGTCTCACTTGGACGTGCCAGCACATACTGTCTGCTAGAATTACTTCTACTAAATAGCTGTAATTGCCATGCCCGGCTCGTTTTGTCTTGGGTGCCCTATAAAGATCCCTGGCAAACTAGCTTAATTCACTACTGAGAGGAAGATCTGCTTTGTGTTCCTCTGTGCGTTGACTGATTTCTAGTTTTATTCCCGCAGAAAAAATGTGCTGGTCCCCTCCTCAGAGCAGCAGCGCGTCCCACAGCAGTGCACATTTGCACAGAAGTGCTCTTGGCCGAAGCAAGAAGGCAGGAGGACTCTGCACAGGCTGGAAAGCCCTCTTGCTTATTATACCTCTACGACTAGGGATAAATCACATAAATCCCGTATATATTGATGCATTTAAAGTAAGGTTTTCTTTCAATTCATTGCTCGTTACTGTCAAATAAGTTTGGGTATCTGTGATGTCAGTAAAGAAATGAATTACAATTTCCTTTATTCCTTTTGAACTCCTAGGAATGCTTTAAGATGCCACAGTCTTTGGGAGCATTAGGAGGGAAACCAAAGAATGCCTTTTATTTCATAGGATTTTTAGGTAAGGAAAAAAGAAACTTATTCCAAATGTGCAGATGATCAAAAGAGAACATTTTTTGAAGGGGAAATAGTAAGGGGTCTAAGCGTGAACCTCTAGAAGTAAAGAAAGATGAGAATAGAATAAAATAAATGAAGAAGCATATCTAAAAGAGTTTAGAAACAGTATGAGATGATCCTTAACAGGAGCAGAAAGTTAACAGCAAAGCTAGGTGTAAAAATAAGTGATGACATCAACAAGAGCAACATACTGAGAATAGCTGATAGCATTTGACAAGTGTATTGGTCAAATGTCACTTTTATTTTCTTGTATTTCAAAACTGTTTCTGATAGCAGTATCTTTTTCACCTTTTGCATACCTTCTGTTATTAAGTATTGCTCTAATTAATTTAAAATGCATTCCTTCAGATTTCACCCCACTTTGGGCCAAAATTTTGCAACCCTATTTTGTCCTTTTGTAAAACCTAACCTGTTTTAGTTAGGCTTTTTTGTTCCAATTTCTGAATGAATGCCTAATGGGATTACAGATTGCATCTGTGAACATCCTGTACCTTTTAATCTGTCAAATGTTAGTGTTTACAACACTTGAGATTTAAAAAAAAAAAAAAAAAAAAGTACTGGATCTCACATGGAAAAATAAAAGTATGCGACAAAGATAGAACATAACCAACCAAAAAATTACAGTAATAGGTGACAATAGGAAGTTATACTAAATACCCTGTGGGAAACGCTGTGTCTAAACCTTCCGATTCTCTTAAAGAATCCCTAGCTGGAAAGTCTAGATTATACTGACTGCGATGGCAATCTAATTTCTATTTTACAGTTCTGGACCAAGTGCTTATTAATGTCACTTGCTTATTTTTAACATACGGCTTTTACCCATCCAGGCAATGAGCTGATCTATCTGGACCCTCACACCACTCAAAGCTTTGTAGATTCAGAAGAAAATGGCACGGTTGACGATGAGAGTTTCCACTGCCAGGAAGCCCCACATAGAATGAAGATCATGAATTTGGACCCTTCAGTAGCTTTAGTAAGTGTCAGGAAATCTTGAATGCATGTACTTTATCTCAAAGTAATGTCTCTCTACATTGGTAAGGGCAGCAATGCATCTCCTTGAACAGAACCAAGATCACAAAGCTGTCTTCTGTGATCAACACATAGTAGTTTGTACATAACTACATGGAGACTCTTAGGGCAAGTGGGGAGCTGTCTGTACTGTAGGGAGCTCGCTTTGTTTTCTTTACTGAGCAGCTTTTACTTCTTTCAAGAGGCATTATAATGGTCAGAGCAAGGAACTGAAACAGGTTTACGTGTTTTATTCTATCACTACTTTATGTTTGGTCACCTCTAGACAAGTTACTTAAACTTACTTTCTATCATAAGTTGAAAATGTTTAAGTGGAATTATTGTATTTCACCCCAAATTACAAATACAAATGTATTATTTGTAATTCACCCAAAATGTCATGGGGGTACTGTGGTATTTGAAAAAATTGGATCTGATCCCATGCCAGTATCCTGTGATTGGGTGATTGGCAGTTGTCACCAGTGGGATGTGTTTCTAAAGCTTTAAACAATCTGTAAAGATACCGGTATCTGTCATTCATTCACATACCTGTTTTTTAATACTGCTGCTTTTTAGAAAGTTTTTTTGTTTTGTTTTGTTTTAATACTTAACTACGTAACTGTGCAAAATGTGGCATGATGGAACGAGACAGACAAAATCATAATGAAGAGCAAATATTTTCAGTATAGATACCAGAATGGAAATGTTCCTTAGGTGGTCCATCATCTACAAGTTTTCAGCTTCTGCTGATACCTGGACTGTAGGAACTGGGTGGCGCTCCATGGAGGAGCACACAGGAGCTGCTGCTATTTTTTGCTTGACTATTTCGTTAGGGGTTTGCAGGGCCTTGTTCTCCCCGTGGGTTCTCTCCCTAGAGCTGCCACATATTTGGAGTCTTATATCTACTGATCGTACAGGGCATTACTGTATCAGAGGTCAAACCGCCTTACCTGCTGGTACCACATACCTACCATCTGCAAAGGTAAAACTCTGTGTGTTTGTTTTTTCCCCTAAGGGCTTCTTTTGCAAAGAAGAATGTGATTTTGATAACCGGTGTAGTCTTGTACAAAAGGTAAGAGTGGGAACTTAGCATCTCGATTTGTTCTTTATAAAGTCTGGTTTTTATTGTCTGTTTTTTGTAAAATTTTCCTTTGCATTTTCCTTTGTATACAAATTGTATGAGCCATGGAGAAGAATGCATTAAAGCATCAGGGTAAGGCAATACTACTGAATTGCTAATTGGAAATTGTTCAGCACTTTACCAGCCACAAACCCTGCCAGTTGGAAAATGGGTGTAAACATCCACACTTGAAGGTGTTACTGGGTGACACTTGCTTTTAACTTCTAATTCTCACTAAATGACTAAGGTTTAACTGCCATATTGTAGTGATGTATCAATGATTTGCTTCCTGATCCTTTTTTATTGTTTGACATAGTAGATTGCGTGTTCTAATTATGACTGTTAGTCCCTGCTATCTTAAAGATTTGATTCTGTAAGTGCTGCAGGCCTCTAGCTCCTGCTGATCTAGGGAGAACAGAAGGTGCTGGCTGCCACAGGAAACAGACTTGAGGATGTTTCTGCATGCAGCTGTTAAGCTAAGCACCAGACGTCTGAATGTAAAGTACCATCAACCTCTAAGGGCATTTATTTAAAAAAAAAAAAATCATCTAAGGAAAACAGTTTGTAAATAACTGAAATACAGGACAGAAGGTAACTTCTCTTTGAAGAGGAATAGCGTTTGGCTTCAGGAACACCTTTTTTCCTGACCAAAACCTGTCCTTCAAAATCTGATGCGTTTTTTTTTTTTTTTTTCCCCTTTGGAGGAGCTGATAGATCTGTCTTTTGTGCTATTGATCAACAGAAAACTTGAGGAGAGTTCTATGCAAGCAACTTTCTTTTAAAAAGCAGAAAATATTGTACATTCCTAGTGTGCTTGCTACGTGTAAACAAAATTACAGGTTTGCAGATATCAAAGCTGATATCAAAAGATGATAAGACTGATAATTTGTAGTACAGTTCAAGAGATCTGTCTTCCAGATGTGTTTTAACTAGGGATGTATTACAGAGACCATGGTGCTTGGATTTCACAGTATGTCTGTATAAAGACTTTTTTTTCCTGATGGACATGCGTAATTAAAAAACACTTTCAATTAAGCAGACACGTTTTGTGTTTGAAGCGTCCCCCGAGCCAGCTTTTAAAATGAAAGCATTCTGTCCTCAGGAGATTCTAAAGCAGCAGAGTCTACGGATGTTTGAGCTGGTCCAGAAGCACCCGCCACACTGGCCTCCTTTCATACCTCCAACAAAACCAGAAGTGACAACCACAGGAGCAGGTAAGGCACCGATTAAAAGCCTAATTGTGCAATGTTATGTTCCTCGTTAGCAAATAAAAGAATAATCACAGGTAGAATAACTATCCTTTGTGAGTGTCAAGCAATATATAGCAGGCATGTATCCAAACAAGCCATACAATTGCTAGCACAGATTTTTTTTTTTCACTCTTACAAAGTACTTTTCTGGAATACGTCTTTCAAAGTTTTTTTTTTTTTAAGTGAACAAAATCAGGCATGTCTTTAGAAGCATTTTTTTCTTTATCTTTTTTTACAGAACTCATTGAATCTACTGACAAGCTATTTGAATTGGAAGAAGAATTTGAAATCCTGAGTGTGTGAAGGAAACTGTGGTGACTCTTCTGAGTGTTGAATATATTGGTAATATTATTGCATTGACTTAAACAGCCATGTTAGCCCCGAAGTGCCTGAAATTATGGATAACAGAGCACAGAAATCTAGTAGCATCCAAAACTCCAAGGGCAGTCTAACACACAAGCTTCCCCGGATGGAAAGGCAGTAAGAGATCTTGTGATAAGATGCTTAAAGGGAATCTCTTTTTAACGTACCTTACCTGGAGACAAACGGGCCTTTGAGATTAAGGCAAAAATACATGTATCACTGGGCACCATGTTTGGAGAAAGGGATAACCCAAATGGATATTTCTTGCTCTCATATAATAATGCAATAGTTTAGTTCTTCAAGCAAAACAGTCTTCAGTTCAGGAGGATGTTTACTTCTGTTCCCTCCTGTGGGCTGCGTCATAGGAAAAATACATTGTCTTGTTTAAAAGATTGACTGGATCAGGAGAAAATTGTTTCCTTGTTAAATATTTTAACATGTATTTGAGCAACCAGACTTTATTACAAAAATGTTTCTGTAAAAGGAACTATGTCTAATGGACACATTTTGCAATAGCCTTCCTGTTTCTGGGAGACCTCAAGAGGAACAGGAGCCTCAAATAGTTGATACAGATCACAACCACTGTTATAGTTATGGTATATTTCACCTTGACCTTAAAATTCAAATGATTAAAACTTAGGTTATTTCTTTCCGAGTTAAAACGAGTCAAAGGTGGTTTAACTGTACCTTATTTATTTTAGAATAGATTTACACAAGTTTCTCTGTTACAGCACTTTATCTGTGCATCTAATAAATTTCTTAAGCTTTTCTTAGGTTGTATGCTGCTATGTTTGGTTAATTTGTGTGAACTAATTATAAACCAGGTGATCTTAAAACTTAATATAGAAGCGTACACAGATTACTGAATTGTTGCTTTTTGACTTCTTGCCTTTTGAAATCTGTTTTGGTAGAAGTGCCTTAACCCTACAGGTTTATCAGAACAGCCTGGGCAGTTTTATTTCTAAGGCAGAGAATCTCTCTCTAGCAGCCATAAGAAAAACAGTTCAGAATAAAGAAAGGCAAAGATTTTTAATCCATGCTGAAGTTCCTTTTCACTATCAGACAGTCCCCCTTGTGGTCATGTTGTCATGCTAGTGTCATGAACATGAACTGCAGACTTTCATCTTCACCAATAAATGACAACATAGAGAAATACTGAATATTGTCTCCTCTCACTTGCACCTCTCGATCAGGGCCACTGTTTTTTCAAACAAAAGAGTTAACGAGATCCTATTGCATCTTGTTTAATGTTTATTAACTACAGTTTGGAAACCACAAACGTAGAAAAAAAATATCATTTCCTTATTTTATTAAAACATATATAAAACATATATAATATATATATATAACACATATTGTGTTGTAAAGCCCACAATTCCATACCAATGACAACAAAAAAATCATCTAATTGAGCATGCAGTTTTCATTAACCTGTTTTTTGTTTCTATTTTTTTTTACAAATACCCAACAACACATACACGTGTTGTGTTGTGTTTTTTTCCATCATTTCTCACTGAAGCAATATCCATCCCGTATCAGATCTGTGTCATTACTCTAATTTTTGTTCCTAATGTACTTGAAAAACTTCTTAACTCTATTGATTGCAACAGTGGACTTTTTTCCCTCCGATCTTAACTCCATTTATCAATTACTTATTCTCTTAAAATTCTGCTTTTAAGAGATGGTTAGGTATTCACCATCTCTCACTCTTATTTATAGATTTTCTTTTCTTTTTCAGTAGTTCAGCCCTAGTCAACACGGAGGTGTCATGTATTTGGCAATTTTATTTATGGTAGCACTCCCATCCCCTCCCCTCCCCTCCCCTCCCCTCTCCTCCCCTCCCCTCCCCTCCCCTCCCCTCTCCTCTCCTCGCCTCCCCTACCCTCTTTTGATCCTCTCCCCAATTTTGCCTCCCCTCCACTCCCCCCCATCCCCTCCCCTCCCCTCCCGTCTCCTCCCCTCCCCTACACCCCCTCCCCTATTCTCCCTGTCCCTATACTCTGCTACACTCCCCTCCCCTATACTACCCTACACACTCCTACACTCCCCTCCCCTATCCTACCCTAAACTCCCGTTCGCTACACTACCCTACATTACCCTATGCCCCCCTCCCCTACACTCTCCTACACTCCCCTCCCGTATCCTACTCTACACTCCCCTAAACTCCGATCCCCTACACTACCCTATACTCTCCTATGCTCCCCTCCCCTCTAAAACGCTACCCTACCCTACCCTACCCTACCCTACCCTACCCTACCCTACCCTACCCTACCCTACCCTACCCTACCCTACCCTACCCTACCCTACCCTACCCCACCCTATCCTATCCTATCCTACCCTATCCTATCCTATCCTATCCTATCCTATCCTATCCTATCCTATCCTATCCTATCCTATCCTACCCTCCCCCTGCCCTCCCCTCCCCTCCCCTCCCTTCCTTTTATTCCCTCCCCTTCCCTCCCCTCTTGTCTTCTTCTCTCCTCTCTTCTTTCTTTCGGGTAACTTCAAATCGCTTCAGTCGTTCTCATAGCTCCTATCCCTGGCTGATTCACGGGAACCCATCAGCAGCAACCAGAAGCGCTCCAGCTGCTGTGTCACTGGTCGAGCAACAGTCTCCAACTGGGAATCGCTGACTTCGTTGTGTGGCTCAGACAGGTGCCTTGCAGTTCCACCGTGGCCTGGACGTTTCCTTATGCTGTGTCCCCACCTACAGCGCACTTCTGCTTAGAAGCAGCAGCAGGCTTTGGAAGATGTCCCACTCCTTCCATTTTCAGTGGTTTAGCTTGGCTAGCCGGGTGGTGTCTGTCAATAGAAGACAACAACGAGATTTGGGTTAGAAACAGCTAACTGAGTAGTTCCTTTGCACAAGGGCAAGGAATATCTACCCCTTCCTACTGGAGGCTGCAGTGTCAGAGATAATGACGGGTCCTTCCGAGAGCTTTGAAATATCCCTTGGGGATGCTGAGTCCAGAGGACCAGAGCAAACCTGTCTAAAGTACACCGTGGAATCACTCGGAATGACTTCCTAGCAGAAGCATGTGTCTGATACGGCTTCAGCTGCTTGCAGTGTTCTTCTTCACCTCCTACCTAAATTCAGATGAGAGATCTCAATGAAGATGGAAAGGTTGAGAAATAGAGAAATCACTGATGTGCTTTGAGAACTTCTAAGGACTGAGTACTGCATCAATCCCATGTTGTAACATTAAGGATTGGTTAGAAAAGCAAACGTTAAAAACAAGGAAAGGGGAAGAACAAGTAAGCTTTCTTAAAGTATCTATTCTATTTAAGGTATCTTTAAAGAAGTAAATAAGTACTGAAATATATATGCAGATAGAGAGAGAGAGAGAGAGAGAGAGAGAGACAGAAACCTAAGAGTCTGCTGTGCAGGTTAGCTTCTTGCTCTCTTTTCTAAAAGTCACAGTGAATGCAGCATCTGTGTGCGTTACAAGCATTACCCTCAGTCCAGCACAGGTACACACGAGAGGTCAGCCTGCAGGTTGCGGAGGCAAAGCAACTGCTCTGGCTGGATGTGAAGAGCCAAGACAGAAGTTGCTGTCAGGGAAAAGATACACAGAGGGGATGAAAAAGACGGAGTGTGCTTCCGACCTTCACAACTTCTAAGCAAGCGGAGATGAGGTTGTGGAAGAAGCAAATAAGCTGTTGATCTAGAAGCAGCCTGAAGATTGTCCTTAAGCAGGGCCTTGCATTCTTCATTTTTACAGCATTGCTTGCCTTCAAGTGCACGACGATGATTTTATGAACTTTCTACCACTACAGAAATGCACCGGATTCTTTCACAAAACTTACGGGTGGTACTTGGCAATATTGGTCAGCATTCTCTATTTCCTTCTTCATCTCAATTCTCTTTTGGCCTGTGAAGCTTTCCAGATCAGAGGAGAAGATCCACGGTAATACGGAGCTTTGGATACTGCAAAGGAAACGAAGAATCCTACTGACAACTCTTTTCAACCTCGCCTGCAAGCATCACAGAAAAGAACACCGAAAGAACACCGCTTTATCATGGGAAGCATAAATTGGAGCATAGGTGTCCTATAGCTGAAGCGAGGTGAAGCAGGTTCCACACAAGGTGAAGGAGCACACCCATAAGCATTTCCATAAAGCCGTGTTTTCAAACAAAGGGTTAAGATTTAGATTTTCTTACAAGTGAAGAATGAAGAAATAAAAGAAAAAGAAAATTACCAGGACATCCAGTTTTCCTCTAGCTTGCTTTGCTTCTTTCCGAATCTAAGTCTGGAGTGACAGTCAGGGAGCAGCGTTGTGCAGAAATGCCAAAGCCTCCCCAGCTGGTTGTACCTTCATCAGCAAGGGCTTTGATACTGCTGCCTCCTCAGCAACATCAGCCATTTCCGAGGAAAGCTGGTGTCCATCAGGTCAAATAGGAATGGGAAATCCCTCTTGCCACAACTTCACACTCACACCAGAGTTGGCAGGACAGGCCGATGGACAGAGAAGCGTCTGCAAGAGTGTTAGAAAACAGACTTTAGATTTCCGTCAACCCAGGAAGAATTACTTGCTCATCCCTTCAAAGTGAACTCTGAGTAGAAGGAGGGGATCCCAAGCTGCATTCCTGACATCTATGCTGCAAAGTCATCCAATGGGACATGTTACTGGACCAGCCTGTTACGAACAGAAACAGGACTTTGAGGTTATGCTGTTGGATTAGAATTAAGCTCAAAGAGTTAGTCCTTTGACGTGTTTTTGTTTGCAAGTGTTTTCACTGCTTCCCAGACAATGTCTCCAGCAAGCTAGCTGCTTGCTTCATTTGTTCTGTTCTGTTCTGTTCTGTTCTGTTCTTTTTGATTCTGTTTTGTTTTGTTTTCTCAGCCAGGATTCTTAGTGAAGAGATTAAAGTGATCATATTGTATGTCCACCCATCCCTCCCTCCCCTTCGCTTGTCCAGAGCTTTTACCTCGTCCAGCAGCTTGAATGAACTCGGTCCTAGGCGCAGTTGTGTCCAAGCCATTCTGTTCCTAGACGTGTTGTGAGAACAGACAGCTAAGTAGTGGGGAGAGGACGTGCTGCTGTCTGCAGTGTGACCTCAGCGCTTACCAAACAGTAGGGAATACACAGAGAAGGGCCTTAGGAGAACTTCAAGCCCCAGATACGTTTTATGTGGAAACCATATTTCCCAAGATAACACTGGACACAACTGCATAATCAAAAGGGATTCATTTCTTGGTTCATTCAACTCCTAGGTTTTAGTTTTAAAACATGTCTGTCTTGGCTTAAAGCACTCTTCCAATCTCTATTTCCAGTTCCTAGGATTTCCTGAAATAGGGAATCCCATTTTTTTCTTTGTACACTCTCCCAGCCTCTTTGTTTTCCTCTCCCCAAGAAACTTAGCACTGCTCTCTTCATACTTGACAACTAGATATGGAGCTGTATCAGCCAGAAGGAAGTTTCCTTCACACTTTCTGCTTCTTACGGTATCTGGGCTCTTACCTTTACACTTACTCACCCTTCCTACATTAGCACAAAGAAAGCTGTTTGGGAGATCTGATGTCTTGTTTTCCAGAAACTGCCCTGAATCACCTTTACGAGAGCTGTCCCACGCTGCGAGCACAAGTCTTGCAGTCTGGCCAGATATTTGCCTTCTAAGTCAATAACCAAATCTGTTACAAAGGTAAGAACATGTAATTAATGGAAAGGAAATCCTTTTATCCTTTTATTTTGATCCAAATTCACTTTTTTTTTTTTTTTCTAGACCAAGAATGAATCGTGGAGAACCACCAAAACTCAGGTGAGAAATGAAATGACAAATGTTAAGGTCAGGCAGCTTGCCCACTGCCATTGCTACCCTGAAAGCAGATGGAGTGCATCTTCATACGCCACAGCCTGAGACACTAGTCGACAGGCCAGCCCGTGTGAGGAAGTCCATTGCTGCCTGAATTTTAACATGACAGGGGGACTCTTAAGCCTCTTGTTTATGCTTTAGTACTTGCGGTCTATGGGAGGACCACAGCACACTCTTCTCTGTCTCCCCTTATTTGTTGATCATCTGTAGGAAGAAGAGAACGTGCAGAGGCCCTCACCCGTACATTGGGTCTGTTCTCACTCTGTGCAGCTCCATCATTGAGCAAAGTACCAACCTTGAGGCTTCTGTAAGGACTTGACACAAACTACAGAATACTACAATGAAGCATTCACAACAAAACCACATTTTTTTCCGCAGCCAAGCATCAAAACACTTACAGAAGGGCATGGTCCCTCTCTGTGCACCTCAAGGGGAGATCCACAAATCCTCACGTGGTTTCATCGCATCCAGCACCCTTCTCTGTGCCTCCCAGCTAAACGTGCACAGAGGCAGCTGTTGCCAAAGTGCTGTGGTGACACAATTCAGTTCTGTTTCTGAAGTCATCACCGCAGGCGCCTCCCAGTGACGGCACAACACTCTCTGTTGCTAATGCGTCTGTCTCAGAAACAGCTAGGGAAGTACCACTATGCCCAAACTGACTTGAATTAGAGTAGTTCAAACATTATTCCCTGCTCCCCTACATCTGTGGAAGGTGTGTGATCAATCTTTTCCTTGAGAAAGGACTACAGAGCAAAAGAGCTTGATTCTGAGACGTTGCCCGTCCTTGTAGAGCAGTTCACCTTTGATTTCCATGTCAGAAAAAAGAAGGTGAAATCAACAATTCCCTTCCTCTGAGCTGGGAATAGGAAAGAAGCCCAATTCTCCAGGAAGCCTTCAAAAGGAAACTCTGCATTTCTTTGTTAAACACCTTGTTTAATTTCTTGAAAGAAATCTTTCCCAGGACTTTGCAACTGCGGTGGTTCAAAGCGGGTGGGCAGCCGAGTTCCACCACGGCCGCTCTCTCACTCCCCCTCCTCAAAGGGAAAGGGGGAGAAAATACGATGCAAAGGGCTCCAGGGCTGAGATAAGGACAGGGCGATGGCTCAACAAGTATCGTGACGGGCAAAGCAGACTCAGCAGAGTGACCCTCAGGGTCCCTCCCTGCCCCTGCTCCCCGTGGGGTCCCTCCCATGGGATGCCGCCCTTCCCCAGCTGATCCCACACGGGCTGCCCACAGGCAGCAGCTCCTCAAGCACTGCTCCCACACGGCTCCGTCCCACGGGCTCCATCCATCCATCCATCCATCCCCCAGGAGCAAACTGCTCCAGCACGGGTCCCCCACGGCTGGGCGGCAGCTCCCCCCAGCCCCCCTGCTCCTGCGGGGGCTCCTCTCCATGGCTGCAGCTGCGGCCCGGGGCCTGCTCCTGCGGGGGCTCTCCACAGGCCGCAGCCTCCTCCAGGCCACAGCCACCTGCTCCACCGGGGGCTCCTCCACCCACAGGGGGGCAGCAGCGTGGAGATCTGCTCCATGGGGGACCCATGGGTGCAGGGGGACAGCCTGCTCCACCAGGGGCCTCTCCCTGCACAGCCCGCAGGGGAACTGCTGCTGTGAGCCTGGAGCACCTCCTGCCTCCTGCTGCACTCACCTTGGGGGCTGCAGGGCTGCTTCTCACTCCTTGCTCTTCCAGCTTCTGTTGTGCAGCAGTATTTCCCCCTGCTTACATCTGCTCTCCCAGAGGTGCAAACAACATCGCTTATTGGCTCAGCTCTGGCAAGCGCCGGGGCCCTTTTGGAGCTATCTGGAGCTGGCTGTTGTCTGGACTGTTCTCACAGACGCCATCCCTGCAGGCCCCTGCTACCAAACCCTTGCCACGTAAATCCGATCGAAGTGTATGCAGCAATTACAAAGCCGCTGTGCTTTGGGCTGTCACGATCCTTCTGCAAGTGCAGGGGAGGTGCAGGGTTGCTTTGCATTTCCAAAAGGAGGAAGAAAGCCTCCAACCCCACTGGACCTCAGCCACTTGCAGGATCCAAGCAACGCTCCCCACTTTCAGTTATCTCCCTCCCATGCACACAGTGGGAGCAAGGTTGAACAAGCACATTTTTGAAAATGTTTATCTTAATGAAGAATAAAAGAAGTCTACAACACCCAATCCCTCTGTGCACCCAAGGCAAAAATCGTGGACTATTCTGCCTCAACACTATTTTCAGACCCAATTTGTCAAGTCATCTAGCAGAGGATTTCTCTCTTGTTCACTCACTAGCTTAGTAGAGCACCAGTTTACATAGGTGCTGGAGCAGATTCCTCAACCATCTGAAGGGACTTGATCCCAGAAAAGTTCAAAACTGCAGATGACTCATGATTTTGTGGTGAAGCATCTATTAAATGAGAGCTGTTCCGCTTAGGGCACAGTGAGACAGTGTGAGAAGAACCCTGTATCTCACTGATTGAGGCTTTATAACTCTACAGAATTGTCAGTCAACAATAAATGGAAAGTGCAGGAGATATGTTCTTTCTTCCTCCTTTCCCTGCCATACATTAGCAGAGAGATTGTGGTGGGATATAGGTTCAGAGCCTCACAGAAGAAGGATTTGAACCCAGGCTCTCCACAGTCTGCACCACTGCCTTCCTGATGGCTTTTGACTATTTTATTTTATTTTATTTTATTTTATTTTATTTTATTTTATTTTATTTTATTTTATTTTATTTTATTTTATTTTATTTTATTTTATTTTATTTTATTTTATTTTATTTTATTTGTATTATTATTCTTCTTTTTCTGGGTGGTGTCTAAGTCTTGGGGGGAAGAACAAACTGTGGGAGGAGGGAATGCTACTACTGTCTGTGACAGTGGTGATTTCTGGACAGTGTTAGCAACAGAGCTTCTGCAGAGAAGAGAAAATGCCAGGCAGTCTCTGTTGGTATTCCATGTACTGAGTACTGAGTGCAGTTTTGGGCTCCACAGTATAAGAAAAAGACATAAACCTGTTAGAGAGTGTCGAAAGAAGGGCAACAAACAAGAGGGTCTCTTTTAACAGGGGGATTGAGGTTTGTGGCAAGGTTTTGGTAGCAATTTAGGGGCTGCACTGTGCTGGACACAGCAACAGACGCACCATAAGCCAAAGTCAGACAATAAGCCAAGGTGTGTTCACGTGTGGTTTACTGTGGTTTAACGTGTGGTTTACGTATAGAAGAAAGTTTTTGCCTAGTGGTGAGTATACTGCAGATTTGCTGCATTGTTCTAAATTAAATAGCAAGATAAGTGATGGCATCGTAGGCTGGGAAAATATTTCTAGAGTATCAGCGCATTTTGAGCATCATTTTAACTGTTTATGCAAACATGAAGATTATTAAAATCAGTGTTTATTTATGTCTGTATGTAAACAGGTGATCATGTTGTATAGCATGCAGTAAATGGTTTGTGAATGCTGCTTGAAGAATGAAAAGAGTAAGTCAGCTCCACAAGGAATAAATGAATTTTGTTTATTTGTGCAATGCAGAGATTAGAATTAGACCAACAGCATGGAACCAAAGTCTTGCTGTGTGCCTTTTATCTGTAGGACAGTTCATGGAGGCTTCATCAGCCCTATCTGTTTTCTAGCACTCTGAAATGTCCTCTGTGGTGCTGCACCCAGTTGAAAGCCTGCACTGATTGTGATGAACTTTCCTAACAGGAGGCACGGGTCCTTCGTCGGACGCTGGCTGGGGATGTATGCTGCGATGCGGGCAGATGATGCTGGCCCAAGCACTGATCTGCAGACACTTAGGGAGAGGTGAGTGCTGGTCCTGAGGGAACTTCGGTATTGTCTGCAGACGCTTCTTCGTAAGTACTCCATTAAAAGCACAAACCCTGAATTTATTAGTGAGACTTTCTTTGATGCCCTGGTAACAGTTCCTAATGAATCAATTCATATTCAGCTGGGTGAAATCATCCCAGCCTGAAGCAGAGAAATAGGCATAGAAGGAGAAGAAATGGGGAATCCTGTCGCCATTATTTTATAAACCTTTTAGTGTAACACCCAAGTTGAGGCCAAGGGAAAACCTGCCACCGTGGGACAGTGCTCTTACCCTTCTCTTCACTACTCACTTGTCAGCAGCACGAGGTCCAAACCCCCCTGGTGCAAGCTCTTAAGCGTGCATGTCACATCCCAGGATGCTGCCAGTGGAGTGTTTGGACTTTCTGTATGGATCTTATGTTGTTATTTAATGGGTGCTTAGAAATCCAACAAGGTCTAAACACAGCCTGTACTTTTAAATAATCTTGGAAGCTCAGAGATACTGGAATGGCTATCAACACGCAGCGTGATCCGTCAGAATATGTTTGCAGTTGATGTTTTTGTTTTGTTTTATTTTCCCTGTTTTTACAATCTAGCCTATGATGATAAAGGGCAGCTTGATGATAAATAACAAGCTTGGAATTCTAGGAGCTCTACACAAAATGTAAATATTCGAGATGAATTGAAATGTCTTTTAACATCTCATTATAAAGCTTTCTGCTGTCTAGACATTTGATCAGTGTAATGAAAACGTCACCATTTTTTATTCTATATCAATTTTTCCTTTCAGATTGGCAATGGGAAAAACACAAAAAACAACCAGAAGAATATCACGGAATCCTACGATGCTTTCTCGACAGGAAGGCTTGCTGTTATTCAATCCACCAGATGGGTAAGAACAAACATAAACTTTCAGGTTTTTTCCACTGAAATTTCTACTGTGTTGAATCACTAATTTGCAGTATGTTAATTCATAATTTTAAAAAGTGGATGTGAAGACAAGGTGTATGCTTATACAAAAATAAAAAGGTATGCAGATGGGCGCAAAGACTAGTAGTACAGAAACATTCCCTGAGACCTAAATAAAGCCATGTACTAGAATGTAGCTCTTGATAAACTCTGTAAGCCTTGGGTACCAGAGTCAGTAATGTTAGAATAGACAGTCTTGTAGCTTATTGCTGTAATTTGTAATAAAGGGCACTAACATTTGTTAACTTGTAATTCTCATTGTAGTTTAGAAGCCTTTTGTTTATTAAAGAAACTGGCACTCCCTAAGTTTTGAAAAGAGCATAGATTGAGAAAATAATTGTTATTGCTAACTACAGATTGCAGTTACTCTAGAATGTTTGACAGTCACAGTATTTACTGTATATTGTTCCCACATTCTTTATGGTCTCATTTTTCTTTGATTTTGTGTACGTGTGTCTTTTTTTCACTGTGAAAACAGCACAGGTGGGTGTTGGAGAGGGGAAGTCAATTGGAGAATGGTTTGGACCAAATACAGTTGCTCAAGTACTAAAGTAAGTGAGATCATACCAGTCTCATTCAGAACGTACTCCCCTGGGGCAGCCAAGAGAAGGCCCAGGCAGAGTTTTGAAGGCTGCATCTCCCCCTGTCCCACAGTCAGGAATGTACTTGCCATCTATTTACAAGTGCAGCATGGAATGTCATGCCACAGCTCGGTGTGCAGGTACTGAGTTGGGAATGGGTGACCTCTAAATTTTAATAAAGGAAGAGCCTGAGGAGAAGAAACTGCAGGAAAGTCTCCTGCTATGCCGTCTGCATGCCCTCACCAGTCACACCACAGATGTATATTCCTTTCTGCACAGTGGCACAGCTCTGGCAGGTCGAGAGTGCCACCGTGTAGGTCGGAGTGGTGGTGTGAAACATCAGAGAGAAGCCATCTCGGCTGGGGAGGGAACTGAGCTGCAATTCCTCCCTTTCTGAGCAGCAGTTCTGCCAGCAAGGCTACTGGATAAAGATGGGCAGCTCCTCATAGTCTGGGAGCCACACTGAAAGGAACTGAGGCTGCTCAGTTCTCCAGGGGTACGTGGAGGTGTCTTACCTCAGGCAGGGGCTAGGCTACAGGTCCTGCGAGCTCAGCAGCAAGTCTTTGACACCCTGGAACAGGCACATGATCTGAAGAGGGAGGGGAGCTGAAGCATGCCCTGGACTCCAGATCTTTCATGGCCAAGTTTTTCATGGTGAAACGCTCACCCCCATTTCTTTCTGGCTTATTTGAAACAGCTAATTCTGCCAGTGCAGCTTAAGAGTGTAGCTCCCTTCCCCAAAGGTTTGGATTTTGCAGAAGTGGACATAAAACTGTGTGCTGCTGTCTCCCACTGAAGTTTTGGTGCCCCAAACCCTTAGCTGATTTAGCTTTTAACGCCCCATTTCTGCTGTGCACGCAGGCTCAGGCAGAAGTAATTCCACTGAATTCAGTGGAATTTCTTAAGCAAAAAGTAATCTGCAAAACTGGCATAGGAATTTTTTTCTTTTCCAGATGAGAAAAGACACAATTGGGCAAGAACCCAGTGCAGAGACTGTCGAGTGCAATAAAAAGTAATAAACTTGATGTAGTTGAACTGTTACTGTCACTGCACTTAGCAGTAAGACAAAACAGTTTGCACATGGTGCAGCGCATATGTTTTTCCTGGTACCACTCAGTACCTATTTTTCTAAAGATATTAAACATTTAATGTTTAAAGTTTTCTTTTTCTTACATGGAGACTTTAAAAAATGCAGAAAGGATGTTTTTTCTTAAGAAAAAAAAAATAAATAAATGGTTCTGAGTGTAAAGCTACCCTTTTGATCCAACTAGTTTATATTAATTAGTACCTTAATGTTTTCTAGGAAGCTTGCTTTATTTGATGAATGGAATTCATTAGCAGTTTATGTATCTATGGGCAATACGGTGGTCATTGAAGACATCAGGAAGTGACACCTCATCAGTTTTCTGGTAACAGTTTCTGATTTGACTCCATTTGCCAGCATGTATCTAAACATGAACAAATACTTGGGGGGCCATGGGTTTGTCTTGCAAGGGTAAGAAGAGGGAAGAAGGACATACAAACTCAGTTGTGTTTTTTTGATCCCTGATGCCAACTTCGTGCTCACATCACTGGATGTGAAGAGCTCCTTGAAGAATTTCTACTGTCATCATTGCTGCCATTTCATTTCTCTGGCGTTTTATAGGCAAAGCTTGACACTATTAATAACATTAATAGGACATGTCACTGCAGTCTTAAATTGTCATCCCCCAATCATTGATCTAACGTCTCACTTGGACGTGCCAGCACATACTGTCTGCTAGAATTACTTCTACTAAATAGCTGTAATTGCCATGCCCGGCTCGTTTTGTCTTGGGTGCCCTATAAAGATCCCTGGCAAACTAGCTTAATTCACTACTGAGAGGAAGATCTGCTTTGTGTTCCTCTGTGCGTTGACTGATTTCTAGTTTTATTCCCGCAGAAAAAATGTGCTGGTCCCCTCCTCAGAGCAGCAGCGCGTCCCACAGCAGTGCACATTTGCACAGAAGTGCTCTTGGCCGAAGCAAGAAGGCAGGAGGACTCTGCACAGGCTGGAAAGCCCTCTTGCTTATTATACCTCTACGACTAGGGATAAATCACATAAATCCCGTATATATTGATGCATTTAAAGTAAGGTTTTCTTTCAATTCATTGCTCGTTACTGTCAAATAAGTTTGGGTATCTGTGATGTCAGTAAAGAAATGAATGACAATTTCCTTTATTCCGTTTGAACTCCTAGGAATGCTTTAAGATGCCACAGTCTTTGGGAGCATTAGGAGGGAAACCAAATAATGCCTTTTATTTCATAGGATTTTTAGGTAAGGAAAAAAGAAACTTATTCCAAATGTGCAGATGATCAAAAGAGAACATTTTTTGAAGGGGAAATAGTAAGGGGTCTAAGCGTGAACCTCTAGAAGTAAAGAAAGATGAGAATAGAATAAAATAAATGAAGAAGCATATCTAAAAGAGTTTAGAAACAGTATGAGATGATCCTTAACAGGAGCAGAAAGTTAACAGCAAAGCTAGGTGTAAAAATAAGTGATGACATCAACAAGAGCAACATACTGAGAATAGCTGATAGCATTTGACAAGTGTATTGGTCAAATGTCACTTTTATTTTCTTGTATTTCAAAACTGTTTCTGATAGCAGTATCTTTTTCACCTTTTGCATACCTTCTGTTATTAAGTATTGCTCTAATTAATTTAAAATGCATTCCTTCAGATTTCACCCCACTTTGGGCCAAAATTTTGCAACCCTATTTTGTCCTTTTATAAAACCTAACCTGTTTTAGTTAGGCTTTTTTGTTCCAATTTCTGAATGAATGCCTAATGGGATTACAGATTGCATCTGTGAACATCCTGTACCTTTTAATCTGTCAAATGTTAGTGTTTACAACACTTGAGATTTAAAAAAAAAAAAAAAAAAAAGTACTGGATCTCACATGGAAAAATAAAAGTATGTGACAAAGATAGAACATAACCAACCAAAAAATTACAGTAATAGGTGACAATAGGAAGTTATACTAAATACCCTGTGGGAAACGCTGTGTCTAAACCTTCCGATTCTCTTAAAGAATCCCTAGCTGGAAAGTCTAGATTATACTGACTGCAATGGCAATCTAATTTCTATTTTACAGTTCTGGACCAAGTGCTTATTAATGTCACTTGCTTATTTTTAACATACGGCTTTTACCCATCCAGGCAATGAGCTGATCTATCTGGACCCTCACACCACTCAAAGCTTTGTAGATTCAGAAGAAAATGGCACGGTTGACGATGAGAGTTTCCACTGCCAGGAAGCCCCACATAGAATGAAGATCATGAATTTGGACCCTTCAGTAGCTTTAGTAAGTGTCAGGAAATCTTGAATGCATGTACTTTATCTCAAAGTAATGTCTCTCTACATTGGTAAGGGCAGCAATGCATCTCCTTGAACAGAACCAAGATCACAAAGCTGTCTTCTGTGATCAACACATAGTAGTTTGTACATAACTACATGGAGACTCTTAGGGCAAGTGGGGAGCTGTCTGTACTGTAGGAGCTCGCTTTGTTTTCTTTACTGAGCAGCTTTTACTTCTTTCAAGAGGCATTATAATGGTCAGAGCAAGGAACTGAAACAGGTTTACGTGTTTTATTCTATCACTACTTTATGTTTGGTCACCTCTAGACAAGTTACTTAAACTTACTTTCTATCATAAGTTGAAAATGTTTAAGTGGAATTATTGTATTTCACCCCAAATTACAAATACAAATGTATTATTTGTAATTCACCCAAAATGTCATGGGGGTACTGTGGTATTTGAAAAAATTGGATCTGATCCCATGCCAGTATCCTGTGATTGGGTGATTGGCAGTTGTCACCAGTGGGATGTGTTTCTAAAGCTTTAAACAATCTGTAAAGATACCGGTATCTGTCATTCATTCACATACCTGTTTTTTAATACTGCTGCTTTTTAGAAAGTTTTTTTGTTTTGTTTTGTTTTAATACTTAACTACGTAACTGTGCAAAATGTGGCATGATGCAACGAGACAGACAAAATCATAATGAAGAGCAAATATTTTCAGTATAGATACCAGAATGGAAATGTTCCTTAGGTGGTCCATCATCTACAAGTTTTCAGCTTCTGCTGATACCTGGACTGTAGGAACTGGGTGGCGCTCCATGGAGGAGCACACAGGAGCTGCTGCTATTTTTTGCTTGACTATTTCGTTAGGGGTTTGCAGGGCCTTGTTCTCCCCGTGGGTTCTCTCCCTAGAGCTGCCACATATTTGGAGTCTTATATCTACTGATCGTACAGGGCATTACTGTATCAGAGGTCAAACCGCCTTACCTGCTGGTACCACATACCTACCATCTGCAAAGGTAAAACTCTGTGTGTTTGTTTTTTCCCCTAAGGGCTTCTTTTGCAAAGAAGAATGTGATTTTGATAACCGGTGTAGTCTTGTACAAAAGGTAAGAGTGGGAACTTAGCATCTCGATTTGTTCTTTATAAAGTCTGGTTTTTATTGTCTGTTTTTTGTAAAATTTTCCTTTGCATTTTCCTTTGTATACAAATTGTATGAGCCATGGAGAAGAATGCATTAAAGCATCAGGGTAAGGCAATACTACTGAATTGCTAATTGGAAATTGTTCAGCACTTTACCAGCCACAAACCCTGCCAGTTGGAAAATGGGTGTAAACATCCACACTTGAAGGTGTTACTGGGTGACACTTGCTTTTAACTTCTAATTCTCACTAAATGACTAAGGTTTAACTGCCATATTGTAGTGATGTATCAATGATTTGCTTCCTGATCCTTTTTTATTGTTTGACATAGTAGATTGCGTGTTCTAATTATGACTGTTAGTCCCTGCTATCTTAAAGATCTGATTCTGTAAGTGCTGCAGGCCTCTAGCTCCTGCTGATCTAGGGAGAACAGAAGGTGCTGGCTGCCACAGGAAACAGACTTGAAGATGTTTCTGCATGCAGCTGTTAAGCTAAGCACCAGACGTCTGAATGTAAAGTACCATCAACCTCTAAGGGCATTTATTTAAAAAAAAAAAATCATCTAAGGAAAACAGTTTGTAAATAACTGAAATACAGGACAGAAGGTAACTTCTCTTTGAAGAGGAATAGCGTTTGGCTTCAGGAACACCTTTTTTCCTGACCAAAACCTGTCCTTCAAAATCTGATGCGTTTTTTTTTTTTTTTTCCCCTTTGGAGGAGCTGATAGATCTGTCTTTTGTGCTATTGATCAACAGAAAACTTGAGGAGAGTTCTATGCAAGCAACTTTCTTTTAAAAAGCAGAAAATATTGTACATTCCTAGTGTGCTTGCTACGTGTAAACAAAATTACAGGTTTGCAGATATCAAAGCTGATATCAAAAGATGATAAGACTGATAATTTGTAGTACAGTTCAAGAGATCTGTCTTCCAGATGTGTTTTAACTAGGGATGTATTACAGAGACCATGGTGCTTGGATTTCACAGTATGTCTGTATAAAGACTTTTTTTTCCTGATGGACATGCGTAATTAAAAAACACTTTCAATTAAGCAGACATGTTTTGTGTTTGAAGCGTCTCCCGAGCCAGCTTTTAAAATGAAAGCATTCTGTCCTCAGGAGATTCTAAAGCAGCAGAGTCTACGGATGTTTGAGCTGGTCCAGAAGCACCCGCCACACTGGCCTCCTTTCATACCTCCAACAAAACCAGAAGTGACAACCACAGGAGCAGGTAAGGCACCGATTAAAAGCCTAATTGTGCAATGTTATGTTCCTCGTTAGCAAATAAAAGAATAATCACAGGTAGAATAACTATCCTTTGTGAGTGTCAAGCAATATATAGCAGGCATGTATCCAAACAAGCCATACAATTGCTAGCACAGATTTTTTTTTTTCACTCTTACAAAGTACTTTTCTGGAATGCGTCTTTCAAAGTTTTTTTTTTTTAAGTGAACAAAATCAGGCATGTCTTTAGAAGCATTTTTTTCTTTATCTTTTTTTACAGAACTCATTGAATCTACTGACAAGCTATTTGAATTGGAAGAAGAATTTGAAATCCTGAGTGTGTGAAGGAAACTGTGGTGACTCTTCTGAGTGTTGAATATATTGGTAATATTATTGCATTGACTTAAACAGCCATGTTAGCCCCGAAGTGCCTGAAATTATGGATAACAGAGCACAGAAATCTAGTAGCATCCAAAACTCCAAGGGCAGTTTAACACACAAGCTTCCCCGGATGGAAAGGCAGTAAGAGATCTTGTGATAAGATGCTTAAAGGGAATCTCTTTTTAACGTACCTTACCTGGAGACAAACGGGCCTTTGAGATTAAGGCAAAAATACATGTATCACTGGGCACCATGTTTGGAGAAAGGGATAACCCAAATGGATATTTCTTGCTCTCATATAATAATGCAATAGTTTAGTTCTTCAAGCAAAACAGTCTTCAGTTCAGGAGGATGTTTACTTCTGTTCCCTCCTGTGGGCTGCGTCATAGGAAAAATACATTGTCTTGTTTAAAAGATTGACTGGATCAGGAGAAAATTGTTTCCTTGTTAAATATTTTAACATGTATTTGAGCAACCAGACTTTATTACAAAAATGTTTCTGTAAAAGGAACTATGTCTAATGGACACATTTTGCAATAGCCTTCCTGTTTCTGGGAGACCTCAAGAGGAACAGGAGCCTCAAATAGTTGATACAGATCACAACCACTGTTATAGTTATGGTATATTTCACCTTGACCTTAAAATTCAAATGATTAAAACTTAGGTTATTTCTTTCCGAGTTAAAACGAGTCAAAGGTGGTTTAACTGTACCTTATTTATTTTAGAATAGATTTACACAAGTTTCTCTGTTACAGCACTTTATCTGTGCATCTAATAAATTTCTTAAGCTTTTCTTAGGTTGTATGCTGCTATGTTTGGTTAATTTGTGTGAACTAAATATAAACCAGGTGATCTTAAAACTTAATATAGAAGCGTACACAGATTACTGAATTGTTGCTTTTTGACTTCTTGCCTTTTGAAATCTGTTTTGGTAGAAGTGCCTTAACCCTACAGGTTTATCAGAACAGCCTGGGCAGTTTTATTTCTAAGGCAGAGAATCTCTCTCTAGCAGCCATAAGAAAAACAGTTCAGAATAAAGAAAGGCAAACATTTTTAATCCATGCTGAAGTTCCTTTTCACTACCAGACAGTCCCCCTTGTGGTCATGTTGTCATGCTAGTGTAGTGAACATGAACTGCAGACTTTCATCTTCACCAATAAATGACAACATAGAGAAATACTGAATATTGTCTCCTCTCACTTGCACCTCTCGATCAGGGCCACTGTTTTTTCAAACAAAAGAGTTAACGAGATCCTATTGCATCTTGTTTAATGTTTATTAACTACAGTTTGGAAACCACAAACGTAGAAAAAAAATATCATTTCCTTATTTTATTAAAACATATATAAAACATATATAAAACATATATAATATATATATATAACACATATTGTGTTGTAAAGCCCACAATTCCATACCAATGACAACAAAAAAATCATCTAATTGAGCATGCACTTTTCATTAACCTGTTTTTTGTTTCTTTTTTTTTTTTACAAATACCCAACAACACATACACATGTGTTGTGTTGTGTTTTTTTCCATCATTTCTCACTGAAGCAATACCCATCCCGTATCAGATCTGTGTCATTACTCTAATTTTTGTTCCTAATGTACTTGAAAAACTTCTTAACTCTATTGATTGCAACAGTGGATTTTTTTTCCCTCCGATCTTAACTCCATTTATCAATTACTTATTCTCTTAAAATCCTGCTTTTAAGAGATGGTTGGGTATTCACCATCTCTCACTTTTATTTATAGATTTTCTTTTCTTTTTCAGTAGTTCAGCCCTAGTCAACTCGGAGGTGGGCAGCAGCAGCTTCTATGGAGCACCTATGCTGGAAAAAAAAAAAAAAAAAGTTGAGCCTTGAGGGAAAAGGAAGGTGGGAGAGCCAGATGGGGCAAGAGGAAGGGAGGTGGTTTGACCAGGACACCTTGAGGGTCTGGGAAGAGAAGAAATGGATGGGTGCTTAAGAAATGAGCAGCATCACAGCCTACATACGGAAGAATTGTGACGAGCAGTTTAGAAATGTGAGCGATTGGTGGTCTTGTGTTGATCGGCAGCTGTGCTCCATGGTTATAGCTGTAATTTCAGCAGGTTACTGTGTAAGCCGCATGTTGCCACTTCCTTGATCAAGGCAATGCTGTTCAGTTGCAGGGAAGAGGGGCAAGACTCAGGGAAGAAACGGAACGGAGAAAACTGTACACTGTGGATATGCACACGTAGCCATAAAATCAGTGCTGGACAGAAAGAGAGAAAGAGAGATAGACAGACAGACAGACAGAACGAAAGGAGGGAAGGAAGGAAGGAAGGAAGGAAGGAAGGAAGGAAGGAAGGAAGGAAGGAAGGCAGGGAGGGAGGGAGGGAGGGAGGGAGGGAGGGAGGGAGGGAGGGAGGGAGGGAGGAAGGTAAAGGGAGAAAGAAGGAATACCCCACACTCATAAAAGTGAGAAAGATCTAGGTGTAAAATTACGTAAAAGAAAGACAACTGTCATGTTTTGGTCTGATAGTTTCTGGGAGAAAGCAGAAACCCAGCAATTCTGTCTTTCCTACTCCTCCAAACCAATTCCGTTGACAACTCTGAATGCTTCCAGCTAGAAAAAAAAGGAAGAATGAAGTGGAGGGCTCCTTGCCATCACTGTATTTCTGGAGCAGATTTCTGGATAGTCCCCGCAGCCAGCTGTAGGGCCTGTGCCAGGCTTGGAGTGGCTGCAGGGAACATGCCAGGGGCTCGAGGTGCTGCAGGGAACATGCCAGGGGCTGGAGGGGCTGCAGGGCGAGTGACACGGGTTTGAGGGGCCTCAGGTCCCAGCGCAGTGGTTGAAGTCGATGCAGGGAACATCAGAGTTGTTGGAGGGGCTGCAGGTAAAATGCCAGGGGTTGCGGGGGCTGCAGGGTGCTGAGTCACAGCTTTGCATCAGGTCAAGACGCATTTTCCTAGAACCATCCATTTCCTCCTGAAGGGGCTGAATAGCATGGAACGGTCTTCAAAATGCACAGAGCAGACCCCAGCAAACATAGGGATGCTGCTAGCAAGTAGGGAATTTTTTTGTTGATGTTGTTAACATTGTTTCACGACAATAGATGCAAACATGTATCTTGAGTTGAGGGCAAAGGTGACCTTGGATCTGAAGCACACAGGCGTTCACTAATGTCCCCCCATCCGGAGTGAATCCACAACGACTCGGAAGGAAAACTAAAGTCCAAAGCAGTGCACTGGGATAAAGAGAGTTTAATAGGGTAGAAAAGGAATAAAAACAATATAATAAATATTAATATTTATAATTTATAATATAATAACGTATAAAAATTGTTTAATTAATAAGATTAAATAATAATCATCATAATTTTATAGTAATAAAACAACGCCATACTGTACAACACAGTCAAGAAAGTGGATTGAATGCAATAAAAATAAAACCCATTTATCCCATCCCAATGAGTTCCTATCCCCATCATCACTTCCCATCCCACTGATCATTTCCTATCCCAACAACGTCCCAGTTCTGATCCCAAGGCTGAATTCCCAACTCCCACCCACCCATCCAGCCAGCCATGCACCCATTTTCTGCATTTTCAGGTCACAAGACTCTGATGAAGGCCACCTCAGCCTTTTCCCCCCCAAAAAAAGCTGCTCTTTATTGTGAAAAACTTCACTTTTGCACAACACTGCAGACCCAGCCAAGATGGTCCTGCAAGACAAGGTGAAACAAACATACAAAACCCATATGGAGGTAAATTGGTTCATCTAAACAAATTCCTACCACGAAATCCTGATCCTCAATCTCAGCACCGATGAAAAAAGAGGATACAGTTCCCTCCTCCAAGGTCCCTCTCTGCCCCTGCTCCCCGTGGGCTCCTCTCCATGGCTGCAGCTGCGGCCCGGGGCCTGCTCCTGCGGGGGCTCTTTTTTGCACCTAAGTGCTGTTAACCATCCCAGGCATTTGTTGTTCACATGGTGAATAAGTGCTGTTTTGGATTTACAGAGATAATCTGTAGATTTGGTTCCAAAGGGGTTCAAATTCAGGCAAGGCAGTGAGAGCTTTGTGGGCTGCAGGAGAACCAAAATGCAGGAACTGTCAGGGCTCATCCTCACCCGTGACCAACTCTCATTTGGTCTTCTTTGGAGAGAAAGCCAAGCCAGCCAGATGGCTTCCACTACTTCTATGGGAGTGACATTGGGATTGATCTTTAAAATGAAATGAAGCAGAAGGCTGTGGGTTCTCCAACCTTCAAGATATGCAGCACTTGGCTGGGAAGGTTTCTTCCGTTCCTATGGATTTGAAGAATTAGGGCTGAAAGAAGCAGCAGGACCCTAGGGCCATATTCTGTCATCTCTATGGAAACTCCTGACGGGAATTACCTCCCTACTGGTGTCAAACTGCAGGCAGGCAAACGGGTGTGGTCTCCTCTCTGTGCAACTCCCCAATCCATGGTGTCTCTTTGCATGTGTGAAATTGCATGTGTATAGGGGGTGTGGTGGCAGAAGAGTGAAAGCCTCTTCTGATGGCTCCTAAAGCTGTGAGTCTGACCCTTCTGTGACTGTGCTGAAAGCGATCCTGGGGATAGAAGGGAGAGTGATCCAGCTGCACATCATGAGACGGGGAAGAGACAGAGGCTCTGGCGTGCACTGCTGACTGGTTTGCCTCGGTGGGGTTGGAGTGAGGAAGCTGTACCCTCCTCTGTTAGCACAAAGGAGAGGAGTTATTCCACGCTATTTTTCCTCCTCTGTGTATGAATGGACAGACTGCACAGTTGGTTAAGGCCGTAGCTACTGAAGACAAGAACTCGATTGTCTGCTGCTCTTCAGGCAGAAGGCAGAAGGAATCAAGAGACAGGACTGGCTCTGTCTGCATACTGCAGTAGACGCACTTTTTTGCATCTTCTGTGCGTGAAAAAGTATGTTTTAATTGATAAGAATCCCAAGGGCCTAGAAATACTGCAGTTTTAGGATAAATCTGGTATAAACTGAGTGTCCTGAGGATTTTGAGTACTCCATTTCCGTGGCCAGACCAACAGAAACTCCAGGGCAATAGGAAACACAACTTTCTCTCTCTTATCCTAAATTTCTCCACTTGTTATCTCCTGACCAGCAATTTACAGGAAAGTTACAGGAAAGTGAGGGAAAATATTTGAACTATTTATACACCAGTGCAGGTGGTGCCATGTTAACTTCACTCTTTTGCAAGATCTTGTTTGCTAACAGCAAGTTATGGCCCCTAGGGATGTTTTACCTTGAGGGAGGGAATGGGGGCACACCAAAACAAGTAGAACAAGCAAAATACTGTGGGGTGGAGCTGACAAAACAACAAACAAACAAACAAACAAACAACAAAAAAACAACTACCACCACAGACCACCCACTAGTGCCGTGCTTTTCATACTGAAGTGAGGAAAGAGCAGAGCATCCTTGCAGGAACTTCATGCCTCAAAACCCTCCTTTGTCACTCTTCCTGCACTTGTGTAACAGTTGCTTGCAGGTCTGTTTCCTTTCTTATTTCAGGACTGGAAGATGGCTTCATGGACAAAACAGACTTGGCTTGGGGAAGAGTAATTGAATTTATTGCCAACTGATCACAAAGTAGGACAGTGAGAATTTAAAAACTTTAAAACCAACCAACCAACCAACCAACCAACCAACCAAACAGAAAACCACCTCACCACACTACCTCCATCCCAGGCTAAACCTCAGTCTTGATTCTTCTATCTATTTCCCACGGAGCAGTGGGGGGTGGTTGGAGGATGTTGGGGACTGGAGGTTGCAGGCTCTGCTGCTCCTTCATCGTATTTGGCAATTTTATTGATGGTAGCGCTCCCCACCCCTCCCATCCCCTCTTTTCCCTTCCCTCCACTCCCCTGCCCTCCCCTATGCTCCCTGTTCTTTCTGACCAACAGTATGATAGATTCGGGTGGGTGGTCAGCACGTGGGGCTACGGAGAGGACATGTACACAAAGATTTGGCTCCAGATCCAAAATGTCATGTATTTGGCAATTTATTTATGGTAGCACTCCCCTCCCCTCCCCTCCCCTCCCCTCCCCTCCCCTCCCCTCCCCTCCCCTCCCCTCCCCTCCCCTCCCCTCCCCTCCCCTACCCTCTTTTGCCTCCCCTCCCCACTTTTGCCTCCCCTCCCCCCCATCCCCTCCCCTCCCCTCCCGTCTCCTCCCCTCCCCTACACCCCCTCCCCTATTCTCCCTGTCCCTATACTCTGCTACACTCCCCTCCCCTATACTACCCTACACACTCCTACACTCCCTTCCCCTATCCTACCCTAAACTCCCGTTCGCTACACTACCCTACATTACCCTATGCCCCCCTCCCCTACACTCTCCTACACTCCCCTCCCGTATCCTACTCTACACTCCCCTAAACTCCGATCCCCTACACTACCCTATACTCTCCTATGCTCCCCTCCCCTCTAACACGCTACACTACACTACGCTATGCTACCCTACCCTACCCTACCCTACCCTACCCTACCCTACCCTACCCTACCCTACCCTACCCTACCCTACCCTACCCTACCCTACCCTACCCCACCCTATCTTATCCTATCCTATCCTATCCTATCCTATCCTATCCTATCCTATCCTATCCTATCCTATCCTATCCTATCCTATCCTATCCTATCCTATCCTATCCTATCCTACCCTCCCCCTGCCCTCCCCTCCCCTCCCCTCCCTTCCTTTTATTCCCTCTCCTTCCCTCCCCTCTTGTCTTCTTCTCTCCTCTCTTCTTTCTTTCGGGTAACTTCAAATCGCTTCAGTCGTTCTCATAGCTCCTGTCCCTGGCTGATTCACGGGAACCCATCAGCAGCAACCAGAAGCGCTCCAGCTGCTGTGTCACTGGTCGAGCAACAGTCTCCAACTGGGAATCGCTGACTTCGTTGTGTGGCTCAGACAGGTGCCTTGCAGTTCCACCGTGGCCTGGACATTTCCTCTTGCTGTGTCCCCACCTACAGCGCACTTCTGCTTAGAAGCAGCAGCAGGCTTTGCAAGGTGTCCCACTCCTTCCATTTTCAGTGGTTTAGCTTGGCTAGCCGGGTGGTGTCTGTCAATAGAAGACAACAACGAGATTTGGGTTAGAAACAGCTAACTGAGTAGTTCCTTTGCACAAGGGCAAGGAATATCTACCCCTTCCTACTGGAGGCTGCAGTGTCAGAGATAATGACGGGTCCTTCCGAGAGCTTTGAAATATCCCTTGGGGATGCTGAGTCCAGAGGACCAGAGCAAACCTGTCTAAAGTACACCGTGGAATCACTCGGAATGACTTCCTAGCAGAAGCATGTGTCTGATACGGCTTCAGCTGCTTGCAGTGTTCTTCTTCACCTCCTACCTAAATTCAGATGAGAGATCTCAATGAAGATGGAAAGGTTGAGAAATAGAGAAATCACTGATGTGCTTTGAGAACTTCTAAGGACTGAGTACTGCATCAATCCCATGTTGTAACATTAAGGATTGGTTAGAAAAGCAAACGTTAAAAACAAGGAAAGGGGAAGAACAAGTAAGCTTTCTTAAAGTATCTATTCTATTTAAGGTATCTTTAAAGAAGTAAATAAGTACTGAAATATATATGCAGATAGAGAGAGAGAGAGAGAGAGAGAGAGAGAGACAGAAACCTAAGAGTCTGCTGTGCAGGTTAGCTTCTTGCTCTCTTTTCTAAAAGTCACAGTGAATGCAGCATCTGTGTGCGTTACAAGCATTACCCTCAGTCCAGCACAGGTACACACGAGAGGTCAGCCTGCAGGTTGCGGAGGCAAAGCAACTGCTCTGGCTGGATGTGAAGAGCCAAGACAGAAGTTGCTGTCAGGGAAAAGATACACAGAGGGGATGAAAAAGACGGAGTGTGCTTCCGACCTTCACAACTTCTAAGCAAGCGGAGATGAGGTTGTGGAAGAAGCAAATAAGCTGTTGATCTAGAAGCAGCCTGAAGATTGTCCTTAAGCAGGGCCTTGCATTCTTCATTTTTACAGCATTGCTTGCCTTCAAGTGCACGACGATGATTTTATGAACTTTCTACCACTACAGAAATGCACCGGATTCTTTCACAAAACTTACGGGTGGTACTTGGCAATATTGGTCAGCATTCTCTATTTCCTTCTTCATCTCAATTCTCTTTTGGCCTGTGAAGCTTTCCAGATCAGAGGAGAAGATCCACGGTAATACGGAGCTTTGGATACTGCAAAGGAAACGAAGAATCCTACTGACAACTCTTTTCAACCTCGCCTGCAAGCATCACAGAAAAGAACACCGAAAGAACACCGCTTTATCATGGGAAGCATAAATTGGAGCATAGGTGTCCTATAGCTGAAGCGAGGTGAAGCAGGTTCCACACAAGGTGAAGGAGCACACCCATAAGCATTTCCATAAAGCCGTGTTTTCAAACAAAGGGTTAAGATTTAGATTTTCTTACAAGTGAAGAATGAAGAAATAAAAGAAAAAGAAAATTACCAGGACATCCAGTTTTCCTCTAGCTTGCTTTGCTTCTTTCCGAATCTGAGTCTGGAGTGACAGTCAGGGAGCAGCGTTGTGCAGAAATGCCAAAGCCTCCCCAGCTGGTTGTACCTTCATCAGCAAGGGCTTTGATACTGCTGCCTCCTCAGCAACATCAGCCATTTCCGAGGAAAGCTGGTGTCCATCAGGTCAAATAGGAATGGGAAATCCCTCTTGCCACAACTTCACACTCACACCAGAGTTGGCAGGACAGGCCGATGGACAGAGAAGCGTCTGCAAGAGTGTTAGAAAACAGACTTTAGATTTCCGTCAACCCAGGAAGAATTACTTGCTCATCCCTTCAAAGTGAACTCTGAGTAGAAGGAGGGGATCCCAAGCTGCATTCCTGACATCTATGCTGCAAAGTCATCCAATGGGACATGTTACTGGACCAGCCTGTTACGAACAGAAACAGGACTTTGAGGTTATGCTGTTGGATTAGAATTAAGCTCAAAGAGTTAGTCCTTTGACGTGTTTTTGTTTGCAAGTGTTTTCACTGCTTCCCAGACAATGTCTCCAGCAAGCTAGCTGCTTGCTTCATTTGTTTTGTTCTGTTCTGTTCTGTTCTTTTTGATTCTGTTTTGTTTTGTTTTCTCAGCCAGGATTCTTAGAGAAATGAGATTAAAGTGATCATATTGTATGTCCACCCATCCCTCCCTCCCCTTCGCTTGTCCAGAGCTTTTACCTCGTCCAGCAGCTTGAATGAACTCGGTCCTAGGCGCAGTTGTGTCCAAGCCATTCTGTTCCTAGACGTGTTGTGAGAACAGACAGCTAAGTAGTGGGGAGAGGACGTGCTGCTGTCTGCAGTGTGACCTCAGCGCTTACCAAACAGTAGGGAATACACAGAGAAGGGCCTTAGGAGAACTTCAAGCCCCAGATACGTTTTATGTGGAAACCATATTTCCCAAGATAACACTGGACACAACTGCATAATCAAAAGGGATTCATTTCTTGGTTCATTCAACTCCTAGGTTTTAGTTTTAAAACTAAATGGGGAATAGGCTAAAGTTATGCAAGGGGAGTTTTAGGTTAGATGTTAGGAAGAATTTCTTTACTGAAAGGGTTGTGAGGCATTGGAACAGGCTGCCCAGGGAGGTGGTGGAGTCACCATCCCTGGAAGTCTTCAAAAGACGTTTAGATGTAGAGCTTAGGGATATGGTTTAGTGGGGACTGTTAGTGTTAGGTTAGAGGTTGGACTCGATGATCTTGAGGTCTCTTCCAACCTAGAAATTCTGTGTGATGTCTGTCTTGGCTTAAAGCACTCTTCCAATCTCTATTTCCAGTTCCTAGGATTTCCTGAAATAGGGAATCCCATTTTTTTCTTTGTACACTCTCCCAGCCTCTTTGTTTTCCTCTCCCCAAGAAACTTAGCACTGCTCTCTTCATACTTGACAACTAGATATGGAGCTGTATCAGCCAGAAGGAAGTTTCCTTCACACTTTCTGCTTCTTACGGTATCTGGGCTCTTACCTTTACACTTACTCACCCTTCCTACATTAGCACAAAGAAAGCTGTTTGGGAGATCTGATGTCTTGTTTTCCAGAAACTGCCCTGAATCACCTTTACGAGAGCTGTCCCACGCTGCGAGCACAAGTCTTGCAGTCTGGCCAGATATTTGCCTTCTAAGTCAATAACCAAATCTGTTACAAAGGTAAGAACATGTAATTAATGGAAAGGAAATCCTTTTATCCTTTTATTTTGATCCAAATTCACTTTTTTTTTTTTTTCTAGACCAAGAATGAATCGTGGAGAACCACCAAAACTCAGGTGAGAAATGAAATGACAAATGTTAAGGTCAGGCAGCTTGCCCACTGCCATTGCTACCCTGAAAGCAGATGGAGTGCATCTTCATACGCCACAGCCTGAGACACTAGTCGACAGGCCAGCCCGTGTGAGGAAGTCCATTGCTGCCTGAATTTTAACATGACAGGGGGACTCTTAAGCCTCTTGTTTATGCTTTAGTACTTGCGGTCTATGGGAGGACCACAGCACACTCTTCTCTGTCTCCCCTTATTTGTTGATCGTCTGTAGGAAGAAGAGAACGTGCAGAGGCCCTCACCCGTACATTGGGTCTGTTCTCACTCTGTGCAGCTCCATCATTGAGCAAAGTACCAACCTTGAGGCTTCTGTAAGAACTTGACACAAACTACAGAATACTACAATGAAGCATTCACAACAAAACCACATTTTTTTCCTCAGCCAAGCATCAAAACACTTACAGAAGGGCATGGTCCCTCTCTGTGCACCTCAAGGGGAGATCCACAAATCCTCACGTGGTTTCATCGCATCCAGCACCCTTCTCTGTGCCTCCCAGCTAAACGTGCACAGAGGCAGCTGTTGCCAAAGTGCTGTGGTGACACAATTCAGTTCTGTTTCTGAAGTCATCACCGCAGGCGCCTCCCAGTGACGGCACAACACTCTCTGTTGCTAATGCGTCTGTCTCAGAAACAGCTAGGGAAGTACCACTATGCCCAAACTGACTTGAATTAGAGTAGTTCAAACATTATTCCCTGCTCCCCTACATCTGTGGAAGGTGGGTGATCAATCTTTTCCTTGAGAAAGGACTACAGAGCAAAAGAGCTTGATTCTGAGACATTGCTCGTCCTTGTAGAGCAGTTCACCTTTGATTTCCATGTCAGAAAAAAGAAGGTGAAATCAACAATTCCCTTCCTCTGAGCTGGGAATAGGAAAGAAGCCCAATTCTCCAGGAAGCCTTCAAAAGGAAACTCTGCATTTCTTTGTTAAACACCTTGTTTAATTTCTTGAAAGAAATCTTTCCCAGGACTTTGCAACTGCGGTGGTTCAAAGCGGGTGGGCAGCCGAGTTCCACCACGGCCGCTCTCTCACTCCCCCTCCTCAAAGGGAAAGGGGGAGAAAATACGATGCAAAGGGCTCCAGGGCTGAGATAAGGACAGGGCGATGGCTCAACAAGTATCGTGACGGGCAAAGCAGACTCAGCAGAGTGACCCTCAGGGTCCCTCCCTGCCCCTGCTCCCCGTGGGGTCCCTCCCATGGGATGCCGCCCTTCCCCAGCTGATCCCACACGGGCTGCCCACAGGCAGCAGCTCCTCAAGCACTGCTCCCACACGGCTCCGTCCCACGGGCTCCATCCATCCATCCATCCATCCCCCAGGAGCAAACTGCTCCAGCACGGGTCCCCCACGGCTGGGCGGCAGCTCCCCCCAGCCCCCCTGCTCCTGCGGGGGCTCCTCTCCATGGCTGCAGCTGCGGCCCGGGGCCTGCTCCTGCGGGGGCTCTCCACAGGCCGCAGCCTCCTCCAGGCCACAGCCACCTGCTCCACCGGGGGCTCCTCCACCCACAGGGGGGCAGCAGCGTGGAGATCTGCTCCATGGGGGACCCATGGGTGCAGGGGGACAGCCTGCTCCACCAGGGGCCTCTCCCTGCACAGCCCGCAGGGGAACTGCTGCTGTGAGCCTGGAGCACCTCCTGCCTCCTGCTGCACTCACCTTGGGGGCTGCAGGGCTGCTTCTCACTCCTTGCTCTTCCAGCTTCTGTTGTGCAGCAGTATTTCCCCCTGCTTACATCTGCTCTCCCAGAGGTGCAAACAACATCGCTTATTGGCTCAGCTCTGGCAAGCGCCGGGGCCCTTTTGGAGCTATCTGGAGCTGGCTGTTGTCTGGACTGTTCTCACAGACGCCATCCCTGCAGGCCCCTGCTACCAAACCCTTGCCACGTAAATCCGATCGAAGTGTATGCAGCAATTACAAAGCCGCTGTGCTTTGGGCTGTCACGATCCTCCTGCAAGTGCAGGGGAGGTGCAGGGTTGCTTTGCATTTCCAAAAGGAGGAAGAAAGCCTCCAACCCCACTGGACCTCAGCCACTTGCAGGATCCAAGCAACGCTCCCCACTTTCAGTTATCTCCCTCCCATGCACACAGTGGGAGCAAGGTTGAACAAGCACATTTTTGAAAATGTTTATCTTAATGAAGAATAAAAGAAGTCTACAACACCCAATCCCTCTGTGCACCCAAGGCAAAAATCGTGGACTATTCTGCCTCAACACTATTTTCAGACCCAATTTGTCAAGTCATCTAGCAGAGGATTTCTCTCTTGTTCACTCACTAGCTTAGTAGAGCACCAGTTTACATAGGTGCTGGAGCAGATTCCTCAACCATCTGAAGGGACTTGATCCCAGAAAAGTTCAAAACTGCAGATGACTCATGATTTTGTGGTGAAGCATCTATTAAATGAGAGCTGTTCCGCTTAGGGCACAGTGAGACAGTGTGAGAAGAACCCTGTATCTCACTGATTGAGGCTTTATAACTCTACAGAATTGTCAGTCAACAATAAATGGAAAGTGCAGGAGATATGTTCTTTCTTCCTCCTTTCCCTGCCATACATTAGCAGAGAGATTGTGGTGGGATATAGGTTCAGAGCCTCACAGAAGAAGGATTTGAACCCAGGCTCTCCACAGTCTGCACCACTGCCTTCCTGATGGCTTTTGACTATTTTATTTTATTTTATTTTATTTTATTTTATTTTATTTTATTTTATTTTATTTTATTTTATTTTATTTTATTTTATTTTATTTTATTTTATTTTATTTGTATTATTATTCTTCTTTTTCTGGGTGGTGTCTAAGTCTTGGGGGGAAGAACAAACTGTGGGAGGAGGGAATGCTACTACTGTCTGTGACAGTGGTGATTTCTGGACAGTGTTAGCAACAGAGCTTCTGCAGAGAAGAGAAAATGCCAGGCAGTCTCTGTTGGTATTCCATGTACTGAGTACTGAGTGCAGTTTTGGGCTCCACAGTATAAGAAAAAGACATAAACCTGTTAGAGAGTGTCGAAAGAAGGGCAACAAACAAGAGGGTCTCTTTTAACAGGGGGATTGAGGTTTGTGGCAAGGTTTTGGTAGCAATTTAGGGGCTGCACTGTGCTGGACACAGCAACAGACGCACCATAAGCCAAAGTCAGACAATAAGCCAAGGTGTGTTCACGTGTGGTTTACTGTGGTTTAACGTGTGGTTTACGTATAGAAGAAAGTTTTTGCCTAGTGGTGAGTATACTGCAGATTTGCTGCATTGTTCTAAATTAAATAGCAAGATAAGTGATGGCATCGTAGGCTGGGAAAATATTTCTAGAGTATCAGCGCATTTTGAGCATCATTTTAACTGTTTATGCAAACATGGAGATTATTAAAATCAGTGTTTATTTATGTCTGTATGTAAACAGGTGATCATGTTGTATAGCATGCAGTAAATGGTTTGTGAATGCTGCTTGAAGAATGAAAAGAGTAAGTCAGCTCCACAAGGAATAAATGAATTTTGTTTATTTGTGCAATGCAGAGATTAGAATTAGACCAACAGCATGGAACCAAAGTCTTGCTGTGTGCCTTTTATCTGTAGGACAGTTCATGGAGGCTTCAGCAGCCCTATCTGTTTTCTAGCAGTCTGAAATGTCCTCTGTGGTGCTGCACCCAGTTGAAAGCCTGCACTGATTGTGATGAACTTTCCTAATAGGAGGCACGGGTCCTTCGTCGGACGCTGGCTGGGGATGTATGCTGCGATGCGGGCAGATGATGCTGGCCCAAGCACTGATCTGCAGACACTTAGGGAGAGGTGAGTGCTGGTCCTGAGGGAACTTCGGTATTGTCTGCAGACGCTTCTTCATAAGTACTCCATTAAAAGCACAAACCCTGAATTTATTAGTGAGACTTTCTTTGATGCCCTGGTAACAGTTCCTAATGAATCAATTCATATTCAGCTGGGTGAAATCATCCCAGCCTGAAGCAGAGAAATAGGCATAGAAGGAGAAGAAATGGGGAATCCTGTCGCCATTATTTTATAAACCTTTTAGTGTAACACCCAAGTTGAGGCCAAGGGAAAACCTGCCACCGTGGGACAGTGCTCTTACCCTTCTCTTCACTACTCACTTGTCAGCAGCTCGAGGTCCAAACCCCCCTGGTGCAAGCTCTTAAGCATGCATGTCACATCCCAGGATGCTGCCAGTGGAGTGTTTGGACTTTCTGTATGGATCTTATGTTGTTATTTAATGGGTGCTTAGAAATCCAACAAGGTCTAAACACAGCCTGTACTTTTAAATAATCTTGGAAGCTCAGAGATACTGGAATGGCTATCAACACGCAGCGTGATCCGTCAGAATATGTTTGCAGTTGATGTTTTTGTTTTGTTTTATTTTCCCTGTTTTTACAATCTAGCCTATGATGATAAAGGGCAGCTTGATGATAAATAACAAGCTTGGAATTCTAGGAGCTCTACACAAAATGTAAATATTCGAGATGAATTGAAATGTCTTTTAACATCTCATTATAAAGCTTTCTGCTGTCTAGACATTTGATCAGTGTAATGAAAACGTCACCATTTTTTATTCTATATCAATTTTTCCTTTCAGATTGGCAATGGGAAAAACACAAAAAACAACCAGAAGAATATCACAGAATCCTACGATGCTTTCTCGACAGGAAGGCTTGCTGTTATTCAATCCACCAGATGGGTAAGAACAAACATAAACTTTCAGGTTTTTTCCACTGAAATTTCTACTGTGTTGAATCACTAATTTGCAGTATGTTAATTCATAATTTTAAAAAGTGGATGTGAAGACAAGGTGTATGCTTATACAAAAATAAAAAGGTATGCAGATGGGCGCAAAGACTAGTAGTACAGAAACATTCCCTGAGACCTAAATAAAGCCATGTACTAGAATGTAGCTCTTGATAAACTCTGTAAGCCTTGGGTACCAGAGTCAGTAATGTTAGAATAGACAGTCTTGTAGCTTATTGCTGTAATTTGTAATAAAGGGCACTAACATTTGTTAACTTGTAATTCTCATTGTAGTTTAGAAGCCTTTTGTTTATTAAAGAAACTGGCACTCCCTAAGTTTTGAAAAGAGCATAGATTGAGAAAATAATTGTTATTGCTAACTACAGATTGCAGTTACTCTAGAATGTTTGACAGTCACGGTATTTACTGTATATTGTTCCCACATTCTTTATGGTCTCATTTTTCTTTGATTTTGTGTACGTGTGTCTTTTTTTCACTGTGAAAACAGCACAGGTGGGTGTTGGAGAGGGGAAGTCAATTGGAGAATGGTTTGGACCAAATACAGTTGCTCAAGTACTAAAGTAAGTGAGATCATACCAGTCTCATTCAGAACGTACTCCCCTGGGGCAGCCAAGAGAAGGCCCAGGCAGAGTTTTGAAGGCTGCATCTCCCCCTGTCCCACAGTCAGGAATGTACTTGCCATCTATTTACAAGTGCAGCATGGAATGTCATGCCACAGCTCGGTGTGCAGGTACTGAGTTGGGAATGGGTGACCTCTAAATTTTAATAAAGGAAGAGCCTGAGGAGAAGAAACTGCAGGAAAGTCTCCTGCTACGCCGTCTGCATGCCCTCACCAGTCACACCACAGATGTATATTCCTTTCTGCACAGTGGCACAGCTCTGGCAGGTCGAGAGTGCCACCGTGTAGGTCGGAGTGGTGGTGTGAAACATCAGAGAGAAGCCATCTCGGCTGAGGAGGGAACTGAGCTGCAATTCCTCCCTTTCTGAGCAGCAGTTCTGCCAGCAAGGCTACTGGATAAAGATGGGCAGCTCCTCATAGTCTGGGAGCCACACTGAAAGGAACTGAGGCTGCTCAGTTCTCCAGGGGTACGTGGAGGTGTCTTACCTCAGGCAGGGGCTAGGCTACAGGTCCTGCGAGCTCAGCAGCAAGTCTTTGACACCCTGGAACAGGCACATGATCTGAAGAGGGAGGGGAGCTGAAGCATGCCCTGGACTCCAGATCTTTCATGGCCAAGTTTTTCATGGTGAAACGCTCACCCCCATTTCTTTCTGGCTTATTTGAAACAGCTAATTCTGCCAGTGCAGCTTAAGAGTGTAGCTCCCTTCCCCAAAGGTTTGGATTTTGCAGAAGTGGACATAAAACTGTGTGCTGCTGTCTCCCACTGAAGTTTTGGTGCCCCAAACCCTTAGCTGATTTAGCTTTTAACGCCCCATTTCTGCTGTGCACGCAGGCTCAGGCAGAAGTAATTCCACTGAATTCAGTGGAATTTCTTAAGCAAAAAGTAATCTGCAAAACTGGCATAGGAATTTTTTTCTTTTCCAGATGAGAAAAGACACAATTGGGCAAGAACCCAGTGCAGAGACTGTCGAGTGCAATAAAAAGTAATAAACTTGATGTAGTTGAACTGTTACTGTCACTGCACTTAGCAGTAAGACAAAACAGTTTGCACATGGTGCAGCGCATATGTTTTTCCTGGTACCACTCAGTACCTATTTTTCTAAAGATATGAAACATTTAATGTTTAAAGTTTTCTTTTTCTTACATGGAGACTTTAAAAAATGCAGAAAGGATGTTTTTTCTTAAGAAAAAAAAAATAAATAAATGGTTCTGAGTGTAAAGCTACCCTTTTGATCCAACTAGTTTATATTAATTAGTACCTTAATGTTTTCTAGGAAGCTTGCTTTATTTGATGAATGGAATTCATTAGCAGTTTATGTATCTATGGGCAATACGGTGGTCATTGAAGACATCAGGAAGTGACACCTCATCAGTTTTCTGGTAACAGTTTCTGATTTGACTCCATTTGCCAGCATGTATCTAAACATGAACAAATACTTGGGGGGGCATGGGTTTGTCTTGCAAGGGTAAGAAGAGGGAAGAAGGACATACAAACTCAGTTGTGTTTTTTTGATCCCTGATGCCAACTTCGTGCTCACATCACTGGATGTGAAGAGCTCCTTGAAGAATTTCTACTGTTATCATTGCTGCCATTTCATTTCTCTGGCGTTTTATAGGCAAAGCTTGACACTATTAATAACATTAATAGGACATGTCACTGCAGTCTTAAATTGTCATCCCCCAATCATTGATCTAACGTCTCACTTGGACGTGCCAGCACATACTGTCTGCTAGAATTACTTCTACTAAATAGCTGTAATTGCCATGCCCGGCTCGTTTTGTCTTGGGTGCCCTATAAAGATCCCTGGCAAACTAGCTTAATTCACTACTGAGAGGAAGATCTGCTTTGTGTTCCTCTGTGCGTTGACTGATTTCTAGTTTTATTCCCGCAGAAAAAATGTGCTGGTCCCCTCCTCAGAGCAGCAGCGCGTCCCACAGCAGTGCACATTTGCACAGAAGTGCTCTTGGCCGAAGCAAGAAGGCAGGAGGACTCTGCACAGGCTGGAAAGCCCTCTTGCTTATTATACCTCTACGACTAGGGATAAATCACATAAATCCCGTATATATTGATGCATTTAAAGTAAGGTTTTCTTTCAGTTCATTGCTCGTTACTGTCAAATAAGTTTGGGTATCTGTGATGTCAGTAAAGAAATGAATGACAATTTCCTTTATTCCTTTTGAACTCCTAGGAATGCTTTAAGATGCCACAGTCTTTGGGAGCATTAGGAGGGAAACCAAATAATGCCTTTTATTTCATAGGATTTTTAGGTAAGGAAAAACGAAACTTATTCCAAATGTGCAGATGATCAAAAGAGAACATTTTTTGAAGGGGAAATAGTAAGGGGTCTAAGCGTGAACCTCTAGAAGTAAAGAAAGATGAGAATAGAATAAAATAAATGAAGAAGCATATCTAAAAGAGTTTAGAAACAGTATGAGATGATCCTTAACAGGAGCAGAAAGTTAACAGCAAAGCTAGGTGTAAAAATAAGTGATGACATCAACAAGAGCAACATACTGAGAATAGCTGATAGCATTTGACAAGTGTATTGGTCAAATGTCACTTTTATTTTCTTGTATTTCAAAACTGTTTCTGATAGCAGTATCTTTTTCACCTTTTGCATACCTTCTGTTATTAAGTATTGCTCTAATTAATTTAAAATGCATTCCTTCAGATTTCACCCCACTTTGGGCCAAAATTTTGCAACCCTATTTTGTCCTTTTGTAAAACCTAACCTGTTTTAGTTAGGCTTTTTTGTTCCAATTTCTGAATGAATGCCTAATGGGATTACAGATTGCATCTGTGAACATCCTGTACCTTTTAATCTGTCAAATGTTAGTGTTTACAACACTTGAGATTTAAAAAAAAAAAAAAAAAAAAGTACTGGATCTCACATGGAAAAATAAAAGTATGCGACAAAGATAGAACATAACCAACCAAAAAATTACAGTAATAGGTGACAATAGGAAGTTATACTAAATACCCTGTGGGAAACGCTGTGTCTAAACCTTCCGATTCTCTTAAAGAATCCCTAGCTGGAAAGTCTAGATTATACTGACTGCGATGGCAATCTAATTTCTATTTTACAGTTCTGGACCAAGTGCTTATTAATGTCACTTGCTTATTTTTAACATACGGCTTTTACCCATCCAGGCAATGAGCTGATCTATCTGGACCCTCACACCACTCAAAGCTTTGTAGATTCAGAAGAAAATGGCACGGTTGACGATGAGAGTTTCCACTGCCAGGAAGCCCCACATAGAATGAAGATCATGAATTTGGACCCTTCAGTAGCTTTAGTAAGTGTCAGGAAATCTTGAATGCATGTACTTTATCTCAAAGTAATGTCTCTCTACATTGGTAAGGGCAGCAATGCATCTCCTTGAACAGAACCAAGATCACAAAGCTGTCTTCTGTGATCAACACATAGTAGTTTGTACATAACTACATGGAGAATCTTAGGGCAAGTGGGGAGCTGTCTGTACTGTAGGAGCTCGCTTTGTTTTCTTTACTGAGCAGCTTTTACTTCTTTCAAGAGGCATTATAATGGTCAGAGCAAGGAACTGAAACAGGTTTACGTGTTTTATTCTATCACTACTTTATGTTTGGTCACCTCTAGACAAGTTACTTAAACTTACTTTCTATCATAAGTTGAAAATGTTTAAGTGGAATTATTGTATTTCACCCCAAATTACAAATACAAATGTATTATTTGTAATTCACCCAAAATGTCATGGGGGTACTGTGGTATTTGAAAAAATTGGATCTGATCCCATGCCAGTATCCTGTGATTGGGTGATTGGCAGTTGTCACCAGTGGGATGTGTTTCTAAAGCTTTAAACAATCTGTAAAGATACCGGTATCTGTCATTCATTCACATACCTGTTTTTTAATACTGCTGCTTTTTAGAAAGTTTTTTTGTTTTGTTTTGTTTTAATACTTAACTACGTAACTGTGCAAAATGTGGCATGATGCAACGAGACAGACAAAATCATAATGAAGAGCAAATATTTTCAGTATAGATACCAGAATGGAAATGTTCCTTAGGTGGTCCATCATCTACAAGTTTTCAGCTTCTGCTGATACCTGGACTGTAGGAACTGGGTGGCGCTCCATGGAGGAGCACACAGGAGCTGCTGCTATTTTTTGCTTGACTATTTCGTTAGGGGTTTGCAGGGCCTTGTTCTCCCCGTGGGTTCTCTCCCTAGAGCTGCCACATATTTGGAGTCTTATATCTACTGATCGTACAGGGCATTACTGTATCAGAGGTCAAACCGCCTTACCTGCTGGTACCACATACCTACCATCTGCAAAGGTAAAACTCTGTGTGTTTGTTTTTTCCCCTAAGGGCTTCTTTTGCAAAGAAGAATGTGATTTTGATAACCGGTGTAGTCTTGTACAAAAGGTAAGAGTGGGAACTTAGCATCTCGATTTGTTCTTTATAAAGTCTGGTTTTTATTGTCTGTTTTTTGTAAAATTTTCCTTTGCATTTTCCTTTGTATACAAATTGTATGAGCCATGGAGAAGAATGCATTAAAGCATCAGGGTAAGGCAATACTACTGAATTGCTAATTGGAAATTGTTCAGCACTTTACCAGCCACAAACCCTGCCAGTTGGAAAATGGGTGTAAACATCCACACTTGAAGGTGTTACTGGGTGACACTTGCTTTTAACTTCTAATTCTCACTAAATGACTAAGGTTTAACTGCCATATTGTAGTGATGTATCAATGATTTGCTTCCTGATCCTTTTTTATTGTTTGACATAGTAGATTGCGTGTTCTAATTATGACTGTTAGTCCCTGCTATCTTAAAGATCTGATTCTGTAAGTGCTGCAGGCCTCTAGCTCCTGCTGATCTAGGGAGAACAGAAGGTGCTGGCTGCCACAGGAAACAGACTTGAGGATGTTTCTGCATGCAGCTGTTAAGCTAAGCACCAGACGTCTGAATGTAAAGTACCATCAACCTCTAAGGGCATTTATTTAAAAAAAAAAAAAATCATCTAAGGAAAACAGTTTGTAAATAACTGAAATACAGGACAGAAGGTAACTTCTCTTTGAAGAGGAATAGCGTTTGGCTTCAGGAACACCTTTTTTCCTGACCAAAACCTGTCCTTCAAAATCTGATGCGTTTTTTTTTTTTTTTTTTCCCCTTTGGAGGAGCTGATAGATCTGTCTTTTGTGCTATTGATCAACAGAAAACTTGAGGAGAGTTCTATGCAAGCAACTTTCTTTTAAAAAGCAGAAAATATTGTACATTCCTAGTGTGCTTGCTACATGTAAACAAAATTACAGGTTTGCAGATATCAAAGCTGATATCAAAAGATGATAAGACTGATAATTTGTAGTACAGTTCAAGAGATCTGTCTTCCAGATGTGTTTTAACTAGGGATGTATTACAGAGACCATGGTGCTTGGATTTCACAGTATGTCTGTATAAAGACTTTTTTTTCCTGATGGACACGCGTAATTAAAAAACACTTTCAATTAAGCAGACACGTTTTGTGTTTGAAGCGTCTCCCGAGCCAGCTTTTAAAATGAAAGCATTCTGTCCTCAGGAGATTCTAAAGCAGCAGAGTCTACGGATGTTTGAGCTGGTCCAGAAGCACCCGCCACACTGGCCTCCTTTCATACCTCCAACAAAACCAGAAGTGACAACCACAGGAGCAGGTAAGGCACCGATTAAAAGCCTAATTGTGCAATGTTATGTTCCTCGTTAGCAAATAAAAGAATAATCACAGGTAGAATAACTATCCTTTGTGAGTGTCAAGCAATATATAGCAGGCATGTATCCAAACAAGCCATACAATTGCTAGCACAGATTATTTTTTTTCACTCTTACAAAGTACTTTTCTGGAATGCGTCTTTCAAAGTTTTTTTTTTTAAGTGAACAAAATCAGGCATGTCTTTAGAAGCATTTTTTTCTTTATCTTTTTTTACAGAACTCATTGAATCTACTGACAAGCTATTTGAATTGGAAGAAGAATTTGAAATCCTGAGTGTGTGAAGGAAACTGTGGTGACTCTTCTGAGTGTTGAATATATTGGTAATATTATTGCATTGACTTAAACAGCCATGTTAGCCCCGAAGTGCCTGAAATTATGGATAACAGAGCACAGAAATCTAGTAGCATCCAAAACTCCAAGGGCAGTTTAACACACAAGCTTCCCCGGATGGAAAGGCAGTAAGAGATCTTGTGATAAGATGCTTAAAGGGAATCTCTTTTTAACGTACCTTACCTGGAGACAAACGGGCCTTTGAGATTAAGGCAAAAATACATGTATCACTGGGCACCATGTTTGGAGAAAGGGATAACCCAAATGGATATTTCTTGCTCTCATATAATAATGCAATAGTTTAGTTCTTCAAGCAAAACAGTCTTCAGTTCAGGAGGATGTTTACTTCTGTTCCCTCCTGTGGGCTGCGTCATAGGAAAAATACATTGTCTTGTTTAAAAGATTGACTGGATCAGGAGAAAATTGTTTCCTTGTTAAATATTTTAACATGTATTTGAGCAACCAGACTTTATTACAAAAATGTTTCTGTAAAAGGAACTATGTCTAATGGACACATTTTGCAATAGCCTTCCTGTTTCTGGGAGACCTCAAGAGGAACAGGAGCCTCAAATAGTTGATACAGATCACAACCACTGTTATAGTTATGGTATATTTCACCTTGACCTTAAAATTCAAATGATTAAAACTTAGGTTATTTCTTTCCGAGTTAAAACGAGTCAAAGGTGGTTTAACTGTACCTTATTTATTTTAGAATAGATTTACACAAGTTTCTCTGTTACAGCACTTTATCTGTGCATCTAATAAATTTCTTAAGCTTTTCTTAGGTTGTATGCTGCTATGTTTGGTTAATTTGTGTGAACTAATTATAAACCAGGTGATCTTAAAACTTAATATAGAAGCGTACACAGATTACTGAATTGTTGCTTTTTGACTTCTTGCCTTTTGAAATCTGTTTTGGTAGAAGTGCCTTAACCCTACAGGTTTATCAGAACAGCCTGGGCAGTTTTATTTCTAAGGCAGAGAATCTCTCTCTAGCAGCCATAAGAAAAACAGTTCAGAATAAAGAAAGCAATTTTATTTATGGTAGCACTCCCCTCCCCTCCCCTCCCCTCCCCTCCCCTCCCCTCTCCTCTCCTCGCCTCCCCTACCCTCTTTTGATCCTCTCCCCAATTTTGCCTCCCCTCCACTCCCCCCCATCCCCTCCCCTCCCCTCCCGTCTCCTCCCCTCCCCTACACCCCCTCCCCTATTCTCCCTGTCCCTATACTCTGCTACACTCCCCTCCCCTATACTACCCTACACACTCCTACACTCCCCTCCCCTATCCTACCCTAAACTCCCGTTCGCTACACTACCCTACATTACCCTATGCCCCCCTCCCCTACACTCTCCTACACTCCCCTCCCGTATCCTACTCTACACTCCCCTAAACTCCGATCCCCTACACTACCCTATACTCTCCTATGCTCCCCTCCCCTCTAAAACGCTACCCTACCCTACCCTACCCTACCCTACCCTACCCTACCCTACCCTACCCTACCCTACCCTACCCTACCCTACCCTACCCTACCCTACCCCACCCTATCCTATCCTATCCTACCCTATCCTATCCTATCCTATCCTATCCTATCCTATCCTATCCTATCCTATCCTATCCTATCCTATCCTATCCTATCCTATCCTATCCTATCCTACCCTCCCCCTGCCCTCCCCTCCCCTCCCCTCCCCTCCCTTCCTTTTATTCCCTCCCCTTCCCTCCCCTCTTGTCTTCTTCTCTCCTCTCTTCTTTCTTTCGGGTAACTTCAAATCGCTTCAGTCGTTCTCATAGCTCCTATCCCTGGCTGATTCACGGGAACCCATCAGCAGCAACCAGAAGCGCTCCAGCTGCTGTGTCACTGGTCGAGCAACAGTCTCCAACTGGGAATCGCTGACTTCGTTGTGTGGCTCAGACAGGTGCCTTGCAGTTCCACCGTGGCCTGGACGTTTCCTCTTGCTGTGTCCCCACCTACAGCGCACTTCTGCTTAGAAGCAGCAGCAGGCTTTGCAAGATGTCCCACTCCTTCCATTTTCAGTGGTTTAGCTTGGCTAGCCGGGTGGTGTCTGTCAATAGAAGACAACAACGAGATTTGGGTTAGAAACAGCTAACTGAGTAGTTCCTTTGCACAAGGGCAAGGAATATCTACCCCTTCCTACTGGAGGCTGCAGTGTCAGAGATAATGACGGGTCCTTCCGAGAGCTTTGAAATATCCCTTGGGGATGCTGAGTCCAGAGGACCAGAGCAAACCTGTCTAAAGTACACCGTGGAATCACTCGGAATGACTTCCTAGCAGAAGCATGTGTCTGATACGGCTTCAGCTGCTTGCAGTGTTCTTCTTCACCTCCTACCTAAATTCAGATGAGAGATCTCAATGAAGATGGAAAGGTTGAGAAATAGAGAAATCACTGATGTGCTTTGAGAACTTCTAAGGACTGAGTACTGCATCAATCCCATGTTGTAACATTAAGGATTGGTTAGAAAAGCAAACGTTAAAAACAAGGAAAGGGGAAGAACAAGTAAGCTTTCTTAAAGTATCTATTCTATTTAAGGTATCTTTAAAGAAGTAAATAAGTACTGAAATATATATGCAGATAGAGAGAGAGAGAGAGAGAGAGAGAGAGGGAGATACAGAAACCTAAGAGTCTGCTGTGCAGGTTAGCTTCTTGCTCTCTTTTCTAAAAGTCACAGTGAATGCAGCATCTGTGTGCGTTACAAGCATTACCCTCAGTCCAGCACAGGTACACACGAGAGGTCAGCCTGCAGGTTGCGGAGGCAAAGCAACTGCTCTGGCTGGATGTGAAGAGCCAAGACAGAAGTTGCTGTCAGGGAAAAGATACACAGAGGGGATGAAAAAGACAGAGTGTGCTTCCGACCTTCACAACTTCTAAGCAAGCGGAGATGAGGTTGTGGAAGAAGCAAATAAGCTGTTGATCTAGAAGCAGCCTGAAGATTGTCCTTAAGCAGGGCCTTGCATTCTTCATTTTTACAGCATTGCTTGCCTTCAAGTGCACGACGATGATTTTATGAACTTTCTACCACTACAGAAATGCACCGGATTCTTTCACAAAACTTACGGGTGGTACTTGGCAATATTGGTCAGCATTCTCTATTTCCTTCTTCATCTCAATTCTCTTTTGGCCTGTGAAGCTTTCCAGATCAGAGGAGAAGATCCACGGTAATACGGAGCTTTGGATACTGCAAAGGAAACGAAGAATCCTACTGACAACTCTTTTCAACCTCGCCTGCAAGCATCACAGAAAAGAACACCGAAAGAACACCGCTTTATCATGGGAAGCATAAATTGGAGCATAGGTGTCCTATAGCTGAAGCGAGGTGAAGCAGGTTCCACACAAGGTGAAGGAGCACACCCATAAGCATTTCCATAAAGCCGTGTTTTCAAACAAAGGGTTAAGATTTAGATTTTCTTACAAGTGAAGAATGAAGAAATAAAAGAAAAAGAAAATTACCAGGACATCCAGTTTTCCTCTAGCTTGCTTTGCTTCTTTCCGAATCTGAGTCTGGAGTGACAGTCAGGGAGCAGCGTTGTGCAGAAATGCCAAAGCCTCCCCAGCTGGTTGTACCTTCATCAGCAAGGGCTTTGATACTGCTGCCTCCTCAGCAACATCAGCCATTTCCGAGGAAAGCTGGTGTCCATCAGGTCAAATAGGAATGGGAAATCCCTCTTGCCACAACTTCACACTCACACCAGAGTTGGCAGGACAGGCCGATGGACAGAGAAGCGTCTGCAAGAGTGTTAGAAAACAGACTTTAGATTTCCATCAACCCAGGAAGAATTACTTGCTCATCCCTTCAAAGTGAACTCTGAGTAGAAGGAGGGGATCCCAAGCTGCATTCCTGACATCTATGCTGCAAAGTCATCCAATGGGACATGTTACTGTAGCAGCCTGTTACGAACAGAAACAGGACTTTGAGGTTATGCTGTTGGATTAGAATTAAGCTCAAAGAGTTAGTCCTTTGACGTGTTTTTGTTTGCAAGTGTTTTCACTGCTTCCCAGACAATGTCTCCAGCAAGCTAGCTGCTTGCTTCATTTGTTCTGTTCTGTTCTGTTCTGTTCTTTTTGATTCTGTTTTGTTTTGTTTTCTTAGCCAGGATTCTTAGAGAAATGAGATTAAAGTGATCATATTGTATGTCCACCCATCCCTCCCTCCCCTTCGCTTGTCCAGAGCTTTTACCTCGTCCAGCAGCTTGAATGAACTCGGTCCTAGGCGCAGTTGTGTCCAAGCCATTCTGTTCCTAGACGTGTTGTGAGAACAGACAGCTAAGTAGTGGGGAGAGGACGTGCTGCTGTCTGCAGTGTGACCTCAGCGCTTACCAAACAGTAGGGAATACACAGAGAAGGGCCTTAGGAGAACTTCAAGCCCCAGATACGTTTTATGTGGAAACCATATTTCCCAAGATAACACTGGACGCAACTGCATAATCAAAAGGGATTCATTTCTTGGTTCATTCAACTCCTAGGTTTTAGTTTTAAAACATGTCTGTCTTGGCTTAAAGCACTCTTCCAATCTCTATTTCCAGTTCCTAGGATTTCCTGAAATAGGGAATCCCATTTTTTTCTTTGTACACTCTCCCAGCCTCTTTGTTTTCCTCTCCCCAAGAAACTTAGCACTGCTCTCTTCATACTTGACAACTAGATATGGAGCTGTATCAGCCAGAAGGAAGTTTCCTTCACACTTTCTGCTTCTTACGGTATCTGGGCTCTTACCTTTACACTTACTCACCCTTCCTACATTAGCACAAAGAAAGCTGTTTGGGAGATCTGATGTCTTGTTTTCCAGAAACTGCCCTGAATCACCTTTACGAGAGCTGTCCCACGCTGCGAGCACAAGTCTTGCAGTCTGGCCAGATATTTGCCTTCTAAGTCAATAACCAAATCTGTTACAAAGGTAAGAACATGTAATTAATGGAAAGGAAATCCTTTTATCCTTTTATTTTGATCCAAATTCACTTTTTTTTTTTTTTTTTCTAGTCCAAGAATGAATCGTGGAGAACCACCAAAACTCAGGTGAGAAATGAAATGACAAATGTTAAGGTCAGGAAGCTTGCCCACTGCCATTGCTACCCTGAAAGCAGATGGAGTGCATCTTCATACGCCACAGCCTGAGACACTAGTCGACAGGCCAGCCCGTGTGAGGAAGTCCATTGCTGCCTGAATTTTAACATGACAGGGGGACTCTTAAGCCTCTTGTTTATGCTTTAGTACTTGCGGTCTATGGGAGGACCACAGCACACTCTTCTCTGTCTCCCCTTATTTGTTGATCGTCTGTAGGAAGAAGAGAACGTGCAGAGGCCCTCACCCGTACATTGGGTCTGTTCTCACTCTGTGCAGCTCCATCATTGAGCAAAGTACCAACCTTGAGGCTTCTGTAAGGACTTGACACAAACTACAGAATACTACAATGAAGCATTCACAACAAAACCACATTTTTTTCCGCAGCCAAGCATCAAAACACTTACAGAAGGGCATGGTCCCTCTCTGTGCACCTCAAGGGGAGATCCACAAATCCTCACGTGGTTTCATCGCATCCAGCACCCTTCTCTGTGCCTCCCAGCTAAACGTGCACAGAGGCAGCTGTTGCCAAAGTGCTGTGGTGACACAATTCAGTTCTGTTTCTGAAGTCATCACCGCAGGCGCCTCCCAGTGACGGCACAACACTCTCTGTTGCTAATGCGTCTGTCTCAGAAACAGCTAGGGAAGTACCACTATGCCCAAACTGACTTGAATTAGAGTAGTTCCCAAATTGTTCTCTGCTCCCCTACATCTGTGGAAGGTGTGTGATCAATCTTTTCCTTGAGAAAGGACTACAGAGCAAAAGAGCTTGATTCTGAGACGTTGCCCGTCCTTGTAGAGCAGTTCACCTTTGATTTCCATGTCAGAAAAAAGAAGGTGAAATCAACAATTCCCTTCCTCTGAGCTGGGAATAGGAAAGAAGCCCAATTCTCCAGGAAGCCTTCAAAAGGAAACTCTGCATTTCTTTGTTAAACACCTTGTTTAATTTCTTGAAAGAAATCTTTCCCAGGACTTTGCAACTGCGGTGGTTCAAAGCGGGTGGGCAGCCGAGTTCCACCACGGCCGCTCTCTCACTCCCCCTCCTCAAAGGGAAAGGGGGAGAAAATACGATGCAAAGGGCTCCAGGGCTGAGATAAGGACAGGGCGATGGCTCAACAAGTATCGTGACGGGCAAAGCAGACTCAGCAGAGTGACCCTCAGGGTCCCTCCCTGCCCCTGCTCCCCGTGGGGTCCCTCCCATGGGATGCCGCCCTTCCCCAGCTGATCCCACACGGGCTGCCCACAGGCAGCAGCTCCTCAAGCACTGCTCCCACACGGCTCCGTCCCACGGGCTCCATCCATCCATCCATCCATCCCCCAGGAGCAAACTGCTCCAGCACGGGTCCCCCACGGCTGGGCGGCAGCTCCCCCCAGCCCCCCTGCTCCTGCGGGGGCTCCTCTCCATGGCTGCAGCTGCGGCCCGGGGCCTGCTCCTGCGGGGGCTCTCCACAGGCCGCAGCCTCCTCCAGGCCACAGCCACCTGCTCCACCGGGGGCTCCTCCACCCACAGGGGGGCAGCAGCGTGGAGATCTGCTCCATGGGGGACCCATGGGTGCAGGGGGACAGCCTGCTCCACCAGGGGCCTCTCCCTGCACAGCCCGCAGGGGAACTGCTGCTGTGAGCCTGGAGCACCTCCTGCCTCCTGCTGCACTCACCTTGGGGGCTGCAGGGCTGCTTCTCACTCCTTGCTCTTCCAGCTTCTGTTGTGCAGCAGTATTTCCCCCTGCTTACATCTGCTCTCCCAGAGGTGCAAACAACATCGCTTATTGGCTCAGCTCTGGCAAGCGCCGGGGCCCTTTTGGAGCTATCTGGAGCTGGCTGTTGTCTGGACTGTTCTCACAGACGCCATCCCTGCAGGCCCCTGCTACCAAACCCTTGCCACGTAAATCCGATCGAAGTGTATGCAGCAATTACAAAGCCGCTGTGCTTTGGGCTGTCACGATCCTTCTGCAAGTGCAGGGGAGGTGCAGGGTTGCTTTGCATTTCCAAAAGGAGGAAGAAAGCCTCCAACCCCACTGGACCTCAGCCACTTGCAGGATCCAAGCAACGCTCCCCACTTTCAGTTATCTCCCTCCCATGCACACAGTGGGAGCAAGGTTGAACAAGCACATTTTTGAAAATGTTTATCTTAATGAAGAATAAAAGAAGTCTACAACACCCAATCCCTCTGTGCACCCAAGGCAAAAATCGTGGACTATTCTGCCTCAACACTATTTTCAGACCCAATTTGTCAAGTCATCTAGCAGAGGATTTCTCTCTTGTTCACTCACTAGCTTAGTAGAGCACCAGTTTACATAGGTGCTGGAGCAGATTCCTCAACCATCTGAAGGGACTTGATCCCAGAAAAGTTCAAAACTGCAGATGACTCATGATTTTGTGGTGAAGCATCTATTAAATGAGAGCTGTTCCGCTTAGGGCACAGTGAGACAGTGTGAGAAGAACCCTGTATCTCACTGATTGAGGCTTTATAACTCTACAGAATTGTCAGTCAACAATAAATGGAAAGTGCAGGAGATATGTTCTTTCTTCCTCCTTTCCCTGCCATACATTAGCAGAGAGATTGTGGTGGGATATAGGTTCAGAGCCTCACAGAAGAAGGATTTGAACCCAGGCTCTCCACAGTCTGCACCACTGCCTTCCTGATGGCTTTTGACTATTTTATTTTATTTTATTTTATTTTATTTTATTTTATTTTATTTTATTTTATTTTATTTTATTTTATTTTATTTTATTTTATTAGTATTATTATTCTTCTTTTTCTGGGTGGTGTCTAAGTCTTGGGGGGAAGAACAAACTGTGGGAGGAGGGAATGCTACTACTGTCTGTGACAGTGGTGATTTCTGGACAGTGTTAGCAACAGAGCTTCTGCAGAGAAGAGAAAATGCCAGGCAGTCTCTGTTGGTATTCCATGTACTGAGTACTGAGTGCAGTTTTGGGCTCCACAGTATAAGAAAAAGACATAAACCTGTTAGAGAGTGTCGAAAGAAGGGCAACAAACAAGAGGGTCTCTTTTAACAGGGGGATTGAGGTTTGTGGCAAGGTTTTGGTAGCAATTTAGGGGCTGCACTGTGCTGGACACAGCAACAGACGCACCATAAGCCAAAGTCAGACAATAAGCCAAGGTGTGTTCACGTGTGGTTTACTGTGGTTTAACGTGTGGTTTACGTATAGAAGAAAGTTTTTGCCTAGTGGTGAGTATACTGCAGATTTGCTGCATTGTTCTAAATTAAATAGCAAGATAAGTGATGGCATCGTAGGCTGGGAAAATATTTCTAGAGTATCAGCGCATTTTGAGCATCATTTTAACTGTTTATGCAAACATGAAGATTATTAAAATCAGTGTTTATTTATGTCTGTATGTAAACAGGTGATCATGTTGTATAGCATGCAGTAAATGGTTTGTGAATGCTGCTTGAAGAATGAAAAGAGTAAGTCAGCTCCACAAGGAATAAATGAATTTTGTTTATTTGTGCAATGCAGAGATTAGAATTAGACCAACAGCATGGAACCAAAGTCTTGCTGTGTGCCTTTTATCTGTAGGACAGTTCATGGAGGCTTCATCAGCCCTATCTGTTTTCTAGCACTCTGAAATGTCCTCTGTGGTGCTGCACCCAGTTGAAAGCCTGCACTGATTGTGATGAACTTTCCTAACAGGAGGCACGGGTCCTTCGTCGGACGCTGGCTGGGGATGTATGCTGCGATGCGGGCAGATGATGCTGGCCCAAGCACTGATCTGCAGACACTTAGGGAGAGGTGAGTGCTGGTCCTGAGGGAACTTCGGTATTGTCTGCAGACGCTTCTTCGTAAGTACTCCATTAAAAGCACAAACCCTGAATTTATTAGTGAGACTTTCTTTGATGCCCTGGTAACAGTTCCTAATGAATCAATTCATATTCAGCTGGGTGAAATCATCCCAGCCTGAAGCAGAGAAATAGGCATAGAAGGAGAACAAATGGGGAATCCTGTCGCCATTATTTTATAAACCTTTTAGTGTAACACCCAAGTTGAGGCCAAGGGAAAACCTGCCACCGTGGGACAGTGCTCTTACCCTTCTCTTCACTACTCACTTGTCAGCAGCACGAGGTCCAAACCCCCCTGGTGCAAGCTCTTAAGCGTGCATGTCACATCCCAGGATGCTGCCAGTGGAGTGTTTGGACTTTCTGTATGGATCTTATGTTGTTATTTAATGGGTGCTTAGAAATCCAACAAGGTCTAAACACAGCCTGTACTTTTAAATAATCTTGGAAGCTCAGAGATACTGGAATGGCTATCAACACGCAGCGTGATCCGTCAGAATATGTTTGCAGTTGATGTTTTTGTTTTGTTTTATTTTCCCTGTTTTGACAATCTAGCCTATGATGATAAAGGGCAGCTTGATGATAAATAACAAGCTTGGAATTCTAGGAGCTCTACACAAAATGTAAATATTCGAGATGAATTGAAATGTCTTTTAACATCTCATTATAAAGCTTTCTGCTGTCTAGACATTTGATCAGTGTAATGAAAACGTCACCATTTTTTATTCTATATCAATTTTTCCTTTCAGATTGGCAATGGGAAAAACACAAAAAACAACCAGAAGAATATCACGGAATCCTACGATGCTTTCTCGACAGGAAGGCTTGCTGTTATTCAATCCACCAGATGGGTAAGAACAAACATAAACTTTCAGGTTTTTTCCACTGAAATTTCTACTGTGTTGAATCACTAATTTGCAGTATGTTAATTCATAATTTTAAAAAGTGGATGTGAAGACAAGGTGTATGCTTATACAAAAATAAAAAGGTATGCAGATGGGCGCAAAGACTAGTAGTACAGAAACATTCCCTGAGACCTAAATAAAGCCATGTACTAGAATGTAGCTCTTGATAAACTCTGTAAGCCTTGGGTACCAGAGTCAGTAATGTTAGAATAGACAGTCTTGTAGCTTATTGCTGTAATTTGTAATAAAGGGCACTAACATTTGTTAACTTGTAATTCTCATTGTAGTTTAGAAGCCTTTTGTTTATTAAAGAAACTGGCACTCCCTAAGTTTTGAAAAGAGCATAGATTGAGAAAATAATTGTTATTGCTAACTACAGATTGCAGTTACTCTAGAATGTTTGACAGTCACGGTATTTACTGTATATTGTTCCCACATTCTTTATGGTCTCATTTTTCTTTGATTTTGTGTCCGTGTGTCTTTTTTTCACTGTGAAAACAGCACAGGTGGGTGTTGGAGAGGGGAAGTCAATTGGAGAATGGTTTGGACCAAATACAGTTGCTCAAGTACTAAAGTAAGTGAGATCATACCAGTCTCATTCAGAACGTACTCCCCTGGGGCAGCCAAGAGAAGGCCCAGGCAGAGTTTTGAAGGCTGCATCTCCCCCTGTCCCACAGTCAGGAATGTACTTGCCATCTATTTACAAGTGCAGCATGGAATGTCATGCCACAGCTCGGTGTGCAGGTACTGAGTTGGGAATGGGTGACCTCTAAATTTTAATAAAGGAAGAGCCTGAGGAGAAGAAACTGCAGGAAAGTCTCCTGCTATGCCGTCTGCATGCCCTCACCAGTCACACCACAGATGTATATTCCTTTCTGCACAGTGGCACAGCTCTGGCAGGTCGAGAGTGCCACCGTGTAGGTCGGAGTGGTGGTGTGAAACATCAGAGAGAAGCCATCTCGGCTGGGGAGGGAACTGAGCTGCAATTCCTCCCTTTCTGAGCAGCAGTTCTGCCAGCAAGGCTACTGGATAAAGATGGGCAGCTCCTCATAGTCTGGGAGCCACACTGAAAGGAACTGAGGCTGCTCAGTTCTCCAGGGGTACGTGGAGGTGTCTTACCTCAGGCAGGGGCTAGGCTACAGGTCCTGCGAGCTCAGCAGCAAGTCTTTGACACCCTGGAACAGGCACATGATCTGAAGAGGGAGGGGAGCTGAAGCATGCCCTGGACTCCAGATCTTTCATGGCCAAGTTTTTCATGGTGAAACGCTCACCCCCATTTCTTTCTGGCTTATTTGAAACAGCTAATTCTGCCAGTGCAGCTTAAGAGTGTAGCTCCCTTCCCCAAAGGTTTGGATTTTGCAGAAGTGGACATAAAACTGTGTGCTGCTGTCTCCCACTGAAGTTTTGGTGCCCCAAACCCTTAGCTGATTTAGCTTTTAACGCCCCATTTCTGCTGTGCACGCAGGCTCAGGCAGAAGTAATTCCACTGAATTCAGTGGAATTTCTTAAGCAAAAAGTAATCTGCAAAACTGGCATAGGAATTTTTTTCTTTTCCAGATGAGAAAAGACACAATTGGGCAAGAACCCAGTGCAGAGACTGTCGAGTGCAATAAAAAGTAATAAACTTGATGTAGTTGAACTGTTACTGTCACTGCACTTAGCAGTAAGACAAAACAGTTTGCACATGGTGCAGCACATATGTTTTTCCTGGTACCACTCAGTACCTATTTTTCTAAAGATATGAAACATTTAATGTTTAAAGTTTTCTTTTTCTTACATGGAGACTTTAAAAAATGCAGAAAGGATGTTTTTTCTTAAGAAAAAAAAAATAAATAAATGGTTCTGAGTGTAAAGCTACCCTTTTGATCCAACTAGTTTATATTAATTAGTACCTTAATGTTTTCTAGGAAGCTTGCTTTATTTGATGAATGGAATTCATTAGCAGTTTATGTATCTATGGGCAATACGGTGGTCATTGAAGACATCAGGAAGTGACACCTCATCAGTTTTCTGGTAACAGTTTCTGATTTGACTCCATTTGCCAGCATGTATCTAAACATGAACAAATACTTGGGGGGCCATGGGTTTGTCTTGCAAGGGTAAGAAGAGGGAAGAAGGACATACAAACTCAGTTGTGTTTTTTTGATCCCTGATGCCAACTTCGTGCTCACATCACTGGATGTGAAGAGCTCCTTGAAGAATTTCTACTGTCATCATTGCTGCCATTTCATTTCTCTGGCGTTTTATAGGCAAAGCTTGACACTATTAATAACATTAATAGGACATGTCACTGCAGTCTTAAATTGTCATCCCCCAATCATTGATCTAACGTCTCACTTGGACGTGCCAGCACATACTGTCTGCTAGAATTACTTCTACTAAATAGCTGTAATTGCCATGCCCGGCTCGTTTTGTCTTGGGTGCCCTATAAAGATCCCTGGCAAACTAGCTTAATTCACTACTGAGAGGAAGATCTGCTTTGTGTTCCTCTGTGCGTTGACTGATTTCTAGTTTTATTCCCGCAGAAAAAATGTGCTGGTCCCCTCCTCAGAGCAGCAGCGCGTCCCACAGCAGTGCACATTTGCACAGAAGTGCTCTTGGCCGAAGCAAGAAGGCAGGAGGACTCTGCACAGGCTGGAAAGCCCTCTTGCTTATTATACCTCTACGACTAGGGATAAATCACATAAATCCCGTATATATTGATGCATTTAAAGTAAGGTTTTCTTTCAATTCATTGCTCGTTACTGTCAAATAAGTTTGGGTATCTGTGATGTCAGTAAAGAAATGAATGACAATTTCCTTTATTCCGTTTGAACTCCTAGGAATGCTTTAAGATGCCACAGTCTTTGGGAGCATTAGGAGGGAAACCAAATAATGCCTTTTATTTCATAGGATTTTTAGGTAAGGAAAAAAGAAACTTATTCCAAATGTGCAGATGATCAAAAGAGAACATTTTTTGAAGGGGAAATAGTAAGGGGTCTAAGCGTGAACCTCTAGAAGTAAAGAAAGATGAGAATAGAATAAAATAAATGAAGAAGCATATCTAAAAGAGTTTAGAAACAGTATGAGATGATCCTTAACAGGAGCAGAAAGTTAACAGCAAAGCTAGGTGTAAAAATAAGTGATGACATCAACAAGAGCAACATACTGAGAATAGCTGATAGCATTTGACAAGTGTATTGGTCAAATGTCACTTTTATTTTCTTGTATTTCAAAACTGTTTCTGATAGCAGTATCTTTTTCATCTTTTGCATACCTTCTGTTATTAAGTATTGCTCTAATTAATTTAAAATGCATTCCTTCAGATTTCACCCCACTTTGGGCCAAAATTTTGCAACCCTATTTTGTCCTTTTATAAAACCTAACCTGTTTTAGTTAGGCTTTTTTGTTCCAATTTCTGAATGAATGCCTAATGGGATTACAGATTGCATCTGTGAACATCCTGTACCTTTTAATCTGTCAAATGTTAGTGTTTACAACACTTGAGATTTAAAAAAAAAAAAAAAAAAAAAGTACTGGATCTCACATGGAAAAATAAAAGTATGTGACAAAGATAGAACATAACCAACCAAAAAATTACAGTAATAGGTGACAATAGGAAGTTATACTAAATACCCTGTGGGAAACGCTGTGTCTAAACCTTCCGATTCTCTTAAAGAATCCCTAGCTGGAAAGTCTAGATTATACTGACTGCAATGGCAATCTAATTTCTATTTTACAGTTCTGGACCAAGTGCTTATTAATGTCACTTGCTTATTTTTAACATACGGCTTTTACCCATCCAGGCAATGAGCTGATCTATCTGGACCCTCACACCACTCAAAGCTTTGTAGATTGTATGAGCCATGGAGAAGAATGCATTAAAGCATCAGGGTAAGGCAATACTACTGAATTGCTAATTGGAAATTGTTCAGCACTTTACCAGCCACAAACCCTGCCAGTTGGAAAATGGGTGTAAACATCCACACTTGAAGGTGTTACTGGGTGACACTTGCTTTTAACTTCTAATTCTCACTAAATGACTAAGGTTTAACTGCCATATTGTAGTGATGTATCAATGATTTGCTTCCTGATCCTTTTTTATTGTTTGACATAGTAGATTGCGTGTTCTAATTATGACTGTTAGTCCCTGCTATCTTAAAGATCTGATTCTGTAAGTGCTGCAGGCCTCTAGCTCCTGCTGATCTAGGGAGAACAGAAGGTGCTGGCTGCCACAGGAAACAGACTTGAAGATGTTTCTGCATGCAGCTGTTAAGCTAAGCACCAGACGTCTGAATGTAAAGTACCATCAACCTCTAAGGGCATTTATTTAAAAAAAAAAAAATCATCTAAGGAAAACAGTTTGTAAATAACTGAAATACAGGACAGAAGGTAACTTCTCTTTGAAGAGGAATAGCGTTTGGCTTCAGGAACACCTTTTTTCCTGACCAAAACCTGTCCTTCAAAATCTGATGCGTTTTTTTTTTTTTTTTCCCCTTTGGAGGAGCTGATAGATCTGTCTTTTGTGCTATTGATCAACAGAAAACTTGAGGAGAGTTCTATGCAAGCAACTTTCTTTTAAAAAGCAGAAAATATTGTACATTCCTAGTGTGCTTGCTACGTGTAAACAAAATTACAGGTTTGCAGATATCAAAGCTGATATCAAAAGATGATAAGACTGATAATTTGTAGTACAGTTCAAGAGATCTGTCTTCCAGATGTGTTTTAACTAGGGATGTATTACAGAGACCATGGTGCTTGGATTTCACAGTATGTCTGTATAAAGACTTTTTTTTCCTGATGGACATGCGTAATTAAAAAACACTTTCAATTAAGCAGACACGTTTTGTGTTTGAAGCGTCTCCCGAGCCAGCTTTTAAAATGAAAGCATTCTGTCCTCAGGAGATTCTAAAGCAGCAGAGTCTACGGATGTTTGAGCTGGTCCAGAAGCACCCGCCACACTGGCCTCCTTTCATACCTCCAACAAAACCAGAAGTGACAACCACAGGAGCAGGTAAGGCACCGATTAAAAGCCTAATTGTGCAATGTTATGTTCCTCGTTAGCAAATAAAAGAATAATCACAGGTAGAATAACTATCCTTTGTGAGTGTCAAGCAATATATAGCAGGCATGTATCCAAACAAGCCATACAATTGCTAGCACAGATTTTTTTTTTTCACTCTTACAAAGTACTTTTCTGGAATGCGTCTTTCAAAGTTTTTTTTTTTAAGTGAACAAAATCAGGCATGTCTTTAGAAGCATTTTTTTCTTTATCTTTTTTTACAGAACTCATTGAATCTACTGACAAGCTATTTGAATTGGAAGAAGAATTTGAAATCCTGAGTGTGTGAAGGAAACTGTGGTGACTCTTCTGAGTGTTGAATATATTGGTAATATTATTGCATTGACTTAAACAGCCATGTTAGCCCCGAAGTGCCTGAAATTATGGATAACAGAGCACAGAAATCTAGTAGCATCCAAAACTCCAAGGGCAGTTTAACACACAAGCTTCCCCAGATGGAAAGGCAGTAAGAGATCTTGTGATAAGATGCTTAAAGGGAATCTCTTTTTAACGTACCTTACCTGGAGACAAACGGGCCTTTGAGATTAAGGCAAAAATACATGTATCACTGGGCACCATGTTTGGAGAAAGGGATAACCCAAATGGATATTTCTTGCTCTCATATAATAATGCAATAGTTTAGTTCTTCAAGCAAAACAGTCTTCAGTTCAGGAGGATGTTTACTTCTGTTCCCTCCTGTGGGCTGCGTCATAGGAAAAATACATTGTCTTGTTTAAAAGATTGACTGGATCAGGAGAAAATTGTTTCCTTGTTAAATATTTTAACATGTATTTGAGCAACCAGACTTTATTACAAAAATGTTTCTGTAAAAGGAACTATGTCTAATGGACACATTTTGCAATAGCCTTCCTGTTTCTGGGAGACCTCAAGAGGAACAGGAGCCTCAAATAGTTGATACAGATCACAACCACTGTTATAGTTATGGTATATTTCACCTTGACCTTAAAATTCAAATGATTAAAACTTAGGTTATTTCTTTCCGAGTTAAAACGAGTCAAAGGTGGTTTAACTGTACCTTATTTATTTTAGAATAGATTTACACAAGTTTCTCTGTTACAGCACTTTATCTGTGCATCTAATAAATTTCTTAAGCTTTTCTTAGGTTGTATGCTGCTATGTTTGGTTAATTTGTGTGAACTAATTATAAACCAGGTGATCTTAAAACTTAATATAGAAGCGTACACAGATTACTGAATTGTTGCTTTTTGACTTCTTGCCTTTTGAAATCTGTTTTGGTAGAAGTGCCTTAACCCTACAGGTTTATCAGAACAGCCTGGGCAGTTTTATTTCTAAGGCAGAGAATCTCTCTCTAGCAGCCATAAGAAAAACAGTTCAGAATAAAGAAAGGCAAAGATTTTTAATCCATGCTGAAGTTCCTTTTCACTATCAGACAGTCCCCCTTGTGGTCATGTTGTCATGCTAGTGTCATGAACATGAACTGCAGACTTTCATCTTCACCAATAAATGACAACATAGAGAAATACTGAATATTGTCTCCTCTCACTTGCACCTCTCGATCAGGGCCACTGTTTTTTCAAACAAAAGAGTTAACGAGATCCTATTGCATCTTGTTTAATGTTTATTAACTACAGTTTGGAAACCACAAACGTAGAAAAAAAATATCATTTCCTTATTTTATTAAAACATATATAAAACATATATAATATATATATATAACACATATTGTGTTGTAAAGCCCACAATTCCATACCAATGACAACAAAAAAATCATCTAATTGAGCATGCAGTTTTCATTAACCTGTTTTTTGTTTCTTTTTTTTTTTTACAAATACCCAACAACACATACACGTGTTGTGTTGTGTTTTTTTCCATCATTTCTCACTGAAGCAATACCCATCCCGTATCAGATCTGTGTCATTACTCTAATTTTTGTTCCTAATGTACTTGAAAAACTTCTTAACTCTATTGATTGCAACAGTGGATTTTTTTTCCCTCCGATCTTAACTCCATTTATCAATTACTTATTCTCTTAAAATCCTGCTTTTAAGAGATGGTTGGGTATTCACCATCTCTCACTTTTATTTATAGATTTTCTTTTCTTTTTCAGTAGTTCAGCCCTAGTCAACTCGGAGGTGGGCAGCAGCAGCTTCTATGGAGCACCTATGCTGGAAAAAAAAAAAAAAAAAAAGTTGAGCCTTGAGGGAAAAGGAAGGTGGGAGAGCCAGATGGGGCAAGAGGAAGGGAGGTGGTTTGACCAGGACACCTTGAGGGTCTGGGAAGAGAAGAAATGGATGGGTGCTTAAGAAATGAGCAGCATCACAGCCTACATACGGAAGAATTGTGACGAGCAGTTTAGAAATGTGAGCGATTGGTGGTCTTGTGTTGATCGGCAGCTGTGCTCCATGGTTATAGCTGTAATTTCAGCAGGTTACTGTGTAAGCCGCATGTTGCCACTTCCTTGATCAAGGCAAATGCTGTTCAGTTGCAGGGAAGAGGGGCAAGACTCAGGGAAGAAACAGAACGGAGAAAACTCTACACTGTGGATATGCACACGTAGCCATAAAATCAGTGCTGGACAGAAAGAGAGAAAGAGAGACAGACAGACAGACAGAACGAAAGGAGGGAAGGAAGGAAGGAAGGAAGGAAGGAAGGAAGGAAGGAAGGAAGGAAGGAAGGAAGGAAGGAAGGAAGGCAGGGAGGGAGGGAGGGAGGGAGGGAGGGAGGGAGGGAGGGAGGGAGGGAGGAAGGTAAAGGGAGAAAGAAGGAATACCCCACACTCATAAAAGTGAGAAAGATCCAGGTGTAAAAGAACGTAAAAGAAAGACAACTGTCATGTTGTGGTCTGATAGTTTCTGGGAGAAAGCAGAAACCCAGCAATTCTGTCTTTCCTACTCCTCCAAACCAATTCCGTTGACAACTCTGAATGCTTCCAGCTAGAAAAAAAAGGAAGAATGAAGTGGAGGGCTCCTTGCCATCACTGTATTTCTGGAGCAGATTTCTGGATAGTCCCCGCAGCCAGCTGTAGGGCCTGTGCCAGGCTTGGAGTGGCTGCAGGGAACATGCCAGGGGCTCGAGGTGCTGCAGGGAACATGCCAGGGGCTGGAGGGGCTGCAGGGCGAGTGACACGGGTTTGAGGGGCCTCAGGTCCCAGCGCAGTGGTTGAAGTCGATGCAGGGAACATCAGAGTTGTTGGAGGGGCTGCAGGTAAAATGCCAGGGGTTGCGGGGGCTGCAGGGTGCTGAGTCACAGCTTTGCATCAGGTCAAGACGCATTTTCCTAGAACCATCCATTTCCTCCTGAAGGGGCTGAATAGCATGGAACGGTCTTCAAAATGCACAGAGCAGACCCCAGCAAACGTAGGGATGCTGCTAGCAAGTAGGGAACTTTTTTGTTGATGTTGTTAACATTGTTTCACGACAATAGATGCAAACATGTATCTTGAGTTGAGGGCAAAGGTGACCTTGGATCTGAAGCACACAGGCGTTCACTAATGTCCCCCCATCCGGAGTGAATCCACAACGACTCGGAAGGAAAACTAAAGTCCAAAGCAGTGCACTGGGATAAAGAGAGTTTAATAGGGTAGAAAAGGAATAAAAACAATATACTAAATATTAATATTTATAATTTATAATATAATAACGTATAAAAATTGTTTAATTAATAAGATTAAATAATAATCATCATAATTTTATAGTAATAAAACAACGCCATACTGTACAACACAGTCAAGAAAGTGGATTGAATGCAATAAAAATAAAACCCATTTATCCCATCCCAATGAGTTCCTATCCCCATCATCACTTCCCATCCCACTGATCATTTCCTATCCCAACAACGTCCCAGTTCTGATCCCAAGGCTGAATTCCCAACTCCCACCCACCCATCCAGCCAGCCATGCACCCATTTTCTGCATTTTCAGGTCACAAGACTCTGATGAAGGCCACCTCAGCCTTTTCCCCCCCAAAAAAAGCTGCTCTTTATTGTGAAAAACTTCGCTTTTGCACAACACTGCAGACCCAGCCAAGATGGTCCTGCAAGACAAGGTGAAACAAACATACAAAACCCATATGGAGGTAAATTGGTTCATCTAAACAAATTCCTACCACGAAATCCTGATCCTCAATCTCAGCACCGATGAAAAAAGAGGATACAGTTCCCTCCTCCAAGGTCCCTCTCTGCCCCTGCTCCCCGTGGGCTCCTCTCCATGGCTGCAGCTGCGGCCCGGGGCCTGCTCCTGCGGGGGCTCTTTTTTGCACCTAAGTGCTGTTAACCATCCCAGGCATTTGTTGTTCACATGGTGAATAAGTGCTGTTTTGGATTTACAGAGATAATCTGTAGATTTGGTTCCAAAGGGGTTCAAATTCAGGCAAGGCAGTGAGAGCTTTGTGGGCTGCAGGAGAACCAAAATGCAGGAACTGTCAGGGCTCATCCTCACCCGTGACCAACTCTCATTTGGTCTTCTTTGGAGAGAAAGCCAAGCCAGCCAGATGGCTTCCACTACTTCTATGGGAGTGACATTGGGATTGATCTTTAAAATGAAATGAAGCAGAAGGCTGTGGGTTCTCCAACCTTCAAGATATGCAGCACTTGGCTGGGAAGGTTTCTTCCGTTCCTATGGATTTGAAGAATTAGGGCTGAAAGAAGCAGCAGGACCCTAGGGCCATATTCTGTCATCTCTATGGAAACTCCTGACGGGAATTCCCTCCCTACTGGTGTCAAACTGCAGGCAGGCAAACGGGTGTGGTCTCCTCTCTGTGCAACTCCCCAATCCATGGTGTCTCTTTGCATGTGTGAAATTGCATGTGTATAGGGGGTGTGGTGGCAGAAGAGTGAAAGCCTCTTCTGATGGCTCCTAAAGCTGTGAGTCTGACCCTTCTGTGACTGTGCTGAAAGCGATCCTGGGGATAGAAGGGAGAGTGATCCAGCTGCACATCATGAGACGGGGAAGAGACAGAGGCTCTGGCGTGCACTGCTGACTGGTTTGCCTCGGTGGGGTTGGAGTGAGGAAGCTGTACCCTCCTCTGTTAGCACAAAGGAGAGGAGTTATTCCACGCTATTTTTCCTCCTCTGTGTATGAATGGACAGACTGCACAGTTGGTTAAGGCCGTAGCTACTGAAGACAAGAACTCCATTGTCTGCTGCTCTTCAGGCAGAAGGCAGAAGGAATCAAGAGACAGGACTGGCTCTGTCTGCATACTGCAGTAGACGCACTTTTTTGCATCTTCTGTGCGTGAAAAAGTATGTTTTAATTGATAAGAATCCCAAGGGCCTAGAAATACTGCAGTTTTAGGATAAATCTGGTATAAACTGAGTGTCCTGAGGATTTTGAGTACTCCATTTCCGTGGCCAGACCAACAGAAACTCCAGGGCAATAGGAAACACAACTTTCTCTCTCTTATCCTAAATTTCTCCACTTGTTATCTCCTGACCAGCAATTTACAGGAAAGTTACAGGAAAGTGAGGGAAAATATTTGAACTATTTATACACCAGTGCAGGTGGTGCCATGTTAACTTCACTCTTTTGCAAGATCTTGTTTGCTAACAGCAAGTTATGGCCCCTAGGGATGTTTTACCTTGAGGGAGGGAATGGGGGCACACCAAAACAAGTAGAACAAGCAAAATACTGTGGGGTGGAGCTGACAAAACAACAAACAAACAAACAAACAACAAAAAAACAACTACCACCACAGACCACCCACTAGTGCCGTGCTTTTCATACTGAAGTGAGGAAAGAGCAGAGCATCCTTGCAGGAACTTCATGCCTCAAAACCCTCCTTTGTCACTCTTCCTGCACTTGTGTAACAGTTGCTTGCAGGTCTGTTTCCTTTCTTATTTCAGGACTGGAAGATGGCTTCATGGACAAAACAGACTTGGCTTGGGGAAGAGTAATTGAATTTATTGCCAACTGATCACAAAGTAGGACAGTGAGAATTTAAAAACTTTAAAACCAACCAACCAACCAACCAACCAACCAACCAAACAGAAAACCACCTCACCACACTACCTCCATCCCAGGCTAAACCTCAGTCTTGATTCTTCTATCTATTTCCCACGGAGCAGTGGGGGGTGGTTGGAGGATGTTGGGGACTGGAGGTTGCAGGCTCTGCTGCTCCTTCATCGTATTTGGCAATTTTATTGATGGTAGCGCTCCCCACCCCTCCCATCCCCTCTTTTCCCTTCCCTCCACTCCCCTGCCCTCCCCTATGCTCCCTGTTCTTTCTGACCAACAGTATGATAGATTCGGGTGGGTGGTCAGCACGTGGGGCTACGGAGAGGACATGTACACAAAGACTTGGCTCCAGATCCAAAATGTCATGTATTTGGCAATTTTATTTATGGTAGCACTCCCCTCCCCTCCCCTCCCCTCCCCTCCCCTCCCCTCCCCTCCCCTCCCCTCCCCTCCCCTCTTTTGCCTCCTCTCCCCACTTTTGCCTCCCCTCCCCCCCATCCCCTCCCCTCCCCTCCCGTCTCCTCCCCTCCCCTACACCCCCTCCCCTATGCTCCCTGTCCCTATACTCTGCTACACTCCCCTCCCCTATACTACCCTACACACTCCTACACTTCCCTCCCCTATCCTACCCTAAACTCCCGTTCGCTACACTACCCTACATTACCCTATGCCCCCCTCCCCTACACTCTCCTACACTCCCCTCCCGTATCCTACTCTACACTCCCCTAAACTCCGATCCCCTACACTACCCTATACTCTCCTATGCTCCCCTCCCCTCTAACACGCTACACTACACTACGCTATGCTACCCTACCCTACCCTACCCTACCCTACCCTACCCTACCCTACCCTACCCTACCCTACCCTACCCTACCCTACCCTACCCTACCCTACCCTACCCTACCCTACCCCACCCTACCCTTTCCTGTCCTATCCTATCCTATCCTATCCTATCCTATCCTATCCTATCCTATCCTATCCTATCCTATCCTATCCTATCCTATCCTATCCTATCCTATCCTATCCTATCCTACCCTCCCCCTGCCCTCCCCTCCCCTCCCCTCCCCTCCCTTCCTTTTATTCCCTCCCCTTCCCTCCCCTCTTGTCTTCTTCTCTCCTCTCTTCTTTCTTTCGGGTAACTTCAAATCGCTTCAGTCGTTCTCATAGCTCCTATCCCTGGCTGATTCACGGGAACCCATCAGCAGCAACCAGAAGCGCTCCAGCTGCTGTGTCACTGGTCGAGCAACAGTCTCCAACTGGGAATCGCTGACTTCCTTGTGTGGCTCAGACAGGTGCCTTGCAGTTCCACCGTGGCCTGGACGTTTCCTCTTGCTGTGTCCCCACCTACAGCGCACTTCTGCTTAGAAGCAGCAGCAGGCTTTGCAAGATGTCCCACTCCTTCCATTTTCAGTGGTTTAGCTTGGCTAGCCGGGTGGTGTCTGTCAATAGAAGACAACAACGAGATTTGGGTTAGAAACAGCTAACTGAGTAGTTCCTTTGCACAAGGGCAAGGAATATCTACCCCTTCCTACTGGAGGCTGCAGTGTCAGAGATAATGACGGGTCCTTCCGAGAGCTTTGAAATATCCCTTGGGGATGCTGAGTCCAGAGGACCAGAGCAAACCTGTCTAAAGTACACCGTGGAATCACTCGGAATGACTTCCTAGCAGAAGCATGTGTCTGATACGGCTTCAGCTGCTTGCAGTGTTCTTCTTCACCTCCTACCTAAATTCAGATGAGAGATCTCAATGAAGATGGAAAGGTTGAGAAATAGAGAAATCACTGATGTGCTTTGAGAACTTCTAAGGACTGAGTACTGCATCAATCCCATGTTGTAACATTAAGGATTGGTTAGAAAAGCAAACGTTAAAAACAAGGAAAGGGGAAGAACAAGTAAGCTTTCTTAAAGTATCTATTCTATTTAAGGTATCTTTAAAGAAGTAAATAAGTACTGAAATATATATGCAGATAGAGAGAGAGAGAGAGAGAGAGAGAGAGAGACAGAAACCTAAGAGTCTGCTGTGCAGGTTAGCTTCTTGCTCTCTTTTCTAAAAGTCACAGTGAATGCAGCATCTGTGTGCGTTACAAGCATTACCCTCAGTCCAGCACAGGTACACACGAGAGGTCAGCCTGCAGGTTGCGGAGGCAAAGCAACTGCTCTGGCTGGATGTGAAGAGCCAAGACAGAAGTTGCTGTCAGGGAAAAGATACACAGAGGGGATGAAAAAGACGGAGTGTGCTTCCGACCTTCACAACTTCTAAGCAAGCGGAGATGAGGTTGTGGAAGAAGCAAATAAGCTGTTGATCTAGAAGCAGCCTGAAGATTGTCCTTAAGCAGGGCCTTGCATTCTTCATTTTTACAGCATTGCTTGCCTTCAAGTGCACGACGATGATTTTATGAACTTTCTACCACTACAGAAATGCACCGGATTCTTTCACAAAACTTACGGGTGGTACTTGGCAATATTGGTCAGCATTCTCTATTTCCTTCTTCATCTCAATTCTCTTTTGGCCTGTGAAGCTTTCCAGATCAGAGGAGAAGATCCACGGTAATACGGAGCTTTGGATACTGCAAAGGAAACGAAGAATCCTACTGACAACTCTTTTCAACCTCGCCTGCAAGCATCACAGAAAAGAACACCGAAAGAACACCGCTTTATCATGGGAAGCATAAATTGGAGCATAGGTGTCCTATAGCTGAAGCGAGGTGAAGCAGGTTCCACACAAGGTGAAGGAGCACACCCATAAGCATTTCCATAAAGCCGTGTTTTCAAACAAAGGGTTAAGATTTAGATTTTCTTACAAGTGAAGAATGAAGAAATAAAAGAAAAAGAAAATTACCAGGACATCCAGTTTTCCTCTAGCTTGCTTTGCTTCTTTCCGAATCTGAGTCTGGAGTGACAGTCAGGGAGCAGCGTTGTGCAGAAATGCCAAAGCCTCCCCAGCTGGTTGTACCTTCATCAGCAAGGGCTTTGATACTGCTGCCTCCTCAGCAACATCAGCCATTTCCGAGGAAAGCTGGTGTCCATCAGGTCAAATAGGAATGGGAAATCCCTCTTGCCACAACTTCACACTCACACCAGAGTTGGCAGGACAGGCCGATGGACAGAGAAGCGTCTGCAAGAGTGTTAGAAAACAGACTTTAGATTTCCGTCAACCCAGGAAGAATTACTTGCTCATCCCTTCAAAGTGAACTCTGAGTAGAAGGAGGGGATCCCAAGCTGCATTCCTGACATCTATGCTGCAAAGTCATCCAATGGGACATGTTACTGGACCAGCCTGTTACGAACAGAAACAGGACTTTGAGGTTATGCTGTTGGATTAGAATTAAGCTCAAAGAGTTAGTCCTTTGACGTGTTTTTGTTTGCAAGTGTTTTCACTGCTTCCCAGACAATGTCTCCAGCAAGCTAGCTGCTTGCTTCATTTGTTCTGTTCTGTTCTGTTCTGTTCTTTTTGATTCTCTTTTGTTTTGTTTTCTCAGCCAGGATTCTTAGTGAAGAGATTAAAGTGATCATATTGTATGTCCACCCATCCCTCCCTCCCCTTCGCTTGTCCAGAGCTTTTACCTCGTCCAGCAGCTTGAATGAACTCGGTCCTAGGCGCAGTTGTGTCCAAGCCATTCTGTTCCTAGACGTGTTGTGAGAACAGACAGCTAAGTAGTGGGGAGGGGACGTGCTGCTGTCTGCAGTGTGACCTCAGCGCTTACCAAACAGTAGGGAATACACAGAGAAGGGCCTTAGGAGAACTTCAAGCCCCAGATACGTTTTATGTGGAAACCATATTTCCCAAGATAACACTGGACACAACTGCATAATCAAAAGGGATTCATTTCTTGGTTCATTCAACTCCTAGGTTTTAGTTTTAAAACATGTCTGTCTTGGCTTAAAGCACTCTTCCAATCTCTATTTCCAGTTCCTAGGATTTCCTGAAATAGGGAATCCCATTTTTTTCTTTGTACACTCTCCCAGCCTCTTTGTTTTCCTCTCCCCAAGAAACTTAGCACTGCTCTCTTCATACTTGACAACTAGATATGGAGCTGTATCAGCCAGAAGGAAGTTTCCTTCACACTTTCTGCTTCTTACGGTATCTGGGCTCTTACCTTTACACTTACTCACCCTTCCTACATTAGCACAAAGAAAGCTGTTTGGGAGATCTGATGTCTTGTTTTCCAGAAACTGCCCTGAATCACCTTTACGAGAGCTGTCCCACGCTGCGAGCACAAGTCTTGCAGTCTGGCCAGATATTTGCCTTCTAAGTCAATAACCAAATCTGTTACAAAGGTAAGAACATGTAATTAATGGAAAGGAAATCCTTTTATCCTTTTATTTTGATCCAAATTCACTTTTTTTTTTTTTTCTAGACCAAGAATGAATCGTGGAGAACCACCAAAACTCAGGTGAGAAATGAAATGACAAATGTTAAGGTCAGGCAGCTTGCCCACTGCCATTGCTACCCTGAAAGCAGATGGAGTGCATCTTCATACGCCACAGCCTGAGACACTAGTCGACAGGCCAGCCCGTGTGAGGAAGTCCATTGCTGCCTGAATTTTAACATGACAGGGGGACTCTTAAGCCTCTTGTTTATGCTTTAGTACTTGCGGTCTATGGGAGGACCACAGCACACTCTTCTCTGTCTCCCCTTATTTGTTGATCATCTGTAGGAAGAAGAGAACGTGCAGAGGCCCTCACCCGTACATTGGGTCTGTTCTCACTCTGTGCAGCTCCATCATTGAGCAAAGTACCAACCTTGAGGCTTCTGTAAGGACTTGACACAAACTACAGAATACTACAATGAAGCATTCACAACAAAACCACATTTTTTTCCGCAGCCAAGCATCAAAACACTTACAGAAGGGCATGGTCCCTCTCTGTGCACCTCAAGGGGAGATCCACAAATCCTCACGTGGTTTCATCGCATCCAGCACCCTTCTCTGTGCCTCCCAGCTAAACGTGCACAGAGGCAGCTGTTGCCAAAGTGCTGTGGTGACACAATTCAGTTCTGTTTCTGAAGTCATCACCGCAGGCGCCTCCCAGTGACGGCACAACACTCTCTGTTGCTAATGCGTCTGTCTCAGAAACAGCTAGGGAAGTACCACTATGCCCAAACTGACTTGAATTAGAGTAGTTCCCAAATTGTTCTCTGCTCCCCTACATCTGTGGAAGGTGGGTGATCAATCTTTTCCTTGAGAAAGGACTACAGAGCAAAAGAGCTTGATTCTGAGACGTTGCCCGTCCTTGTAGAGCAGTTCACCTTTGATTTCCATGTCAGAAAAAAGAAGGTGAAATCAACAATTCCCTTCCTCTGAGCTGGGAATAGGAAAGAAGCCCAATTCTCCAGGAAGCCTTCAAAAGGAAACTCTGCATTTCTTTGTTAAACACCTTGTTTAATTTCTTGAAAGAAATCTTTCCCAGGACTTTGCAACTGCGGTGGTTCAAAGCGGGTGGGCAGCCGAGTTCCACCACGGCCGCTCTCTCACTCCCCCTCCTCAAAGGGAAAGGGGGAGAAAATACGATGCAAAGGGCTCCAGGGCTGAGATAAGGACAGGGCGATGGCTCAACAAGTATCGTGACGGGCAAAGCAGACTCAGCAGAGTGACCCTCAGGGTCCCTCCCTGCCCCTGCTCCCCGTGGGGTCCCTCCCATGGGATGCCGCCCTTCCCCAGCTGATCCCACACGGGCTGCCCACAGGCAGCAGCTCCTCAAGCACTGCTCCCACACGGCTCCGTCCCACGGGCTCCATCCATCCATCCATCCATCCCCCAGGAGCAAACTGCTCCAGCACGGGTCCCCCACGGCTGGGCGGCAGCTCCCCCCAGCCCCCCTGCTCCTGCGGGGGCTCCTCTCCATGGCTGCAGCTGCGGCCCGGGGCCTGCTCCTGCGGGGGCTCTCCACAGGCCGCAGCCTCCTCCAGGCCACAGCCACCTGCTCCACCGGGGGCTCCTCCACCCACAGGGGGGCAGCAGCGTGGAGATCTGCTCCATGGGGGACCCATGGGTGCAGGGGGACAGCCTGCTCCACCAGGGGCCTCTCCCTGCACAGCCCGCAGGGGAACTGCTGCTGTGAGCCTGGAGCACCTCCTGCCTCCTGCTGCACTCACCTTGGGGGCTGCAGGGCTGCTTCTCACTCCTTGCTCTTCCAGCTTCTGTTGTGCAGCAGTATTTCCCCCTGCTTACATCTGCTCTCCCAGAGGTGCAAACAACATCGCTTATTGGCTCAGCTCTGGCAAGCGCCGGGGCCCTTTTGGAGCTATCTGGAGCTGGCTGTTGTCTGGACTGTTCTCACAGACGCCATCCCTGCAGGCCCCTGCTACCAAACCCTTGCCACGTAAATCCGATCGAAGTGTATGCAGCAATTACAAAGCCGCTGTGCTTTGGGCTGTCACGATCCTTCTGCAAGTGCAGGGGAGGTGCAGGGTTGCTTTGCATTTCCAAAAGGAGGAAGAAAGCCTCCAACCCCACTGGACCTCAGCCACTTGCAGGATCCAAGCAACGCTCCCCACTTTCAGTTATCTCCCTCCCATGCACACAGTGGGAGCAAGGTTGAACAAGCACATTTTTGAAAATGTTTATCTTAATGAAGAATAAAAGAAGTCTACAACACCCAATCCCTCTGTGCACCCAAGGCAAAAATCGTGGACTATTCTGCCTCAACACTATTTTCAGACCCAATTTGTCAAGTCATCTAGCAGAGGATTTCTCTCTTGTTCACTCACTAGCTTAGTAGAGCACCAGTTTACATAGGTGCTGGAGCAGATTCCTCAACCATCTGAAGGGACTTGATCCCAGAAAAGTTCAAAACTGCAGATGACTCATGATTTTGTGGTGAAGCATCTATTAAATGAGAGCTGTTCCGCTTAGGGCACAGTGAGACAGTGTGAGAAGAACCCTGTATCTCACTGATTGAGGCTTTATAACTCTACAGAATTGTCAGTCAACAATAAATGGAAAGTGCAGGAGATATGTTCTTTCTTCCTCCTTTCCCTGCCATACATTAGCAGAGAGATTGTGGTGGGATATAGGTTCAGAGCCTCACAGAAGAAGGATTTGAACCCAGGCTCTCCACAGTCTGCACCACTGCCTTCCTGATGGCTTTTGACTATTTTATTTTATTTTATTTTATTTTATTTTATTTTATTTTATTTTATTTTATTTTATTTTATTTTATTTTATTTTATTTTATTTTATTTTATTTTATTTTATTTGTATTATTATTCTTCTTTTTCTGGGTGGTGTCTAAGTCTTGGGGGGAAGAACAAACTGTGGGAGGAGGGAATGCTACTACTGTCTGTGACAGTGGTGATTTCTGGACAGTGTTAGCAACAGAGCTTCTGCAGAGAAGAGAAAATGCCAGGCAGTCTCTGTTGGTATTCCATGTACTGAGTACTGAGTGCAGTTTTGGGCTCCACAGTATAAGAAAAAGACATAAACCTGTTAGAGAGTGTCGAAAGAAGGGCAACAAACAAGAGGGTCTCTTTTAACAGGGGGATTGAGGTTTGTGGCAAGGTTTTGGTAGCAATTTAGGGGCTGCACTGTGCTGGACACAGCAACAGACGCACCGTAAGCCAAAGTCAGACAATAAGCCAAGGTGTGTTCACGTGTGGTTTACTGTGGTTTAACGTGTGGTTTACGTATAGAAGAAAGTTTTTGCCTAGTGGTGAGTATACTGCAGATTTGCTGCATTGTTCTAAATTAAATAGCAAGATAAGTGATGGCATCGTAGGCTGGGAAAATATTTCTAGAGTATCAGCGCATTTTGAGCATCATTTTAACTGTTTATGCAAACATGAAGATTATTAAAATCAGTGTTTATTTATGTCTGTATGTAAACAGGTGATCATGTTGTATAGCATGCAGTAAATGGTTTGTGAATGCTGCTTGAAGAATGAAAAGAGTAAGTCAGCTCCACAAGGAATAAATGAATTTTGTTTATTTGTGCAATGCAGAGATTAGAATTAGACCAACAGCATGGAACCAAAGTCTTGCTGTGTGCCTTTTATCTGTAGGACAGTTCATGGAGGCTTCAGCAGCCCTATCTGTTTTCTAGCAGTCTGAAATGTCCTCTGTGGTGCTGCACCCAGTTGAAAGCCTGCACTGATTGTGATGAACTTTCCTAACAGGAGGCACGGGTCCTTCGTCGGACGCTGGCTGGGGATGTATGCTGCGATGCGGGCAGATGATGCTGGCCCAAGCACTGATCTGCAGACACTTAGGGAGAGGTGAGTGCTGGTCCTGAGGGAACTTCGGTATTGTCTGCAGACGCTTCTTCGTAAGTACTCCATTAAAAGCACAAACCCTGAATTTATTAGTGAGACTTTCTTTGATGCCCTGGTAACAGTTCCTAATGAATCAATTCATATTCAGCTGGGTGAAATCATCCCAGCCTGAAGCAGAGAAATAGGCATAGAAGGAGAAGAAATGGGGAATCCTGTCGCCATTATTTTATAAACCTTTTAGTGTAACACCCAAGTTGAGGCCAAGGGAAAACCTGCCACCGTGGGACAGTGCTCTTACCCTTCTCTTCACTCCTCACTTGTCAGCAGCACGA